>NC_092722.1:109646702-109992952 GCF_047496885.1 Scyliorhinus torazame | reverse complement strand
TCATAAATGAGGATCCCCGGTCGCTGTGGACGTAGGCGGGGAAGCCGAACAGAGCGAAGATGGTGTTGAGGGCTTTGATGACGGTGGCGGACGTCATATCGGGGCATGGGATGGCGAAGGGGAATCTGGAATATTCATCGACCACATTATGAAAGTATGTGTTGCGGTCGGTGGAGGGGAGGGGCCCTTTGAGGTCCACGCTGAGGCGTTCAAAGGGGCGGGAGGCCTTCACCAGGTGCGTACGGTCTGGCCGTTAGAAGTGCAGTTTACACTCCGCGCAGACCTGGCAATCTCTGGTGACAGCCCTGACTTCCTCGATGGAGTAGGGCAGATTGCGGGCCTTTATGAAGTGATAAAAGCGGGTGACCCCTGGGTGACAGAGATCGTCGTGCAAGGTCCGGAGTCAGTCCACTTGTGCGCTGGCACATGTACCTCGGGACAGGGCATCGGGGGGCTCGTTGACCTTACAGGGGCGACACAAAATCTCGTAATTGTAGGTGGAGAGCTCGATCCTCCACCTCAAGATCTTATCATTTTTGATCTTACCCGCTGTGTGTTATTAAACATGAAGGCAACCGACCGTTGGTCAGTGAGGAGAGTGAATCTCCTGCCAGCCAGGTAATGCCTCCAATGCCGCACAGCTTCAACGATAGCTTGGGCCCCCTTTTCAACAGAGGAGTGCCGAATTTCTGAGACATGGAGGGTGCGGGAAAAGAATGCCACGGGCCTGCCTGCCTGGTTGAGGGTGGTGGCCAGAGCGACGTCTGATGCATCGCTCTCGACTTGAAAGGAGAGCGTCTCGTCGACCGCGTGCATCGCGGCCTTGGCGATGTCGCCTTGATATGGTTGAAGGCCTGGTGAGCCTCGGCCGTCAGGGGAAAATCTGTGGAGTGGATTAGTGGGCGGGCCTTGTCCGCATAGTTAGGGACCCACTGGGCGTAGTACGAGAAGAACCCCAGGCATCGTTTGAGGGCCTTGGGGCAGTGAGGAAGGGGAGATCCATGAGGGGGCGCATGCGATCGGGGTCGGGCCCTAGAACTACGTTCTGAACCACATAGCCGAGGATGGTTAATCGGTTCGTGCTGAACACGCACTTCTCCTTGTTGTAGGTTAGGCTGAGGAGTTTGGCGGTGTGGAGGAATTTGGAAAGGATAGCGTCGTGGTCCTGCTGGTCATGGCCGCAGATGGTGACGTTATCCAGGTACGGGAAAGTGGCCCGCAGTCCGTACCGGTCAACCACTCGGTCCATCTCCCGCTGGAAGACCGAGACCCCGTTAGTGACGCCGAAGGGATCCCTAAGGAAGTGGTAAAGGCGGCCGTCCGCTTCAAACGCGGTGTACTGGTGGTCCGTCTGGCGAATGGGGAGCTGGTGGTAGGCAGATTTCAGGTCCACTGTCGAGAAGACCCAGTACTGTGCAATCTGATTGACCATATCAGATATGTGTGGGAGGGGGTACGTGTCGAGCTGCGTGTACCGATTGATGGTCTGACTGTAGTCAACGACCATCCTGTTTTTCTCCCCCGTTTTCACCACTACCACTTAGGCTCTCCAGGGGCTGTTGCTGGCCTCGATAATACCTTCCCGCAGTAGCCGCTGGACCTCAAACCTGATGAAGGTCCTGTCCTGGGCACTGTAACGTCTGCTCCTGGTGGCGACGGGTTTGCAATCTGGGGTGAGGTTCGCAAACAGGGAAGGTGGGTCGACCTTAAGGGTCGTGAGGCCTCATACAGTAAGGGGTGGTAGGGGCCCGCCAAATTTCAGGGTTAAGCTCTGGAGGTTGCACTGGAAGTCCAGGCAGAGTAGCAAGGCAGCACAAAGGTTGGGGAGGATGTAGAGCCAGAAGCCGCTGAACTCTATGCCCTGGATGGTGAGGTTCGCGGTTTTAGGCGATGAGCGGTCCGATGAGGTGCCCAACGAGCAGGGGTCCTGAGGCAGGGATGATGGCGGCGCCCACGGGCCGGACATGTCCTGAGGCAGGCAAGATGGCGGCGCCCACGGGCCGGACATGTCCTGAGGCAGGCAAGATGGCGGCGCCCACGGGCCGCACATGTTGTGAGGCGAGCAAGATGGCGAGCAAGATGGCGGCGCCCATGGGCTACACGTGTTGTGAGGGGAGCAAGTTGGCGGCGCCCACAGGCTGCACGTGGTCTGCGGCGAGGAAGATGGCGGCACCCGCGGGTCGCACGGGGGGGTGCCGGAACAATAGCAGCGACCGAGCGGGCCTGGCTCACAGCAGCAAAATGTCCTTTCTTCCCGCAGGCCTTGCAGAGCACGCTCCGTGACGGGCAGCGCTGTCGGGGGTGTTTTGAGTGTCCGTTGAAGTAGCACTTGTGTCCCCCAGGGTTGGTTGGCTGCCACGCGGCGCAGGCCTGGGGTTGGCTGGGGGCAGTCGCTGATGGGGGTCCACGATGGGGTGTTCGCTGCCGGGGTCCACGATGCCCAGGAGGGGTGGGCCGTGCAGTCGGGGACATACACCTGTATATTGCGTGATGCGACTGTGAGCGAGAGCGCTAGTTTCTTGGTCGCCGCGAGGTCAAGGGTAGCCCCTTCTAAGAGGCGCTGGCGGATGTCGGCCAACCCTATGCCCGTAACAAACGTGTCTCTAACTAGAAGGTCAGAATGTTCCGCGGCCGAAACGGCCTGGCAATCACAGTCTCTCACCAGGACGTGCAGGGCACGCCAGAAATCTTCCACAGACTCACCGGGGAGTCGATGCCGCGTGGACAGGAGGTGCCTGGCGTAGATCATGTTGGTCTGCTGAGCGTAGTTCTCCTTCAGTAGCGCCATGGCCTCAGCATAGGTCTGTGCATCCTGAGTGAGGGGAAAGATATCGGAGCTCAGCCGCGTGTAAAGGATCTGGAGGTTCTGTGCCTCTGAGGGTGGTTCTGTCGCAGATCCGATGTAGGCTTCAAAGCAAGCTAGCCAATGTGCGAAGGCCGACTTGGTGTTGTCTGCTTGAGGGTGCAGCCGCAGGCGATCAGGTTGATGCGGAGATCCATCGTTGTACAATCTCTGCGTAATAAATTGATGCACTATCAATTACGACGAGACGAGAGTAGAGTGTAATCGAGGCTTTATTACGCAGAGATGTGGAGCCTCCCGCAGCTCCTGCCGAAATGGCTGCAGTTCGGAGAGCACACGCATTTATACTCTGCCTACTGGGCGGAGCTTGCAGGCAGGGATCTACCCCCGTACCTGTAGCACAGGGGCCTTACCGTAATACCCTCATATGCAGTATATACAATACAACAGTGGTGACTACCACATTACCTTATGTGCGACCTTCTCCTACCTGCCTCCACTGGAAGTCTCATGCTGAAATTTTGTCCCCTGGTCGCAGACACTCCACCTGGGGGCAATGTCCTCTCAACATTTACCCTGTCAAGCATTCTCACAATCATATATGTTTCAATGGCTGAAGTTTTCCAGTCCTTCCTGCCGGCGGGATCTTCCAATCCTGCTGATGGTAACCCATTGGTGTGGTCCTCGGCGGGGGAGGGTGTGGGGTATGCAAAAGCCTGTAGTCATCAGCCTCCTCTGCCAGAAAATAGGCCATGTGTGGGTGGATAGGGGGGCATGGAAAACCTCTCATTCGTCTAAACTCCAGAGAGTACAGAGAGCATTCTACTCTCAATTTTCTCTCTTAGGACAATTCTCCCATTCCAGGAACATGTTTAATGAACCTTGCCCGGACCCTTGACTGAATGTTGACATACAAAAAACATCTGAGCAAATCAGCAGCAAAGATTTAAACATCAAACAACTTCCTTGATTAACTTGACGGCTCTTCATGGGGTGGGGATGCCCAAAACTTAATATCCTCAGCTCTTGCCACCTTCTACTCGACTGCAGAGTACTGTGCATCAGTATGGTACAACTCATCCCACACCAGCCTTGTAAATACCCAGCTCAGCACAACAATGTGTATCATCTTGGGTACCATCCAATCAACTCAACTCCCTTGATTCCTAGCCCTGGACAACATCCCGCTACCTCAGGGAGGGAGATTGCACTAAAAAGCTCCTGGAGAAGGTTTACTTCAACCCAAGCCTGCTGCTACACAAGGATCTTACCAATACCCTGCTGCTTGCCTCCTATCACCCCAGCCTGTATGCCAAGGAATAAAAGCAGAAGCTTTAAGGCAGCAGGAAGGGAACCAACACGTCAACGTTAAAAACCACTTCCTCATGACAGATCTCACAGCTGCCTCACTCTGCCATGCCAATATTGGACACTCTTCAACAGTTTCCACACTGGCCAAGGCCTTTGTGCAGCTAATGGGCACAAATGGGGCCTTGCAGAAAACCCAGACTGGAGCTGTGGTACACGCCAATCAATGACTCACAACCTTGAAAGACTGGCCCCTGACAAAATTTAGCAGCGGCCTCATAGAGCTCCATTTAGCCCTGTGGAAGCTATTGCCTGGCTTGATGATCATTGCACATGCTAAAATAAAACCTCAAAGGCAACTATATTCTTCAATCGGTAAAGGGACCAAAACTAGGGGAGGCATTGGCGTAATGGTATTGTCACCGGACTAGTAATCTGGAGACAATAAGGCTCTGGGGATCCGGGTTTGAATCCCATCAGGGCAGATGGTGGAATTTGAATTCAATAAAAATCTGGAATTAAAAGTCTAATGATGACCATGAAACCATTGTTGTAAAAACCCAGCTGGTTCACAAAGTCCTTTAGGGAAGAAATATGACATCCTTACTATGTGACTCCAGACTCATAGCAGAGTGGCTGATTCTTAAATGCCCTCAGGGATAGGCAATAAATGCTGGCCCACCCAGCAACACCCACATCTCTTGAATGAATTAAAAATAATTGGACTATTCCAGGTGTAGTCTCACCAAAACCTTGTATTAAAGCAAAGCCTCTTTACTCTTGTATTCCAACTTTCCTGCAATATAAAGGCCAACATATCATATGCCTTTCTAACTGTTTCCTGCACCATCATGTTTACTTTCTGTATAGCATGTACAACGATAACTAAATCCCTTGGAATATAACTTTTAATAGTTTTGCACCATCTAAAAATATTCTGTATTTCATTAGGGCAGCACGGCGGCACAGTGGTTAGCACTTTTGCCTCACAGCGCCAGGGACCTGGGTTCGATTCCAACGTTGGGTTAATGTCTGTGTAGAGTTTGCACATTCTCCCCGTGTTTGTGTGGGTTTCCTCCAGGTGCTCCAGTTTCCTCCCACAGTGCAAAGATGTGCAGAACAGGTGAGGTTAGGGTGGGAGTGTGGTCCTGGGTAGGGTGTTCATTCGGCAGGTCGGGGCAGACTCGAGGGGCCAAATGGCCTCCTTCTGCACTGTGTGGATTCTATGATTCTATTCTTCCTGTAAAGGTGAATAACCTCATGTTTCCCACATTATATTCTATCTGCCATTTATTGCCTATTCGCTTCCCGTGCCTCTATCCCTTAGTCCTCACAGTTTCTTGTCCTACTGATTTTGTATCATTAGCCAACCTGGATACATTAACCGCAGTGGGGGCTGGATGGCACCGAATATGTAGCCTGACAGCTTCCCTGCCTGGGCTGGTGGTGGGTAAAAAGGAGGCACCACACGCCCCCAAGGTCTTCCCACCTCAATGTTTTAACTCCATGTCTGCCTTTTTCCCCCCCAGACTCCCACCCCACTCTGCCTCCCACTTCTCATGTTCCTCACTGTCATGATATTCAAACACACACATCATGATGGACACACTAACAGGCAAATCAGAGTACACAACACCACAACCAATCACAGACAAGAACACCAACCACATAAAAAGCACGAGCACGACACCTGGTGGTCAGTAGGTCTGGGGAGAAGGGAACAAGAAAGAGCTGTTAAAACACCACAAGCAGGGAACCCCCCACGTGCAGAGTGCAAAGACCAAACTGTAAATAGTAAGTTTAAATAAAGAAGCGTTGTACCATATGCAACTGTGTTGGCTCATCTGTGTGTCAGAACACCCAACACCACATGGTACAGGAGTGGATCGATACCTGCCTACTAACCTGCCATTCTGGACATGGACCACACCGGCAAAACGCAGCCGATGCAAGTCACGGGGAACCTAGGTACCAACTGGAAGCTCTACAGGCAGCGATTTGACCTGTACATCCGTGCCACCGAAAAACAGAATGTCTCGGATGACTCGAAGATTGCAATGCTCCTCTTCTACGCAGGTCCGCACGCAACCGACGTCTTCAACTCACTGGTGTTCGAAGAAGGCGAAAACCAAGCCAAATATGACACGGTCATCCTCAAACTGGACCAGCACTTTCAAGTTGAAGTAAATGAAAGTTTTGAAAGATACCTCTTTCAGCAACGCCTGCAAGGTAAGGAGGAGCTTTTTCAACCCTTTTTGACGCACCTCCGGATTCTAGCGCAGTCCTGCGGTTACGGCACCACCACAGAGTCCATGATCAGGGACCAGATTGTTTTTGGCGTTGCCTCTAGTGGCCTACGCCAGCAGCTTCTTAAAATGAAAAGCCTCACCTTAGCGTCTGCTGTGGAAGCCTGTGTCCTCCATGAAAATGCTACCTGCCGTTTTGCCCGATGTCAGGCGTCCGAGTTGGCACGGAGGGGGTCCCCAGCCGTCGAATCGGCAAGCCAGGCCGCCCACGACGTCGAACGCATCCAGGCCGTCGATTACTTCCCGACCCACGGCCCGGACGACAGCGGCCGCTTCCCGCGCTTTTCGTGGTCTCCCGCGCAGGTGCGCGCCAAAAATAACGGCCACAACGAGGGACGCACTGCGCAGGCGCGCCCACCGCAAGATCGCACTGCGCATGCGCAGTGGCGCAACGAACGCCGTGACGTCATGACGTGCGGCAATTGTGGAGCTCTACATTTAAAAGGGCAATGTCCTGCAAAAAACCGACAGTGCCACAGATGTGGCACGATGGGCCACTACGCAGCCCACTGTCGTTCGGCTCAACCCATGGATCCGGCGCATCCTCGACAACCTCGCAGACGAGTCAGGACCGTCCAGCCCACGCATCAAGACTTCCAGTTAAGTGATGCAGATGACCAGGATGCCTTCCGAGTTTCCGTCATTGATGTCAACAAGGTCAATGCCATCAATCCAGCCGATGAGTGGTGTGCCACCCTGACGGTCAACCCGAACTCGTCGCAAGCCCATTAGACTGGACTTATAATACCGTTCATATGTTTAACAAGTTGCACAATTTTACATGATAACCTGTTGTTGTTTATCGTTCCAGATGTCGTCTGACTGGACAACTGTTCAAGTTTTTTTTTTTCTTCTTCTCTCGTTCGCATTTATGTTATGGTACAACTTGGTTCATGTGACGCACCCGACATCGCCCCATGTACATAGTTCCGTCATATGCACATGCTGCACACGACACACACACACTCCTAGATGCACTCACGACACGATCGTATTTATCACCACGTAGGCACATATCTTTGTAAAAAGGGGGGATGTCATGATATTCAAACACACACATCATGATGGACACACTAACAGGCAAATCAGAGTACACAACACCACAACAAATCACAGACAAGAACACCAACCACATAAAAAGCACGAGCACGACACCTGGTGGTCAGTAGGTCTGGGGAGAAGGGAACAAGAAAGAGCTGTTAAAACACCACAAGCAGGGAACCCCCCACGTGCAGAGTGCAAAGACCAAACTGTAAATAGTAAGTTTAAATAAAGAAGCGTTGTACCATATGCAACTGTGTTGGCTCATCTGTGTGTCAGAACACCCAACACCACACCTCACTGGGGCTGCCAACCTGGCTTCAGCGAGACCCCCTCCATTTAGATTCACATCCAGCTCCATCAATGATCGCCATTGGAGATTGGATGCAGTTCCAGCAACGGCCATAACTCCAGGTGGCACTGCTGGGACCAGAGAAATGCCAACCATTTGATGAGTCAAGAGGTGACGAAACACACCGGGACCCCTGACCTCGGGGGAGTCAGTAGCAGCTGAGATATGTAATTTTGCCTCCATGGGCCCCTGGATCACCCTGTTCAGCGGCAGGTCGCATTGAGCTCTCTGTCAGGCAGGAGTCAGAATTTCACAGAGGTTAAGATGAGCATTGCTCTGTCCTTACTACAAGCCATCATCATTCTCCTGTTGCGTCAGGTCAGTCACTTCCCATGAACGGAGCGACCATGTCCATGACCTCCCACAAACCCACAGTAATGAAAAGTGTGAGACCCCATGTTGGGAGAGGTCTTCACACCCTATCCCTGGTGGTCATTAAACCGAGAGTCAATGAGGGCGTCCCTAACCCTGCTCCCATGCGGGCCCTCGGCATCGCCTGAGTTCTTTCCTCCTTCACCTCCTCCGTGGATTTCCCGTTGCTGTCCTCCTTGATTGACATCCTCCTCATCTGAGGACATGTGATTCACCTCCATCTCCTCCTGGTCCAGCTGCTCTCACTGCTGCAGTGCCAGTTTCTGTAGAGCACAGCAGATCATCATAATGTGGGACACCTCTGGAAGCTGTATTGGAGGGTTGCTTCCGACCTGTCAGGCACTGGAACCTGCCAAGGCCAATTGCCTATTAAATCTGCACACACATTGATGCATGAGCCTCATTGTAGTGAGTCTCAGTGGATGTTTGTGGCTGCCACAGTGGTGTCATCAGCCACCTCCTGAATGGGTAACCTTTGCCCCCGAGGAGCCATCCTTCCAGCTGCTGCCCTATCTCAAAACCGGCTGCGATTTGCGAGCACTCCAAGATGTAAATATCATGGATGCTCCCCGGGAAGTGGGCACACACCTGCATGATGCGCTTCGGGTGGTCACGGACGGTCTGGACTTTGAAGGAGTGGTATCCCTTGGGATTCAAAAATGACACCCCATGCCGCCATGGGGAGTGCAGAGCCATGTAATAATAATAATCACTTATTGTCACAAGTAGGCTTCAATGAAGTTACTGTGAAAAGCTCCGAAGGATGCAGTTGATTACTTCCTGCATCTAGGGCATGCCTACTATGCGGGCAAAGTCCACGGGCCTGCTGACCTGGCTTGCCTGACCCCAGTCCAGGTTGATGTACATGTGGGCCCTCACAAATGACGCATCTGTGACCCCCTTCCATATGCACTTGTGCATTGCTGACCGGGAGATGCTGTACAGGTCACCCATGCAGCCCTGGAATGAACCGCTGACATTTAAGTTCAGAGCGACACTAACGTTCAGGGCACAGGCAAAGGATGACACCCCCAGCTCATGTGATGCCAACTCTTGTATCACCTGGCACAGATCCACCATCCCCCTGGCCAAATGCAGTCTTCCGCGGCATTGGACCTCTGATATCTGGAGGTAGGAGGAGGTTCTACATCGGAACCCGCGTGGCCGGTAGTGTCTCCTCCGACGCTCCACCATCTGTGTCCCTGGTCCCTGGAGATCAATGGGCTCTGCCTCCCCCTCCTCTGAAGGGTGCGTCTTGGCTGCGTGCAGCGGTACGTCAATGTTGTTGCTGCTGGTTGATCACATTCAAAACTATTGCCAACTCGAATGGCTCCATCATTTTCCCAAATCAAAAACGGAAATGCATTCTTGGACACACTCATCCCCATCAAGGACAGTCACCTAAGCACTTCGCTTTACCTCAAGCCTACGGATAACCTCATGATGCTCCACTTCTCCAGTTTCCACCCTAAACACATTAAAGAAGCCAGCCCTATGGACAAGCGCTCCGTATACACAGGATCTGCTCAGACGAGGAGGAGCATAACAGACATCTGCAGACGCAGAAAGATGCCCTCGTACGAACGGGATATGGCGCTCGATTCATCGATCGACAGTTCCAACGCGCCACAACAAAAAACTGCACTGACCTCCTCAGAAGACAAATACGGGACGCAACCGACAGAGTACCCTTCGTCATCCAGTACTTCCCCGGAGCAGAGAAACTATGACATCTTCTTCGCAGCCTTCAACACGTCATCGATGAAGACGAACATCTTGCCAAGGTCATCCCCACACCCCCACTACTTGCCTTCAAACAACCGTGCAACCTCAAACAAACCATTGTTTGAAGAAAACTGCCCAGCCTTCAGAACAGCGAGCACGACACCACACAACCCTGCCATGGCAATCTCTGCAAGACGTGCCAGATCATCGACATGGGTACCACCATTACACGTGAGAACACCACCCACCAGGTACTCATGTGACTCGGCCAACGTTGACTACCTCATACGCTGCAAGAAAGGATGCATTGGCGAGACCATGCAGACGCTGCGACAACGACTGAACGGACATCATGCGACAATCACCAGCAGGAATGTTCCCTTCCAGTCGGGGAACACTTCAGCAGTCAAGGGCATTCAGCCTCTGATCTTCGGGACGCGTGACAATGTAGAATCACCGAGCAGAAACTTATAGCCAAGTTCCGCACACATGAGTACGGCCTCAACCAGGACCTTGGACTCATGTCACATTACATTCACCCCCCACCATCTGGCCTGGGCTTGCAAAATCCTACAAACTGTCCCGGCTTGAGACAATACACACCTCTTTAACCTGTGATTATCCCTCTCTCCAGTTGCTCCGCCTGGACCTGTAAAGACTTAATTACCTGCAAACACTTGCGTTCAAAGTATCGTATTGCATCTTTGACTTTGTCTATATGTATGTTTCTGGAACCCACCTCTTCATTCACCTGAGGAAGGAGCAGTGCTCCGAAAGCTAGTGATTCGAAACAAACTTGTTGGACTTTAACCTGGTGTTGTAAGACTTCTTACTGTGCTCATCCCAGTCCAACGCTGGCATCTCCACATCAAAAACTGAAAGGAAAATAACATCAAAGTGAGTGATGAGAAGCCCTGATAATGCTCTGACCCTCGGCCCTCTCAGGACCTGGGACATCCACCCATGTGCATCCTCCTATGTGAGCGCTTTTTCACTGAGCCTCACTCCCTCCCTGCCACACAATAGCCTATTCACCACAGTTGCCCCTTTAAAACTCCACTTGAATGAAGTGCTTCGACCCTGGAAAGCTTCAGCAGTCTGCATGCCCCTCAAAGGTGAGGAGTGAGGGATGTTGAGTGCATTCAATAGACCTGCGTTCTAACCTCACGGGGGAACAAGACACTGCCCCCTGTCGTCCCTTGAATGGGATGAATTATGAGCAAATTCACCATGATGCCTTGCATTGGGGGACATCTGTGACACTGCTCTGTTATGTAGATGTGAGTATGAGCCTTGGAGTTCAGTGCTTGGGGACTCGGCTTCCAACTATTTTGATCGACATAAGTAACCAAGTAAACTAAATCAAATAAACTGAGGGGCAAATTAAAGGGACAGTCTCTTAAAGGGAAATTGCCTTAAACAAAAAGAAAATCACAAATGAGACTGAAAATATCAAACCAAAATGTGATTAAAGGAGTCAATTCAAAATTGGGCGCGAATCACACTCATGCGTTGTAATGCTGACTAAATTGACACAATTGACTCAACGAGGGAGGATCTGGCAACTGGCTTCCCATTGTGGCAGGCAAGGTACACCTGATGCGAGTGAAGACTGAAATTAGCATGTCAACTTCATCTTTAGAGGACACCTCAACCCCCAGCTCTCAAGGGCTGTGGTTCGAAATATTTGCTCAGCTCCCCAGAGAAGCCGCTGACAGGAGAATTAATCTCAACAGCAATACATGCTGTTGAATTTTGCTGTTGCTGTTTCCTTCTTTTACTGTAGTTGGAAAGAAGGACAATTTTTCCTAAGGTAGCTGGGTTCTGGAACACCGGCTTCAGAGGGACAAATGAGTCCAGAAGGAAATCCAGATTGAAGCAAGAAGACGCTGCGAGACAAAGTGAGCGACATTGTTCCGAATGGACCTCCTGCTAACCACCTGCCGTTGAAGAAATGCTTTCGCGGATTGCTGGTGTTTTTGTTGCTGGTGTGGGGGGTACTGCATGTAACTGCCACGTCACCGCGGGCTAAACACGATGGAAGTCAAGGATGTTCAACTGCACCTTGAGCGCCAGTGGAATATGTGGAGGATTTGATCCCGGTGAGATTGGGCCGTGTGGGAGGGCCTGCACGGCTACTGGATGGAGAATGGCACTGATACGTGGAACAGGTAACACATTGATGGACAGATCATTACTATGACAAGGTTCTGCACATGATAACACATTCTCCAGCTTATCCTCCATTTCCGATGAGGAACCTAAAATGAGTGATACCACATGTGGGTTTTTTTTTGTGAAAATGAGCTGATGTAGCTTTGTATTGGTACCAATATGGAGTGGTGACATTTCTTTGTTGTTTAATGGTTAGAGTAATATGTGGAATGTTATGTAGTTGATTTTCAAATCTTTGTTGACCGCTTAATAAACAAAATATTCTCAAGGGCTGCAGATTAAATGAGGCTTCCAACTTGAACAACCAGCCATGCACCATCCCTGACAGCCTGGCCTCCATCACCAGTCACTGGCCACGAACTTCCAGACATGCCTTCTTGCTTCAAAGTGCAACTTGAGTATGGGGGTTCATTCTCATTGCACTCGTCCCTTCCCCCCTACTGTGTGAGGGTCTTCAGGTCTCACAAAGTTGGAAAACATCTCTTGTCAGAACCCTCCAATCTGCCTATTCAGCCTGACATCTCACGGGGCCCCCAACCAGGGACCTCACAATCACCCCCTGTGCTGAGCCTGTGGATTCACCAACTCCCACCCACTTTCCATATGCCACTCTGGAAGGTTAATCCCTCAGCGGTGATATTGCCACAGGTTGAGCAAGGAGGGCATGGAAAACGCTGCCTGCAAACTAGCTGCCAGATCTCTTTAAACCTAGAGGCTCACAGCCATGAAAGGCCGGAGAGTGACCCCACCCCTCAAGATGCTTATACTGAACCCCCCCAACCGCCCCCCCCCCCCCCAGCCCCACCCCCAGCACTAAGTTGAATTTATCTGGGTCCCCTGCATCCTCCCAGGTGCCACCCCTGGAGGGAATGGCGACCTGAGCAATCACCTCTCATATCCCCTTCGGAGGTGAGCTCGTCAGGTTCTTGTTTTTATGCTCTAAATCGTGATGGTTTGACGCCACACCGGTGACAGATGAATATTCAGTGAGCTGGGGGGAAGTCCCAGTGGGAGGGCTCCCTAATAATATGCTAATGAATTTAAATGAGGTTCTCATATTGGATTTCCCGTCACGTCACTGGCGAGTGCCCTGGAAAATCGGAAAACGCGATCCTCGCCGAATCGTCCCCCTGTGTCGATTTTCGCACTGGCGGCTAACGTGGGTTAAAAATTCCATTCCAGCAGAGAGAAACAAAAAATCAATAGCCTGTGGGAAAACAACATGGCTTATTAAACTAAAATCCAAAGTAGAGAGTTGCATGAACTTGGCCAGTTCTAAGTTGTGATAGTTAGCTTTCTCCCTTTCGCAGCTGTGTGCAACACAACACTCGAGAATTTCATGTGCTTTTTTAATAAAGATTTCCTCAGGACACCAGCCCCTAAAGACTTACCAGCTATGCTTTTCCCAGAGGACAATTGGGTCGACCAAGGATGTTTATGTTTGAGTAAGGTTCTGGCATTTCATCAAAGCAAGTGAGTCAACTCTGTCTGGTTTGTACTAAAGGAGTGTTTTAATTTGAGTGCTTTGGAGTGATAAACTTTGAAATCTAAGTTTGTGAACTGCCATGAACTGGACAACAGGGTCAGAACTCAGCAGAGAGGAAACTGGCAAAGATAAACAAAAAAGACGTGATGCACCAATGTCGCGACTAAAGGACCAAAGGGAATTGTACTTCTGTCCGTTTCTGTTTTCCTCTTGTTTATCAGTCTGCAAATAACCATACATGGGCGACCGCACAGCTGACTGATAGAGCGTGACAAACATTACTTAATTGTGAGCAACTAGAAGTTGTGGAAGAGCAAAAGGATTTAGCTGCTCATGGACACAAATCATGAAAAGCTAGAGCTCCGGTACGCAAAGCAATCAAAAAGCCGAATGGAATGTTAACCTATGGCTTTGAAAGACAAGGGGCTGGATTCTCCACGAACCATGAACCACGAAGGCAAAATCGCGGCCGGCGCCAGGGCGGAGAATCCACTTTGATGCGTAAATCGGGACCGGGGCCAGTTCGCTGATTCTCCGGGCACCGAAAAGCGCCGTCACTGGGGAGTACGCCGCGCTGCCGGGGCCCATTGCCAGAGGCCCACTCTGACATCCTCCGCCCCCGACCGGCCGGTATCCTGACAGCGTGGAACTAACCTGGTCCAGCCGGTCGGAATACTCGCGTGATGGTTGCGGACTCAGTCCACGGCCGTCCTGGTCAGGGGCGGGCGGATCGGAGGCCAAGGGGGGCCTTATAGGCGGCCGGGAATGATTGTGCGGGGTTTGAGGGACGGGCGCGCGGTCGAATGGGGGGTCCCCTTTGTGGGTCTACTTCCATGGTCCCAGTCTGCCATGGAGCAAAGCGCTGCCGCTGGAGGCCGCCGGCGTGCACATGCGCGATCTTCCACCCAGAAGTGCAAAAACTGCAAGATTTACTTCAGGTCTCTGCTAGCTCCCTGTAAGGCTGTGAATTTGTGTCCCTTTAATGCAGGATTTTTAGGAGTAAATCTCCACCGTTTTGACGCCGGCGAGGGGACATAGTCCCAAAAACGGAGAGTCCAGGCCAAGATGTGGAGATGCCAGCCTTGGACTGGGTGGGCACAGAAAGAAGTCTTACAACACCAGGTTAAAGTCCAACAGATTTATTTGGAATCACTAGCCTTTGGTGTGTAGCTCCTTCATTACACTAAGAGGCTGTTTAGCACAGGGCTAAATCGCTGGCTTTAAAAGCAGACCAAGGCAGGCCAGCAGCACGGTTCAATTGCCGTAACAGCCTCCCCGAACAGGTGCCGGAATGTGGCGACTAGGGGCTTTTTACAGTAACTTCATTTGAAGCCTACTTGTGACAATAAACAATTTTCATTTTCACCTGATGAAGGAGCTATGCTCCGAAAGCTAGTAATTCCAAATTAACCTGTTGGACTTTAACCTGGTGTTGTAAGACTTCTTACTTTGAAAGACAAGAGGGAGGAAGTTATGTTTCAATTGTACAAGGCCTTGGTCAGACTCCATCAGTAATGACTGTGTTCAGTTCTGGGCACTGTACCTCAGGAGGCTACATTAGTCTTGGAGGGGATGCAGCGCATATTCGCCAGAATAATACTGAGGCATAAAGCCTTTAATTATGAGGACAGGTTGCCTAATTGTAACTTGTATCCCCAGGAGTTTAGAAAGTTGGGAGTTGATCTGATGCTCCTTCACTCCTGACTGGATTTCAGGCCTATCTTGAAGTGATCTTCTGCTTTTATGCCTTTCTACACCATTTTACAGGCCTATGTCTTCATCTTTGCCTCATAATCCAAACCGAAACATCTGGGTAAAGCCTCATGGCCCTTCTCTTTACCACTTTTCAGAGTTTGAATGTTTGTTTTGTGCAGCAAAGTCCGATACTGTTTCAGCACAACTGCCCTGACTTATACTCAAATGATTTAGTGACAGAATGTGGGATCCTACTTGCTTTTGTTGTCCTCAGACTAGGGTATCAAATGTGTGACGGACAAAGAGACACGAGTGTGAGATATTTCATACAAATCATTCTCTAGTAAGGTTTCAAGCACTTGATAAACACTGAACTGCACTTTACCTCACTTGTTAAAACACTGATTGCTTGTTACAATAAATCACAAGACTTACAGTTTGCACTGAATACTACCTGTTGCAAGGTGAGGTGACCAATCTCGCTTCAATGAGTTGTCTTCCTCTCTGCGTCCCAGCCTCAGGGCGGTCTTCTTACGTGATGGTTGGTCCCGCAGGTCTTGCTACGGAGACTTCTAGTGCAGGTCTCGCTGCTGAGGCTGCTAACTTCTCCCTTTTTATCCAGTTTCTCCCATCGAGAAAGTTCTTTAGCCACGTACATGGATGACTTGTTACCCGAAGCAGTGAGCGCTGGATGAACTGCGGTCCCAGCCGCATCCCCGCACCCCCTTGGCCACCATCCCAGACCAGCCCACCCCTCACACCCATCTGACACAGCACCAAGGCAGGTTGTAACATTGTGCACAGGTATTTATTATGGAAACATATATACAGATTTGTGCCCTAGCCCTGTTGCTAAACTGTGCCCTGCACCCGTGCCAACTTAACCGATGTCTAATATTCTGGCCTCACGGGCCCTAAGACTACGACTAGGTGGATCCCCAAATGGTACATCAGGAGTGGAGGCGGCCTGCTGTGATTCCTGCCCTGCAGCTGTAGCGGCCGTCTTCTGGGGTGACCAGGCCTGGATGGGCGCGACTGCCGCTCATGTGTCTCAGCTGGCGTGGTGCCACCCTGTTCTGCCCGCTACCCATGTGATGCGCCAGAGACAGGAAGGCGGGGAGTCCAAGGTTCTACAGTGTTCCGGCAGCTCCTCTGCAGGAGTCAAAGGCACTGTCCCCATCACCTCTTCTTCCTTCGGGGTGGCCGAAGGCGCCCGGGCTACTCCATGGGCTGGGGGTGCGAGCAGAGCTAACCCCTGAGGCTCCCCTGCCACCTGGCACTGCCAGTCCCAGAGGCTCGCTGTCGTCTTGACCAGGTTCTGCATGGTCGCAGCCATGGAGCACAGGTAGTGGATCCCCTCCGACTGGGACTGCGCCACATCACCCAGTGACTATTCCACCACCTTATGGGTGTGTGCCACATCAGCCAGTGACTGTGCTATCTCCCCTTGGGACTGGGTCACCTCTCTCTGGGTCTGTGCCACATCAACCAGTGCCTGGGCAATGCCACGGATGCTCTCAGCCATGACCCGCTGTGACGGGCCACGCTCAGGAGCGCCGCTGCAATGTCCAGGTGGCTCTGGCACATGGCTGCCTGTGAGAGGGCAGCCCTGTCCTGGGCCTCGGCCACTGCCTGCACAGAGGACCCCAGGCCTTGGACATGCTGAGCGATGGCCGAAACTCTCATCCCTAAGGCCTCCACCACGGATGCCACGTGCGAGGTGTTGGCCTGGGTGGCTGATATGCCATCAATGAACACACGACGAGTAGTGAATGTAACTGAGGCTTTAATAAACTAAACAGAAAGCTCCCTGGCCTCTGATCCCGAACTGGATCAGAGGCGGAGACCAGCCACCTTTATACCGAGCCCGAGGGGAGGCGGAGCCATCGGGCAGTGGTTTACCATATTACATGTAATACAGTAGCCGTTTACCACAATACACATATTATACACTACAGTGGTTTACCACATGCACCCCCTGTTATAAAAAAGAGTCCAGCGGGGGTGAAGTGAATTTAAAGATCAAGTCTGTCGGGGGCCTTGACCTTCCGCCGTGATCGCCACAGTCCCGGCTGTGGTGTGGGCACCGGTGTCGAGACCTGCGCGTCCGGGAGCGTGTTGTTCTCTTCTTCACCCAGTTAGTGAGTCGGTGGAGGGGGGGGGGGCGGTGTGTGGGCGGGGGTGATGGTGATGGTCGCCGGTGGGCCTGCGGGTGCCAGTTCTTGAAGTAGCTGGATAGTGGTGGAGGGAGACGGTGTAGGATCGGGGGTGGTGGTGATGGTCGCTGGGGAACCTGCAGGTGCCAAATCCCGGAGGGAGACTGTGTCCTGCCGCCCGTCATGATGTGCCACGTAGGGATATTGTGGATTGGCATGGAGGAGCAGGACCTTCTCAACGAGGGGATCTGATTTATGGCTCCTCGCATGCTTCTGGAGGAGGACAGGCCCTGGGACTGTCAGCCAGGACGGGAGCGAGAATCCGGAGGTGGACTTCCTGGGGAAGGCAAACATACGTTCGTGAGGGGTCTCGTTGGTGGCAGTGCACAGGAGCGACCGGATGGAGTGGAACGCATTGGAGAGGATCTCCTGCCAGCGGGGGACTGGGAGACTTCTAGACCGTAGGGCTAGGAGGACGGCCTTCCAGACCATTGCGTTCTCCCTCTCCACCTGTCCGTTGCCCCGGGGGGTTGTAGCTGGTTGTCCTGCTGGAGGCAATGTCCTTGCTGAGCAGGAACTGACGCAACTCGTCGCTCATGAAGGAGGAACCCCGGTCGCTGTGGATGTAGGTGGGGAACCCAAACAAGGTGAAAAGACTGTGCAGGGCCTTGATGACAGTGGCCGAGGTCATGTCAGGGCATGGGATGGCAAAGGGGAATCTTGAGTACTCGTCAACAATGTTTAGGAAGTACATGTTATGGTCAGCGGAGGGGAGGGGCCCTTTGAAGTCGACGCTGAGGCGCTCAAAGGTGCGAGAGGCCTTTACCAGGTGCGCTCTGTCTGCCCCAGGCATCTCTTCAGGGCCTTGGGGCAGTGGCGGAGGGGGAGTTCCAGGAGGGGGCGCATGCAGTCGGGGTTGGGCCCCAGGACTTCGTTTTCCACAACATAGCCAAGGATGGCTAGGCGAGTTGTGCGGAAAACGCATTTTTCGTTACAGGAGGTGAGGTTCAGGAGTTTAGCAGTGTGGAGGAAGTGCCGGAGGTTTTCGTCATGGTCCTCTGGTCATGGCCGCAGATGGTGACATTACCTAAGTACGGGAACGTGGCCCGCAGCCCGTACTGGTCAACCATTCGGTCCATTTCTCGTTGGAAGAAAGAGACCCCATTGGTGACGCCGAAGGGGACCCTGAGGAAGTGGTAGAGGCGGCCATCTGCCTCGAAGGCCGTGTATTGGTGGTCCTCCAGGCGGATAGGGAGCTGGTGGTACGCGGACTTCAAGTCAACTGTGGAGAAGACTCGATACTGCGCAATCTGGTTGACCATGTCAGATATGCGGGGGAGGGGGTACGCATCGAGCTGCATGTACCGGTTGATGGTCTGACTGTAGTCGATGACCATCCGGTGCTTCTCCCCAGTCTTGACGACCACCACTTGGGCTCTCCAGGGGCTGGTACTAGCCTCAATGATCCCCTCTCGTAGGAGTCGCTGGACCTCCAACCTGATAAAGGCCCTGTCCCGGGCACTGTATCTTCTGCTCCTAGTAGGGACGGACTTACAGTCCGGGGTGAGGTTTGCGAAGAGCGAGGGTGGGACGACCTTACGGGTCGCGAGGATACAGACGGTGAGGAGGGGCAGGGGTCCACCGAACTTTAAAGTAAGGCTTTGGAGGTGGCACTGAAAGTCGAGCCCCAGTAATGGAGCAGCGCAGAGATGGGGAAGGACGTAGAGTTTGAAGTTAGTGTACTCTACGCCTTGTATAGTAAGGGTCACGACACAGTACCCCCGGATTTCTACTGAATGTGATCCGGAAGCCAGGGAGATTTTCTGGGTCGCTGGTAAAATTGGGAGGGAGCGCACCTTACCGTATCTGGGTGTATGAAGCTGCCTGTGCTCCCAGAGTCGAAAAGGCAGGCCGTCTCGTGCCCGTTGATCCGGACGATCATCGTAGATTTTGTGAGGTGATGAGGACAGGTCTGGTCGAGCGTGATGGAGGCAAGCTTCGGAAGGTGATGGGTAGGCCGGTCGGAGGTAGCGGCGGCCAGCGTATGACTAGGTGAGCAGGGCTCCCGGGAGGCTGCGGAGTGGTCCCAAGATGGTGGCCCCCATGGTTCGTACATGGTGGGTGGCAACAGAGATGGCGTCAAAGATGGCAGGCCCCATGGGTCGCACGTGGCGGGTGAAATTGAAGATGGCGGCGAAGATGGCGGTGCCCACGGGTTGCACATTGCGGGTGGCGCGGCAGCTGGGGGCGGCCCCAACAGGCAGCAGGCAGTGCTGCTGGGCCTAGGAATTTTAGGGAGAGATCGGGTCTGGCAGGCTTTCGCAAAGTGGTCCTTCCTCCCACACCCGTTGCAAGTCGCGTTCCGTGCAGGGCAGCGTTGTCTGGGATGATTCTCCTGGCCGCAAAAGTAGCACTTCAGGCTTCCGGTGTTGGCGGGCTGCTGCGCGACACAGGCTTGCGCCGCACTTGGGTAGCATGATGGCGGTACCCACGAGGTCCATGAGGTGTAGGCCTCCATGTTCTGGAAGGCCACCTCCAACGTGTTTGAGAGCTGCACTGTCTCTGGGATGCCGAGTGTACCCCCTTCTAGCAATCGCTGGCGGATGTAGTTTGATTTCATACCCGCAACATAGGCAGCTCTGATCAACAGCTCCGCTTGTTGGGTAGCCGATACCGCCTGGCAATCACTGTTCCGGCTGAGTACCCGCAAGGCACGCAGGAATTGAGGGGCTGTTTAGCACAGGGCTAAATCGCTGGATTTGAAAGCAGACCAAGGCAGGCCAGCAGCACAGTTCAATTCCTGTACCAGCCTCCCCGAACAGGCGCCGGAATGTGGCGACTAGGGGTTTTTCACAGTAACTTCATTTGAAGCCTACTTGTGACCATTTTCATTTCATTTCATTTCAATTCTGCTAGTGATTCCCCAGGGCGTTGTCGCCTCGTGGCAAGAAGGTGCCTAGCATACACCTCGTTTACAGACTACACATATTGTCCCTTTCAACAGCATTATCGCCTCCGTATACAAGGGGGCGTCACTGACGAGAAGAAAGACTTGCGGGCTCACCTGTGCATTGCAGATCTGCTTCTTTTGGAGGTGGGTGATTCTTCGGTGGAGGATCTGAGGTACGCTTCGAAGCAGCTTAGCCAGTGCTCGAATGTTGCAGTGGCGTCGCCTGCCTGTGGGTCCAGCTCCAGGCGATCAGGCTTGAGCGATGAATTCATCTTAGATGTTTAGTTTATTAAATTGATGTGCCATCAATGAACACACGATGAGTAGTGAACGTAACTGGGGCTTTAATAAACTAAACAGAAAGCCTCCTGGCCTCGGATTCCGAACTGGATCAGAGGCGGAGACCAGCCACCTTTATACCGAGCCCGAGGGGAGGTGGAGCCATCGGGCAGTGGTTTACCACATTACATATAATACAGTAGCCGTTTACCACAATACACATATTATACACTACAGTGGTTTACCACAGTGGCACACATGGCTGGCACCACCTCCTGCTGCTGCACGTGGTCGGACTCCTCCACTTGCACCTGCAGGTGCTGGATGCTCGCTGACAATCCCTCATGCAGTCCCTGGCTCTGTGACTCCATCTCCACAAGAAATGGGACTGTCCATTCTAGAAGCCCGAAACCTGTCTGCATGGCAGCGAGTCCCAGGGGTCAGCCCGCCATCCGACCGGCCGAACCCTCTCCTATCTCTACTTACTGTACCAAAGCATGTGTGTGGTACCCACCAGATAGTGCCCCAGGAGCCTCTTCACTAAAGTGCCCATCCGAGGTGAGTGTCTCTGGTGTTGGAGACAGCTGTGATGGGAATTCTATTGTCATCTCCCGGACTCGAGCTCCGGGATGTCCTGGGATTCGGGTCGATGGCTCCTGTCCATGTAGGTATCGTCCCCGTCATTAGTCGGTACCTGGGGTCTTGGCTGTGGCTGTGCCTGGGGTCAGGGACGAGGGACAGCAGCTCCTGCAAGACTCAAGACAAGACACATGATTGCATCGTGGGCCGGGGTAGGGGGAGGGTATGAGGGTTGTGTGGGTGTGATGGTGGGTGTGAGGGTGGTGTGGGGGCGGTGTGAGGGCGGTGGTGGGTGTGAGGGTGGTGTCGGGGTGGTGAGGGGAGTGGCACATGTGCCACTAGGAGCCGCAACTCAGAGGGGTCTCACTCCCTCTCCTTGGTCAGACTCCACAGACTCCTTGGTCTGAGAAGTCCACGAATCCTATGCCAGCTTTGGTCGTTAGTCTCAGGAACGGAGAATCCGGCCGCCTGTGGTGTCTACGGTTGGCTACTTTTCCCATCATGATTTTGAGAAGTTTAATTGTTAGCCATCTGGCTACAATCCTCCTTTGATCCATTAAGCATTGGTGAATTGGATCACAACGGAACCCTGATCATACCCACCTCGCGTAAGCAGATATTCAAGTCCATGCCATGTCACATTTTAGTTATATCGATCACTCTTTCACATTCTCGAAGATACAACTCCATTTCTAACTTCCCTTCCATTTTAGCTTATCAACCTTTAAACATAATCAAAATATGTATTAGATCTAAAGTCATTGATATCCAATTACAGTTGATATCCTGAAGTGAGGCGACTGACTAATTTTGAAAAAACAATTTAGAGTACCCAATTAATTTTTTCTAATTAAGGGGCAATTTATCATGACCAATCCACCTACCCTGCACGTCTTTGGGTTGTGGGGGTGAGACCCACGCAAACACGGGGAGAATGTGAAAATTCCACACAGACAGTGACCCAGAGCCGGGATCGAACCTGGGACCTCAGTACCGTGAGGCAACAATGCTAACCACTGCGCCACCGTGCTGCCCCAGCTGACTAATTCTTAATAATTATATGCATAGACTTAAAATTTTCTCCAGTTCTCCATTGATCATTTATCCATCTTGTGGATACTCCTCACCAGCCTTACTTGCTACCAGGCCCTTAATTGTTCCATTTCCAAATTAGTTATCCGTTCACTTTAATTTAGCTTATTTTAACAGTTTAATTCAACCCCAATTGTTTTAAGATCAGTTTCCCTATGGAATGTGCATCATTGCTTTGATCATTTAATGGTGTTGTTTCACTCTACTGGCCCCATTAGCCACTTCATGCCATGTTATTTGTAAGTAATGTGCATGCCTGAGACCTGCTCTTGAATGCATTATTGCAAGTACTTCCAAGCCCTTGAATAGGCCCATTCTGAACTGGTTTCCTACCACACTAGCGGGAGAGCTAGCACTGTGAAGTACCAGTGAGGAGGTGGCCGTGGCACATCGCCCATTGAAGAGAGGGGGCCTGGCGACAGGATCATAAAAAAATTTAGAGTTCCCAATTAATTTTTTCTAATTAAGGGGCAATTTAGCATGACCAATCCACCTACCCTGCACGTCTTTGGGTTGTAGGGGCGAAACCACGCAAACATGGGGAGAATCTGCAAACTCCACACCGACAGTGGCCCAGAGCCGGGATCGAACCTGGGACCTCGGTGCCTTGAGGCAGCAGTGCTAACCACTGCGCCACTGTGCTGTCCCTTCATGTTTCATTGGCAACACTTGTCTGCAGCTGGAGCTCAATTAATTCTCACGGAAGTATGTCGCAATCAATACACACAAGGGTCTCTCTCTATGAGTGCACCCGACTGCCGTTCAGAGTCTCCTCACGTGCAGTCTTCAAGCCCAACATGGAGAACATCCTGTGCCAATCGCCACGTGTTGCGGTCTACTTAGACGAAAGAGAGAATATGGAATTGAGGAGGAAATTGGCAGCAAAAGATGGAGAGGTGGATGACGCCAAAAGGGCTCACCAGTCTTGTCTGGCGCATTTAAGCAGTTTCCAGTCGCAATATGAAAAGTCCTATCAGAACACGCAACGTGCAGTCCTGGTATGAGAGGAGACAGAAAAACAGGTAGAGACATTACAGAAACAGTGTAGTGACCTCAAGGCAGCATTAAGAGCACTCCATGCTGCCACCACAGAACAAAGACAAAGCACGCTAGATCCCGCAAAGTGCCGGAAGCAGATTGCAGAGCTGCAATCGCTGCTTTCTGTTCAAAAAGGTTTTCAGGAAACCTTTGGAGAAAAGTTAGATCAGGAAGACGGCCCTGATTGGGAAGAGTTAAACGAAACAGCGCAGAGATATGTTCAGGGAACATGTGCGCAGGGAAAGCCCCAAAAGAGAAAAGCGCCCCAACCCCCCACACAGCAGATAGTTCACGCTCCAATGAACCCTGTAACCACCCACCGCACAGCCACATCGGACGATGCGGAATTTCTATATTCCACCCCGTTAACAGTGACCCAATTACGGGACGCGTGCGATAAGATCACACTGTTCCTCCCCACCTCAGACCCCCACCATTTCTTTGCCACAGTTAAACATCAGGCGACCATGTACGGCCTGGATGAGAGAGAGCAGGTAAAGCTCACAGTTTTAAGTTTAGATCCGTCAGTAGCAGCAGCCCTTCCCGACCCACAGTATGTAGGAGGAGGCACCCTTGCAGAAATGCATACCGCAATCCTGGATGCGATCGGGTATTACCGGAGTGACCCCATAGATGGCCTCAATAAGTGCAGGCAGGAAAAGACAGAACACCCCACAGCGTTTGCTGGACGCCTGTGGATTCATTTCACAGCAGTTTTCGGTAATTTAGAACGTGCCCATTTGTCCCAAGACGGTATGGCCAAATGGACCCACACCCTTATCTCCCATGCCACAGAGGCAGGACAAAAAGCCTGTACCAATTATGACCCCTCAGAGGAAGCCCACAATGAGAAATGGGTTTTAAAAAGATTGTCCCGCACCTGGGAGCAGTCTGTACAAAGCAAACTCACAGTTAAAAATCCCGAAGAACTTCCGGGTGCGGTGATGACCAGCTGAGTCGCACGTTTCGGCAGCTCCCGGTGAAACGGACTTTTGGGCTCTTGATAGGAGCCCCAACGGCAATTTTGACGGCTAAAAACACTGTGCGGTAAACCAGAAGGGAATCCCCCCTGGATACGGATGAAAAAAGGAGGAGAAAGTGGCCGGATTGCAGTGGATCCTTTAGAACAGCGGCAAGGAAGGCAAGCAAAAACCAAGATGGCGTCGGAAGGTGGCAGTTTAACATGGGGCCCTGAACAACAAGAGTTCTTGAAATGCTGTGTGGAAGAGCTCAAAAAGGAAATGAAGAAAGAGCTGTTGGCCCCGATACTACAGGCGATCGAAGGGCTAAAGGAGGAACAAAAGACCCAGGAGCGGGAGCTTCGGGTCGTGAAGGCAAAGGCAGCCGAGAATGAGGACGACATACAGGGCCTGGTGGTGAAGACGGAGACGCATGAGGCACATCAGAAACGATGTGTGGAAAGGTTGGAGGCACTGGAGAACAACGCAAGGAGGAACAACCTGAGGATTCTTGGTCTTCCCGAAGGTGCGGAGGGAGCGGACGTCGGGGCATATGTGAGCATGATGCTGCACTCGTTAATGGGAGCGGAGGCCCCGGCGGATCCGTTGGAGGTGGAGGGAGCATACCGAGTGATGGCGCGAGGACCGAGAGCAGGAGAAATTCCCAGAGCCATAGTGGTGAGATTCCTCCGTTTTAAGGATAGAGAAATGGTCCTTAGATGGGCAAAGAAAACTCGGAGCAGTAAACGGGAGAACGCGGTGATCCGCGTTTATCAAGACTGGAGTGCGGAGGTGGCGAGAAGGAGGGCGAGCTTTAATCGGGCCAAGGTGGTGCTTCATAAAAAGAAGATAAAATTTGGAATGCTGCAACCGGCAAGACTGTGGGTCACATATCGAGGGAGGCACCACTACTTTGAGACGGCGGATGAAGCGTGGACTTTTATTGTGGAAGAAAAACTGGAATGAGCGGGTTATTAAAAAGAACGTTTGAACAAAGTGGTGGGGCGAATGTGGGGGGCGAAGAGGGGCGTTAAAAAGGGGGGAAAGAGGAGTTTTATGTACTAATCCTGCGATGTGGTAACTTTTCTCTCTTCCACAGGTGGTGATGGGGGGAGGAGGGGAGGTGGAGGAGATGGGGCGTTGGCCATTGGGGGCGGGGCCCAGGGAGAAGCGCGGGCTTGGTTCCCGTGCTATGATAATCATGGCGGGAATAGAGAAGCAGGAAGGAGGGGGCGTCGCACGGTGCAAGCCGAGGTCACGGGGGGAAGCCGAGGTCGGCCAGAGTTTGCTGACTTCTGGGAGCAACATGGGGGGAGTAATTACGCTAGCGGGGAATCTAGCGGAGGGGGTGGGAGGGGGGAATTACTGGGTTGTTGCTGCTGGGGAGAGGGGGGAGCTGGTATGGGAGGGGATGGGCGGGGGGGCACCGCCTGGGGGAGATACAGCTGCGTGGGAACCGGGTGAGGAGCTGGAAAAAGGGGATGGCTAATCGACAAGGGGAGGGGGGGTAGGAAGCCCCCCAACCCGGCTGATCACGTGGAACGTGAGAGGACTGAACGGGCCGATAAAGAGGGCACGGGTACTCGCACACCTTAAGAAACTTAAGGCAGATGTGGTTATGTTACAGGAAACGCACCTGAAACTGATAGACCAGGTTAGGCTATGCAAAGGATGGGTGGGGCAGGTGTTCCATTTGGGGCTAGATGCGAAAAACAGGGGGGTGGCTATATTAGTGGGGAAGCGGCTAATGTTCGAGGCAAAGACTATAGTGGCGGATGACGGGGGCAGATACGTGATGGTGAGTGGCAAACTACAGGGGGAGACGGTGGTTTTGGTAAACGTATATGCCCCGAACTGGGATGATGCCAATTTTATGAGGCGGATGCTCGGACGCATTCCGGACCTAGAGATGGGAAAGCTGATAATGGGGGGAGATTTTAATACGGTGTTGGAACCAGGGCTGGATAGGTCGAAGTCCAGGACTGGAAGGAGGCCGGCAGCAGCCAAGGTACTTAAAGATTTTATGGAGCAGATGGGAGGTGAAGACCCGTGGAGATTTAGCAGACCGAGGAGTAAGGAGTTCTCGTTTTTCTCCTATGTCCATAAAGTCTACTCGCAAATAGACTTTTTTGTGCTGGGAAGGGCGTTGATCCCGAAGGTGAGGGGAACGGAGTATACGGCTATAGCCATTTCGGATCACGCTCCACACTGGGTAGACTTGGAGATAGGGGAGGAAACAGGAGGGCGCCCAACCTGGAGAATGGACATGGGACTAATGGCAGATGAGGGGGTGTGTCTAAGGGTGAGGGGGTGCATTGAAAAGTACTTGGAACTCAATGATAATGGGGAGGTCCAGGTGGGAGTGGTCTGGGAGGCGTTGAAGGCGGTGGTTAGAGGGGAGCTGATATCAATAAGGGCACATAAAGGGAAGCAGGAGAGTAAGGAACGGGAGCGGTTGCTGCAAGAACCTTTGAGGGTGGACAGACAATATGCGGAAGCACCGGAGGAGGGACTGTACAGGGAAAGGCAAAGGCTACACGTAGAATTTGACTTGCTGACTACGGGCACTGCAGAGGCACAATGGAGGAAGGCACAGGGTGTACAGTACGAATATGGGGAGAAGGCGAGCAGGTTGCTGGCACACCAATTGAGGAAAAGGGGAGCAGCGAGGGAAATAGGGGGAGTGAGGGATGAGGAAGGAGAGATGGAGCGGGGAGCGGAGAGAGTGAATGGAGTGTTCAAGACATTTTATAAAAAATTATATGAAGCTCAACCCCCGGATGGGAGGGAGAGAATGATGGGCTTCTTGGATCGGCTGGAATTTCCCAAGGTGGAAGAGCAGGAAAGGGTGGGACTGGGAGCACAGATCGAGGTAGAAGAAGTGGTGAAAGGAATTAGGAGCATGCAGGCGGGAAAGGCCCCGGGACCGGAAGGATTCCCAGTCGAATTCTATAGAAAATATGTGGACTTGCTCGCCCCGGTACAATGCGGGTCCTATAGACCTATTTCCCTCCTAAATGTAGATGCCAAGATCCTGGCCAAGGTAATGGCAATGAGAATAGAGGAATGTGTCCCGGGGGTGGTCCACGAGGACCAAACTGGGTTTGTGAAGGGGAGACAGCTGAACACGAATATATGGAGGCTGTTAGGGGTAATGATGATGGCCCTACCAGAGGGGGAAACGGGGATAGTAGTGGCGATGGATGCCGAGAAATCATTTGATAGAGTGGAGTGGGATTATTTGTGGGAGGTGTTGAGGAGATTTGGTTTTGGAGAGGGGTATGTTAGATGGGTGCAGCTGTTGTATAGGGCCCCAATGGCGAGCGTGGTCATGAATGGACGGGGATCTGCATATTTTCGGCTCCATAGAGGGACAAGGCAGGGATGCCCTCTGTCCCCATTATTGTTTGCACTGGCGATTGAGCCCCTGGCGATAGCGTTGAGGGGTTCCAAGAAGTGGAGGGGAGTACTTAGAGGAGGAGAAGAACACCGGGTATCTTTGTATGCGGACGATTTGCTACTATACGTGGCAGACCCGGCGGAGGGGATGCCAGAAATAATGCGGATACTTGGGGAGTTTGGGGATTTTTCAGGGTATAAATTGAACATGGGGAAAAGTGAGTTGTTTGTGGTGCATCCAGGGGAGCAGAGTAGAGAAATAGAGGACCTACCGTTGAGGAAGGTAACAAGGGACTTTCGTTACCTGGGGGATCCAGATAGCCAAGAATTGGGGCACATTGCATCGGTTAAATTTAACGCGGTTGGTGGAACAAATGGAGGAGGATTTCAAGAGATGGGATATGGTATCCCTGTCACTGGCAGGGAGGGTGCAGGCGGTTAAGATGGTGGTCCTCCCGAGATTCCTCTTTGTGTTTCAGTGCCTCCCGGTGGTGATCACGAATGCTTTTTTAAAATTGATTGAAAAGAGCATCATGGGTTTTGTGTGGGCCGGGAAGACCCCGAGAGTGAGGAAGGGATTCTTACAGCGTAGCAGGGTTAGGGGGGGGCTGGCACTACCGAGCCTAAGTGAGTATTATTGGGCCGCTGATATTTCAATGGTGAGTAAGTGGATGGGAGAGGAGGAGGGAGCGGCGTGGAAGAGATTGGAGTGGGCGTCCTGTAGGGGGACTAGCCTACAGGCTATGGTGACAGCCCCATTGCTGTTCTCACCGAGGAACTACACCACAAGCCCGGTGGTGGTGGCTACACTGAAGATTTGGGGACAGTGGAGACGGCATAGGGGAAAGACTGGAGCCTTGGGGGGGGAATGAGGGACGAAGGGGAGACTATGGTAGATGAACTAAAAGGGAAATGGGAAGAAGAGCTGGGGGAGGAGATCAAGGAGGGGCTGTGGGCAGATGCCCTAAGCAAGGTAAACTCGTCGTCCTTGTGTGCCAGGCTAAGCCTGATTCAGTTTAAGGTATTACACAGGGCGCATATGACTGGAGCACGGCTCAGTAAATTTTTTGGGGTGGAGGATAGGTGTGCGAGGTGCTCGAGAAGCCCAGCGAATCATACCCATATGTTTTGGTCATGCCCGGCACTACAGGGGTTTTGGATGGTGGTGACAAAGGTGCTTTCAAAAGTAGTGGGGGTCCGGGTCGAACCAAGCTGGGGGTTGGCTATATTTGGGGTTGCTCAAGAGCGGGGAGTGCAGGAGGCGAGAGAGGCCGATGTTTTGGCCTTTGCGTCCCTAGTAGCCCGGCGCAGGATATTGTTAATGTGGAAAGAAGCCAAGGCCCCGGGGGTGGAGACCTGGATAAATTACATGGCAGGGTTTATAAAGCTAGAGCGGATTAAGTTCGTTCTAAGGGGGTCGGCTCAAGGGTTCACCAGGCGGTGGCAACCGTTCGTCGAATACCTTGCAGAAAGATAGATGGAATGGAAAAAAGAAGGCAGCAGCAGCAGCCCAGGATCGGGGGTGGGGGGGGGGGGGGTTGGGGTGGGGGGGGGAGGAACCAGAAGGACTCTCAGGGTTGTTAATATATACTGTATAATATGTATAGGTCGTTGCGACAGATAATTATATATTGGACTGTTAAATTATATTTTTGGAGAGTGTTACTTGTGACAAGGCAGTTGCCAATTAGGGTTAGTTTTCATTTTTGTTATTTATTATTTATTCATTTTTTGTTTATAAAATAGGTCATTGTTATTTGTGTTGTTATAATCTTGTGTAAAGGATGCACAATGTACTGTGTTGGTTGACCAAACATTTTCAATAAAATATTTATTAAAAAAAAAAAAATCCCGAAGAACAGCAGGCAGAAGCAGACAAACCCGCAGTTAGGAAACCCGAGGAAGAGCAGGCAGACATGCATCCAGTGAAAACGCACCAGAACCTCGCATGGGTAAACGAAGGAAGGAACAGCCCCCCACAGAAACCACCGGAATGTTACAATTGCGGACGATTAGGACATTACGCATGAGAATGTCAAGCCCCGAAAGGCGGGAAGCCCCTGGAGACTATAAGTATAGAGTCCAAATTCAAATCGACCCTTCTTCATCCTTCCGCATCCTTCGAGACCCTTCTGCTGACCTTCTGCAACAACCGCTCAAATCGTAAGGCTTACTTCAATGCTCGCTACGAGATAGGCGCTCCTCGCTATCGATCTGTACCAGCTTCGAATCCCGCAGGCTCAGAACCCATACGAAAGGCCATTTGTTTCTCTGACCTGGTGGGCCATTCCCAAAGTTAAGTATTGGCCTGTTAGTTGTAGGAAGTAGCTTAGAAGTAGATTTTATACCTAAGCATTGATTACTGTATAATGTGCGTTGATTTAACTCTTACTAAGCGGTGTGTTGGATTATTGATCATTACATAAGAACATAAGAATTAGGAACAGGAGTAGGCCATCTGGCCCCTCGAGTCTGCTCCGCCATTTAATGAGATCATGGATGATCTTTGTGGACTCAGCTCCACTCTCCGGCCCGTACACCATATCCCCAAATCCCTTTATTCTTTAGAAAGGCATCGATCTTTTTCTTAAAAACGTTTAAAGAAGGAGCCTCAACTGCTTCACTGGGCAAGGAATTCCAGAGATTCACAACCCTTTGGGTGAAGAAGTTCCTCCTACACTCCGTCCTAAATCTACCTCCCCTTATTTTGAGGCTATGCCCCCTAGTTCTGCTTTCCCCGACCAGTGGAAACAACCTGCCCGCATCTATCCTATCTATTCCCTTCATAATTTTATATGTCTCAATAAGATCCCCCCGCATCCTTCTAAACTCCAATGAGTACAGTCCCAGTCTACTCAACCTCTCGTCATAATCTAATCCCCTCAACTCTGGGATCAACCTCGTGAATCTCCTCTGCACTCCCTCCAGTGCCAATATGTCCTTTCTCAGGTAAGGAGACCAAAACTGAACACAATACTCCAGATGCGGCCTCACCAACACCCTATACAATTGCAGCATAACCTCACTAGTCTTGAACTCCATCCCTCTAGCAATGAAAGAGAAAACTCGATTAGCCTTCTTAATCACCTGTTGCACCTGCACACCAACTTTTTGCGACTCGTGCACCAGCACACCCAGGTCCCTCTGCACAGCAGCATGTTTGAACATCTTACCGTTTAAATAATAATCCATTCTGCTGTTATTCCTCCCAAAATGGATAGCCTTACACTTGGCAACATTGAATTCTATCTGCCAGACCCTAGCCCATTCACCTAACCTATCCAAATCCTCTGCACTTTTTGCTTTATCACTCATCTTAGTGTCGTCTGCAAACTTTGACACATTGCACTTGGTCCCCAACTCCTATTCATCTATGTAAATTGTGAACAACTGCGGGCCCAACACTGATCCTTGAGGGACCCCACTAGTTACAGGTTACCAACCAGAGAAACACCCATTTACCCCCACTCTCTGCTTTCTGTTAGTTAACCAATCCTCTCCCCATGCTACCACTTTACCCTCAATGCCATGCATCTTTAGTTTATGCAGCAACCTTTTGTGTGGCACCTTGTCAAAAGCTTTCTGGAAATCCAGATATACCACATCCATGGGCTCCCCGTTATCTACTGCACTGGTAAGATCCTCAAAAAATTCTACCAAATTAGTCAGACACGACCAACCATTGTGAACCCAAGCTGCGTCTGCCCAATGGGACAATTTCCCTCCAGGTGCCCGGCTATTTCCTCCTTAATGATAGATTCCAGCATTTTCCCTACAACCGAAGTTAAGCTTACCGGCCTATAATTACCCGCTTTCTGCCGACCTCCTTTTTTAAACAGTGGTGTCACGTTTGCTACTTTCCAATCCTCTGGGACCACCCCAGAGTCTAGTGAATTTTGATAAATTATCACGAGTGCGTTTACAATTTCCCTAGCCATCTCTTTTAACACTCTGGGATGCATCCCATCAGGGCCAGGAGACTTGTCGACCTTTAGCCCCATGAGCTTGCCCAATACTGCCTCCTTAGTGATTACAATCATCTCAAGGTCCTCACCTATCATATCTTTATTTCCATCAGTCACTGGCATGTTATTTGTGTCCTCCACTGTGAAGACTGACCCAAAAAACCTGTTCAGCTCCTCAGCCATTTCCCCGTCTCCTATTATTAAATCTCCCTTCTCATCTTCCAAAGGACCAATATTTACCTTAGCCACTCTTTTCTGTCTTATATATTTGTAGAAGCTTTTACTATCTGCTTTTATGTTTTGAGCCAGTTTACTTTCATAGTCTACCTTACTCTTCTTTATGGCTTTTTTAATAGCTTTCTGTTGTCCCCAAAAGACTTCCCAGTCCTCTAGTCTCCCACTAATTTTTGCCACTTTGTATGTTTTTTCCTTCAATTTGATACTCTCCCTCACCTCCTTAGATATCCACGGTCGATGTTTCCCCTTTCTACCGTCCTTTTTTTTTTGTCGGTATGAACCTTTTCTGAACACTGTGAAAGATCGCTCGGAAGGTTCTCCACTGTTCCTCAACTGCTTCACCATGAAGTCTTTGCTCCCAGTCTACCTTAGCTAGTTCTTCTCTCATCCCATTGTAATCGCCTTTGTTTAAGCACAAAACACTAGTGTTTGATTTTACCTTGTCATCCTCCAACTGTATTTTAAATTCCACCATATTGTGGTCGCTCCTTCCAAGAGGATCCCGAACTATGAGATCATTAATCAATCCTGCCTCATTACACAGGACCAGATCTAGGACCGCTTGTTCCCTTGTAGGTTCCATTACATACTGTTCCAGGAAATTATCCCGGGCACATTCTATAAACTCCTCCTCAAGGCTGCCTTTACCAACCTGGTTAAACCAATCGATATGCAGATTAAAATCTCCCATGATAACCGCTGTACCATTTCTACATGCATTTGTTATTTCTTTGCTTATTGCCTGCCCTACCATCCTGTTATTATTTGGTGGCCCATAGACTACTCCTATCAGTGACCTTTTCGCCTTACTATTCCTGATTTCCACCCAAATTGATTCAACCTTGCCCTCCATAGCACCAATATCATCCCTTACTATTGCCCGGATGCCATCCTTAAACAACAAAGCTACACCACCGCCCTTACCGTCCATTCTATCCTTTTGTATAGACTGATACCCTTGGATATTTAACTCCCAGTCGTGACCATCTTTTAACCATGTTTCAGTAATGGCCACTAAATCATAGTCATTCACGATAATTTGCACCATCAACTCATTCACCTTATTCCGTATACTACGAGCATTCAGATAAAGTACACTTATGCTGTTTTTTATGTCTTTGTTATGAATCCTAACACCTTGATCAGTAACTTTTCGCAATTTATTTTTCCTCTTACCCTTTCTCCTAATTTTCCTTGTCTTTGAACCCATATCTCTACATAATAACCTGTCACGTAACCTGCTGCCTTGATCTCCATTAACCATTATACTGTCCATTGCTTTACACTTCCCTTCCCCCCAACTTGCTAGTTTAAAGTCCTTGTGACCAACCTATTTATCCTATTCGCTAGAACACTGGTCCCAGAATGGTTCAGATGAAGACCGTCCCAACGGTACAGGTCCCTCCAGCCCCAGTACTGATGCCAATGCCCCATGAAATGGAATCCCTCTTTCCCGCACCACTCCTTTAGCCACGTGTTAACTTCTCTAATTTTCTCAACCCTATGCCAATTGGCACGCGGCTCGGGTAGTAATCCAGAGATTATAACCCTGGAGGACCTGTACTTTAATTTAGTCGCTAGTGTTTGATAATCCCCAAACAGGTCCTCTTTCCTAGTCTTACCTATGTTGTTAGTCCCAACGTGGACCACAACAACTGGATCCTCCCCCTCCCTCTCCAAAATCCTTTCAAGCCGATCAGAGATGTCCCTCACCATGGCACCGGGCAGGCAACATACCATGCAGGACTCTCGATCTGGCTTACAAAGGATGCCATAATCCCCCTAATTATAGAATCCCCTACAACTACCACTTGTCTTTTTGCTCTCCCCTCTTGAATGGCTTCCTGTACCACGGTGCAGTGGTCAGTCAACGCATCCTCCCGACAGCCCTCTTCCTCATCCACACAGGGAGCAAGTACCTCATACCTGTTGGACAAGGTCAAGGGCTGAGGCTCCTCAACTCCTAAACTCAGGATCCCCCTACCTGCCTCCCTTGCAGTCACACCACTCTGTCCCTGACCACTGTCCGAATTAACAGTACTTATTCTACCAGGCATGACTGCCTCCTGAAACAAAGCTTCCAGGTAATGTTCCCCCTCCCTGATGTGCCGCAGTGTGCGCAGCTCGGTCTCCAGCTCATCAATTCTGAGCCGAAGTTTCTCGAGAAGCCAACACTTGCTGCAGATGTGGTCACTGACGGTCTCAATGGGATCCACCAGTTCCATCATCATACAGCAACAGCACATCACCTGTCCAGCCATATTCAACTAGTTAATTAATTTAACTATATATATATTTTTTTTAATTCTTTATAGAACCTCAAGGATAAACCCGAACACCAACAAAAACATAGCCCTCTCTCGCCACTAACCCAAACTCAGTCACTCACCTAAACTCAGATGCACTCTGTTCCAATCAGCACTGCGTGTCTAAAGGCACTCCTGCCACACCTTTTGTGCACTCACCTCTCCAGCACTGTCCCGGCTCTCTCCTCCCGCGCTTTTTAAATCTCCCAGCTCTCTCCTCCGGCGCTGTTTTCGCTGTCCCGGCTCTCTCCTCCTGCGCTTTTTCAATCTCACGGCTCTCTCCTCCGGCGCTGTTTTCGCTGTCCCGGCTCTCTCCTCCCGCGCTTTTAAAATCTCCCGGCTCTCTCCTCCGGCGCTGTTTTCGCTGTCCCAGCTCTCTCTGCTCCCGCGCTGTTTTCGCTGTCCCGGCTCTCTCCTCCCGCGCTTTTTAAATCTCCTGGCTCTCTCCTCCGGCGCTGTTTTCGCTGTCCCAGCTCTCTCTGCTCCCGCGCTGTTTTCGCTGTCCCGGCTCTCTCCTCCCGTGCTTTTTAAATCTCCCGGCTCTCTCCTCTGGCGCTGTTTTCGCTGTCCCGGCTCTCTCCTCCCGCGCTTTTAAAATCTCCCGGCTCTCTCCTCCGGCGCTGTTTTTACTCGGACTTGAACCACGTGGCGGTATCAGAAAGATACCTGGCAACTCAAGAGCAAAGGTGATAGAACAAGAGCAATTAAACTAAGGCTAAGGTTAGCAACAGAGGCAATTGGAGTTACGATTTATCCTCGTTGCCAATTTAATAGTCATGCAGGAGTCGGAAAGAAGAGTCAAAAAATGGTTTATTTCCAAAAGGAAAGCATTTACAAGTCCCAATCCCAGTCGGGCCTACTCTGAAGCCCGACTCCTACCTGGGCCGTCTTTTATGGTTATGAATTACCAAGTCCACTGATGGGCTTCCGACCCCCAGCGGGGGAGCTCATATTCCACAAGGCTCACGATGAGATTAATCGTGTCGTCCCCGTGGGTCGGGTGGGGATTGTAACAGCTTTGCAGCTTGTAACCTCTGTAAACATGAGCTCATCCAAAACTACTCAACCGGAATGTTCAAAATTTGTCATGTCAATAGAACTAGAAAATAAATCAAAAATTGTGCATCACACTTTTATTCTTATTTCCTATTTTTTAAATAGACTTTTTTTGAATAGATTTTTGCTCAACTATAAGAATGCTGCTACAGGACACATGACTCATAGGATTGGCCATGTGTTCTAGAAGCTTCCGACAGAAATTCCCGAAACAAAATAATTCAATTATCATAGAATTTACAGTGCAGAAGGAGGCCATTCGGCCCATCGAGTCTGCACTGGCCCTTGGAAAGAGCACCCTACCCAAGGTCAACACCTCCACCCTATCCCCATAACCCAGTAACCTCTCCCAACACTAAGGGCAATTTTGGACACTAAGGGCAATTTAGCATGGCCAATCCACCGAACCTGCACATCTTTGGACTGTGGGAGGAAACCGGAGCACCCGGAGGAAACCCAAGCACACACGGGGAGAACGTGCAGACTCTGCACAGTGACCCAAGCCGGGAATTGAATCTGGGACCCTGGAGCTGTGAAGCAATTGTGCTAACCACAATGCTACCGTGCTGCCCAGTTGACCAAGTGCCAGTTACCCTTGGAGGTTTGTTTGCTTCTCTCTGACCCTGTCGTGGAGCTCCATCACACTGAGGCTGAAATGATCGGAAGCAAAGTTCATTATGGGCAGCAGAGTAAGGTGGACAATAAGAATTCAGCAACCTGGTTGAATTCCAGACTATCCTTTTTTTTAAAGTATTTTTATTGGTTTTGCATTTATAATAACATTGCAAGGAACATCACCCAGTAATAAAGAGATATCTACAGAATGGGTACACCAAAAGAAAAAATTAGGTACATAAACAGGAAACAGGTTTGCGTATAAGGGTAACATGTTTACAGATACAAGCCCTTAACTTTGGGCCCCCAGTGATTGGTTACCACAACCATGTCCCATTAACTTTCTACATGTTGCCGCCTGGTATCAGAACATACCAGGGGTGTGTTTGGTGCCACCTGGGCATGCCTTGGTGATGTTAGATGTCATCACACCCTTGTGCTTCCTTGTCCTTTGTCCCCTCTAGCTCCTCTGCCTTGCTTGCCCTCTATCCTGGTTGGTGTTTCCCACCCATCCTCTTCTCCTGCTCCCCCCCCCCATCCCTTTCTGCACTCCTCCACCCCACTGCTTCCCCATCCCCAAACCACCCCCCCCCCCCCCCCCCCCACCACTTTTTTCTTCTTCTTTTATCTGTTTCAGTCACGGACCTCCCTCTCCATCCCTCCCTCCCCTCCACCCCTCTCCCTTATTGATTGCTGGTCACAAACAGGTCTTGAACAGGCTGGCGAATTGCATCTGATCCCCAAATGGAGAATTTTATTTTTTCCAATTTAAGGAATTCTGCTGAGTCGGACATGGTATGATGGCTCTGCTGATCTCTAGCCGAGAAGGAGTCTCCAGTGGGCGATCAGGGAGGCAAAGGGTAGGGTGTCCACCCCTCTCCCTGTAAAGCGTTCTGGCTGTTGCGATACCCCGAAGACCGTCACTAGTGAGCATGGCTCCACCCTCGCCCCCACACCTTGGACATTGCCTCGCAAAGGCAGACTAGTATCTGACAAGTCTGTGACAGGACCAGAACATGTGGGTGTGGTTGGCCGGGCCTCCCTGGCACCATTCATATTTTTCCTCCAATTCTGGAAGGAATCCGCTCCTGCGTGTTCTGGTCAAGTGCACCCTGTGCACCACCTTTAGCTGCATTAGGCTCAGCCCTGCACATGAGGAGGTGAAGTTTGCTCTATGCAGTGCTTCGATCCAGAGTCCTCCCTCTATCTCTATGTCTAAGTCTTCCTCCCACTTCTCTTGTGTCACCAGCAGTGACTGTACCTCTTCCAGTAGTCATCCGTACATGTCAGCGCAGTTACCGTCTCCTAGCTCGCCCGAGGTTTTGAAATCTATCCAGTAGGGAGCGTCCTGGTAGCTGGGGGAACATTGCTGTCTCCTTGCGGAGGACGTGTCTTATTTGTATATATCAGAGCTTGCTCCATTTCAGCAGCTGAAGCTTGTCTGTCAGTTCCCCCAGAGTCGCTACTCTGGCGCCTATGTATAGGGCCCCTACCGTCAGTACTCCTCCGTCCAGTCTCCATCTTTTAAATGTGGCATCAATCGTTGCAGGGGTAAATCTATGGTTTTTGCAGATTGAATCCATGGCGGACATTGCGGCCAGACCGAAGTGGTGCCTGAGTTGATTCCACGTTCTCAGCGTGGCCACCACCACTGGGCATCTTAAGTACTTGGTTGGAGGAATGGGGCCATGGCCAGTGTTCGAGGGGTGTCCCCATACAGGAGTTCCCCTCTGCACTTACCCATTCCGTTTCCAGCTCTTTGACCCATCACTATACTTTCTCTTTGCTAGCTGCCCAGTGGTAGAGTAGGAGGTTCGGAAGGGCCAGGTCCCCCATATTCCTCCTTCTCTGTAGGATGCTCTTGCGGATCCTTCCCACCCACTTTGTCTACTTTGGTGAAGAAGGCCTTGCGGATGAAGATTGGGAGGGATATGAACAAGACGTTTATCTTAATTGTCTGCACTCTCTCCACTAGGGAGAGCGGGAGTGAGTCCCACCTCGATAGGTCCTTCTCTACCTCTTCCATCAGACTTGACAGGTTCCATTTGTGGATCCGTGTCCAATCGTGGGCTATTTGGATCCCCAGCATTCGGAGTTTGCTTTGAGCCAGCTTGAAGAGCAGTTCTCCAGCTCTGATTTTCTCCTCCCTGTGGATGCCTCTTCGCTGATCTGAGAATGAACCCCCCATCTAGCCCCCCGGAGCAAACCGGTGATCCTCACAGATTGGTGCCCAGAACGAAGCCCCCTCCAACCCCAGGTGCTGACGCCACTGTCCCCACACCCTGAGGGCTGCCACCATCACCGGGCTTGTGGAGTTCCTGGCCGGCGAGAATGGCAGAGGCGCCATTAACAGTGCCCTCAAACTCTTGTCTTTACAGGAGGCTGCCTCCATCCATTCCATCCGCTCCCAGACCTGCCCTACCCACCCTTTCCTAAGCCTAGTTTGATTCCCTATCTTCAAATGTGTTTCTTGCAAAAAAGCCACGTCCGCCTTTACACTCTTCAGATGTGCGAATGCATGAGCGGCCCATTGAATCCTCTCACATTGCATGTGATCAGCCTGCTCACCCCACCCCCCCTCTCTTTCCAGATCTGGCTTGCGTGCCGTACCCCCCCAGGCCTGCCCTTGGATATCCACCATCAGCGACCCCCCCATGCCAAATAACAAAAGTCCTTCCCCTGTCGGCAGTTTCCCCCCCTTCCCTCCACCACATGCCTTTCCCAACCCCGATTGGCACTCTAACCAACTGCCCACCCCTCACTGCGCTTCCATGAATTAGCCCGCCCAGCTAGCCTGGTATCCCCCGCCCATGGCGCCTAGCATCCTACCCCCCACTGATTCCCCCCCCCCCCCCCCACTCAAACACTATCCCGGTGCAAACAATAATACCAACGGAAAACAACAAAAAGAGCAACCCCCCAGTCCCCACGAACCAACACAGGACAATGGCCCCCGGAGAAAAACCAAAAGGAACAAAAACGAACACCTCCTCCGAAGTCCAATGTCCTCCTTCCCCTGCCAGTCCATTGTCCCCGACAATTCCATCGCTTCCTCCGGCATCCCAAAATAAAGTTCACTGCCATTAAAAGTCACCCAGAGACGCGTTGGGTACAGCAGTCCGAATTTCACCCCCTTCTTAAAGAGGACAGCCTTCACCTTGTTGAACCCCGCTCTCCTCTTGGCCAGCTCCACACCCAGGTCCTGGTACACTCACAGTTCGTTGTCCTCTCAGGTACACTGTATCGTCTGCCTGGCCCACCTCAGAATCTGCTCCTTATCCAGGAACCAGTGCAGCCGCACCACCATCGCCCTCAGCGGCTCCTTCCTCTGCCGCTTCCTCATCAGTGCCCTGTGCACCTGCTCCAAGGGTCGTTCAAAGGTCCCCTCTCCCATCGGCTTCTCAAACATCCGAGCCATGTATGAGCCAGTGTCCGCTCTCTCGTTGCCCCCCGACAGCCCCACATCCTCATATTCTGCCTCTTGGACCGGTTCTCCAACTCTTCCACCTTCTCCTGCAGCCGCTTCAAATGATCCCGCATCACCCCCAACTCAGCCACCATCGAGGTGAGCTGCTCCTCGTGCTCCCCCACCATCTCTTCCACCTTCTGGAATGCCTGGCTCTGGGCCTCCAGCCTCGTTTCTGGGCGGACTATTCCCACCTTAATCGGATCCACCATCCTTGCCAGGTCTTCCAAAGTCTCCTTTCTCTGCTGGGTGAAGAAGTTCAAGAAGTCCACCAGCTGCTCCATCGACCACTGAGACATTAAGGCCGGACCCTTACCCTCCGCCATCTTCCCCAGTGTCGCAGGTACAGCTTCTCACTCCAACTGCTCCTTTCGCTGAAAACCACTCCTGGTTCACGAATCCATCCACCGGTGGGGCGCCCACTCCTTCCACCCCTCCTGCACCTTCTTTCCTCAACACATCCACCCGTTAGCCGGGGAAAAGGTCCAAAAACACCGCCACGAACAGGAGCCACCAAATGTATGACCACTCACACCATGTCCGCCACCGGAAGTCCCTTAATGTCGTATGTTACCCAGAGTCTTGCCAGTTACAGCATTCCGAACTGTACATTCTTTTTAAATAAAGTCGCCTTAGCCCTATTGAACCTAGCCTTATGCTTGGCCAGGTTGTCTCCCATGTCCTGGTAGATGTGGATTGTATGCCCTTCCCATCAACAGTACTGCGTTCTTCTCGCCCAGTTCAGAATTCTCTCCTTATCTTGGAATTTATGGGGTTTGCAATGATCTCCCGTGGAGGTTCTTCTGCTTTGGGCCTTTGCAGCAGCAACCTGTGGATCTAGCTCTGAGGGCTTGGGGAAGCTCCCCCCCCAACCAGCTTTCCGAGCATCTGCACAGCGTACTCCATCGGGTTTCTGCCCACAGTGCCCTCTGATAGCCCTACAATCCTTAGATTCAGGTGGCGAGACCTGTTCTCCTTATCTCCCACCTTCCCCTTGAGCGCTCTCTGGGTCGTCACCAACTTTGCAACTTCAGGCTCGAGCGAGACGATACGATCACTCCGGTCAGAGCCTGCTTTCTCCAGTTCCCGCACTGTCGCCTCCTGGGTCTCCAGTCTCCGCTCCGTTCTTTCCAGCGCCTCTTTGAAGGGGGTCAATGCGATTTCATTGGCCAACATGAGGTCCTCCTTGAGTGAGTCCCTGTGTTTTTGGAGCTCCTGTGTCGTTGTGTGGACCGGTGTTCGCGTTGGCGATCCCACTCGGCCCGCCATGTCCTGCTCCACTTTGCTCTGCGTGTCTGACCTCTGGATCTTCCTTTCCTGACTTTTGCTGCTCATACTATTTTTCTGGCTCCATGGCTGGTTTGAGGGCATTTCCTCAGGTGGTTGTTAATTTAGGGTGAGGATGGGTGGGAGAGGGGGAGGGGGCGGAGTTTGTTGTTTTGTGTCCGATTTACGGATTTAAAAGGGCCTAAATTAAAGTTCCCACTGGAGAGCCACCTTTTGTGTGACTGTTCAGCACATCGTCAACACCGGAACTCCAATTCCAGACTAAAATTGGCCACTTCCAGCGTCTGCATGCTGTTTAGGCCAGTGATCTAATAAATTGTACTAATAACTGCCTCTTGTGGTTTTCCTGCTTACATTGACTCATGATGTTCTTGTTTCCTAATTCCTTGAGAACGGGAAGCAAATGTTCAAAACTCTCATCCACTATCTCTCCAAGTACTAATGGAGATGTGACAAGCACTCGAGAGCATGGGCGGGGGATACCAGGCTAGCTGGGTGGGCTAATTCATGGAAGCGCAGTGAGGGGTGGGCAGTTGGTTAGAGTGCCAATCGGGGTTGGGAAAGGCATGTGGTGGAGGGAAGGGGGGGAAACTGCCGACAGGGGAAGGACTTTTGTTATTTGGCATGGGGGGGGGGGTCGCTGATGGTGGATATCCAAGGGCAGGCCTGGGGGGGTACGGCACGCAAGCCAGATCTGGAAATGTGTGGCACACAATTTGCATTTGTTCGTGAGTGTTTTTTGAGGGAATAACCATCCCATTTGTGCATTATTCTGCATGTAGACTTGTTATTGATAAAAAGATGGATTATCATCGTGTTAATGTTTTAACCCTTTTTCTTTGATTACCGCTCCGTGTAAGGTCTGGACCAATGACTTCAGTTTTCCTGATATTTAACGGGATGAAATTCCTGCTGACCCAGCACAAGTTGTGAGATACACAGTCTGATAGTTTACCAAGAAGGGATGAGTTGAGGGAGGTGGTGGTGAAGTACATAGGAACATAGGACATAGCAATTAGGAGCAGAAGTAGGAAATTCAGCCCTTCGAGTCTGTTCCACTATTCAATCAGCTCTTGACTGATCTCTTCCTAGTCTCAAATCCACCTCCCCATCTGTTCCCCATATCCCTTGAACCCATTTTTAAAAAATCAGAAATATATCTACCTCCTTCTTGAAACCATTTAATGACTCAGACTCCACCGCACTATGGGGCAGCGAGTTCCACAAATTCACCACCCTCTGCGAGGAGTAGATCCTCCTCAGCTCAGTTCTAAATCTACCACCTCTCAACCTATATCTGTAACCTGTCGTTCTAGATTGCCCTGCAAGGGGGAATATTTGGTCTACGTTCACGTTATCAATTGCTTTTAGTATCTTCTATACCTTGATCAGATCCCCTCTCATCCTTCCAAAGTCCAGTGAATATAAGTCCAAACGGTTTAATCGCTCCTCATATGTCAACCTTTTCTACCCAGGAATCAATCTGGTGAACCTCCTCTGAACTGCCTCCAATGCCACCACTTTCTTCCTCAAATAAGGAAACCAAAACTGGACACAATACTCCAGATGTGGTCTCACCCACACCCAATACAATTGCAACAACACTTCTCTACTTTTATACTCCAGTCCTTTTGCAATAAACGCTAACATTCCATTTGCCTTTTTTATTACATCCTGTACCTGCATACCGACTTTCTGCGATTCATGAACAAAAACTCCCAAATCCCTCTGCCCAGACACATTTTGAGTCTGCTTTCCATTTAGTTAATAATTTGTCTTTCTATTTCTTCGGCCAAAATGGATAACCTCACACTTATCCACATTAAACTCCATCTGCCAAATTTTGGCCCAATCTCCGAGCCTGTCTCTATTGTTCTGTAAAATCTTTATCTCTTCTTCACTGCCTGTTTTCCCACCTGTTTTTGTATCTTCTGCAAATTTTGTTATGTTACACTCTGTCCCTGCTTGCAGATCATTTATATAGATTGTTGAGGTCTGAGGACTGTCCCCTGCGGCACCCCCGCTAGTTACAGTTCGCCAGCCATAGAAGGACCCATTTATCCCAACCCTCTGCTTTCTGTCAGTCAGCCAATCCTCAATCCAATCTAGTATTCTACACCCAACCCCCTGCGACTTCACCTTCTGGATCAGAATGCGTAACCTTGTCAAATGCTTTCTGGAAGTCTAGATATATCACATCCTCCTTTTATACTTATAGGAACTTTTGGTATCAGTCTTTATGTTTTCTGCTAGTTTCCTTTAATCATTCATCTTAGCTCTTTTGATTTTATTTTTAGATGCCTTTTGCTGAACCTTAATGTTCTCCCAATCCTCCAGCTTACCAGGATCTTTTGTAGTATGGTATGCCCTAGTTTTTGGCTTTATGTCTTCCTTGTTTAGTCATGGAACATTTTTCTCCCTATTACAAATCCTTTTCCTCTCAGGAATGTACATTAATTGAGAGGTATTTAATATCCCCCTGAACATCCATCATTGTTCCTCAACTGTCCTACCCTCAATTATCTATGCCCAGTTTACTTGGGTCAACTCTTTCCTCAGGCCTGTATAATTACCTCTGCCCAACGCTGAAACTCTAGTATGGCACTCTGTCTTCTCTCGCTCAATCGGAATTTGAAATTTTAGCAAGCTGTGATTGCACCTTCCTTTTTTTAAAAGTATTTTTATTCCAGATTTTCAACATTTTTACAATTTACCCCAGTAACAAAACCCACCCAAAACATTAACCCCCACCCACTCATACCTCCCCCTCCCTCCACCCTGCCCCTCCCTCAACAGTCAACGGTAACCAACTCTCCAGAATGCAAAATGAACAAACCCCAACGTTTGTAGCACCCATCACTCGCCCCCCCCGAGCAAATTTCACCTTCTCCAGGGCTAAAAACCACAGCTGCTCCCCCCCGCCACGACGAGGCACAGGGTGGAGAAGCTGACCTCCACGTCAACAAGACCCACTTGCGAGCAATCAGCGAGGAGAAGGTTACAACATCTGCCCCGCACCCGCTTGCAGCCCCGAATATGGCTTCCATGGGACCAGGCTCCACCTCAACATGCAAAACCCCCGAGATGGTGCTGAAAACCGCCCTCCAAAACTTTTCCGACTTCGGACAGGACTAAAACATATACACGTGGTTCGCAGGACCCTTCCCACATCGGTCACAGACATTCTCCCCCCCACAAAAAGCCGGATCCTCAATCCACATCCTTGACTTTTTCAGGTGCGCCCCGTACACCACCTTCAGCTGTATCAGCCCCAGCCTCGGCAGGCAGTCACCAGCAACGAGGAGGCGGGAGCTATCGGGAAGGTCATATACCTGCATGTACCGGAAAATCTCCTCCTGCGCCAACGCAAACTTCTCGTTCAGCTCCTCCAAGCTCACAAACCGCCCTCCCAGAAACAGATTCTTCATCTCCCGAATTCCCTTCTACTCCCTTCTCCGGAACCTCGCATCCATCCTTCCCAGCTTATAGGGTGATTTCCCCTGATCGGCATCCCCTACCACCCCCCCCACCCTACATGAACCCGCCTCCATCCTTACCCACAAAGCCACCGCCTGCCTATTCCATCCCCACACCTCTGCATTCGCCACCCAATAATAGTACATCAAATTTGGGGGGCCCAAGCCCCCCAAACTGCCATCCCCTCTGCAGCACCTCCATCCTTATCCTGACCACCTTCCCCACCCAGACAAACAACGAGATCAATCTATCCACCCCCTTGAAAAACACCTAAGGCAAAAAAAAAAACAGAAGGCATTGACTCAAGAACAAGAGTCACTGTAAAATGTTCTTCTTCACTGCCTGTACCCGGCCCGCCAATGACAGAAAAAGATAGTCCCACCTCAATAAATCAGCCTTCGCCCTCCCCACCAAGCTAGTGAAATTGAACTTCCGAAGACCTTTTTTTAAAATAAATTTCGAGTACCCAATTATTGTAGATCTCTTTTTGCTTTTGTTTCTGAAGAACCAACTTCCTTTTGAGCCACCGATCGACCGTGGAAACCACCATGGAGGACAGGGTTGTTCGCAGCTGCCTTTTCATAAGGAGCTGCGCTGTTGACAGGCCATTTACCAGTGAGGCTGAACGATAACTGAGTAAGGTGAGATACATGTCTGCCTGGCTGCCCAGGGCCTTCGTCAGCAGTTTCTTCACTATGTAAATGCCTTTTCCTGCCTCCCCATTCGATTGGGGGTAGAGCGGCCTCAAAGTAATGTGTCTGAAGTCATACCGGCGAGCAAATTCTGTCCATTCATGATTACTGAAGCATGGACCATTGTCCGACATGACATTAGATGGTATGCCATGCCGGCAAAGATCGATTTGACCTGCTGAAGTACACAGCAAGCTGTCGCGTTGGCCAACTGCGCCACCTCTGGATAATTGGAGAAGTAGTCAATTACGACAAGGTAGTCCCTCCCCTGAAAATGGAACAAGTCCATACCGACTTTCTGCCAGGGACTGGCAACGCCGTCTTCCACATGCATGGGTCCCTTGCTTTGTTTGCAGCAAATTTTCTGAGAGGTATCGCATTGATCAACCATACCTGCTATGTCCTGTGTAGTGCTTGGCCAATATATCATCTTCCGGGCCCTGTGCTTGCATTTTTCAATGCCCAGGTGCCCTTCATGAAGCTTCTTCAGCATGAGCTGCCTCAGCGAATGCGGAATGACGATTCTGTGCTTCCGTAGGAGAAAACCATTTACTTCACTGAATTTGGCATGGACATTATAGTACACAGAGCAGGAGCCTTTCGACCAACCTTCTTTGAGACATCTGCTGACCTTCTGAAGTACCGGATCCTTGGCCATTTCTGGCCTGATCAGCCTTGATCTTTCGTCAGAGATCTGCAGAGGCGCATCCACCAGGTCAACATGTAGCTGAACTTCGGTAGCCCCCGGACAGACTTCACTGATGGCCGCAGCTCTTCAGAGTGTGTTGGCGACAGCCAGCAACTGCCCGGTGTGTAGATCAGGTTAAAGTCATACCACTGGAGTTTCATCATGAGTCATTGTATTCTCGGGGACATCTGACATAAGTTCTTGTAGACTATCATAACCAGCGGCCTGTGGTCCGTCTCAACCAAAAGCGTGGGCAGCCCAGATACGTAATTGTGAAGTTTTTCGAGGCCTGTGACTAGCCCAAGGCATTCCTTCTCGATTTGCGCATATCTGCGCTCCATTTCCATCATGGCCCTCGAAGAATATACCACTGGCAGCCAATCACCATTTGCACTCTGTTGCATGTACTGCCCCAATCCCATCCTGAGATGCATCCATGGAGATCTTGGCCGGGTCGAAAAAAGCCAGGACAGGCGCCGTTGCTCGCGAGACGCATAGCGCTCTCCATTCCTGCTCATGTTTCGGTGACCACTGAAAGAAAACATCCTTTTTAATGGATTTCCTGAGCTGTGATGTCTTGGAGACAAGGTTGGGAATGAGCTTTCCCACAAAGTTAACCATGCCCAGAATGCGCAGCACATCCTTTTTGTCCGTAGGCATCTTGATGATAGCTTTGATTTTTTTCATCATCCGGTTGCACACCTTTTGATGAAAGCCTATCTCTTATTAAGGTAATAGTGTTAACGCCAACTTGACATTTCACCTGATTGAGCTTGAGGCTATTCTTGCTGACGCTTTGGAGAACTTGAAGGAGCCTTGCATCATGTTCCTGATGGGTGGACTCCTAGTTTATGTCGTTAACATAGACATGGACACCCGGCAATCCTCCACAACGTGCTCCATGGCTCGATGAAAGATTTCTGACACTGAGAGTATGCCGAACGGCATCAACATTAAGCAGTAGCGCCCAAAGGGCGTGTTGATAGTGCACAGTCTTGTGCTCACCTCATCGAGCTTGAGCTGCCAGATACCCTGTGATGCATCCAGCTTTCTGAAGCAAGTTGCTCCAGCCATTTTGCACGCAATTTCCTCCCTCTTTGGGATGGGGTAGTGCTCCCTCTTAATGTTCATGTTAAGATACTTGGGGTCCAAGGAAATTCTCAGGTCTCCATTCCGACTGGGAATTGACCCAGTCAGTGGGCTCTTCTATGCGCCTAATTACTCCCAAGGTTGTCATTCGCTGCAGCTCAGCTTTGAGCTTCTCTCTCAGCGGCGCAGGCACCCGTCTGAGTGCATACATTACTGGTCTTGCGTCCTCCCTTAACTGTATGCGGTAAGTAAAGGGTCGGGTGTCAAACCTTGAAACACCTCTGGATGTGCCTTTAAGATCGACTCCACTGAGATATGTTGGCAGGGTGTCATGCACGCTACTGTATACACCCTCTTGACCAGCCCAAGCATCCTAATGAGCGATTCATGCTCTGACTCCACCACAGAAAATAGTATTCTGTGCATTACCTCCTTGAGGGTGACATCAAGCTCACATTCTCCCAAGGTTGGGATCTGATGACCATTGTAGTCCTTCAGAAGCATGCCTCCCGGAGAGATGTGAGGTCTGACCTTTAGCCGCTGCACCACCTAGAATGGGATCAGGTTGGCCCTCGCTCTCATGTCAAGTTTGCAGCTGATTCCATTGATCATTATTGGGATCGTCCATCTGTCCTCAATAGTTCCTGTGACTGCAGACTGGAAGAGTCACTTCTATGTTTCCGCCGGTCGAACTGTTTGAGTCTCTATTCAAAACCATATTCACATCAGCTTGGTTAATGTCACCTTTGTCCTTGCCCGGACTCTTCTTTTCTGCCCAGGCAACTGTCCAACCAATGGTGCATTGGCGGGCAAAGTGACCCATTATGCCACACTTGTGACAATCTGTTTTAAAAGCAGGGCATCGCCGTGGCAAGTGTCTGTTGCCACATTTTTGGCACAAAATGATGGATGGGGTTTGTTGCCCAAAAAGGCCACCAGTATCGAAACCACGTTTCTTATGATGCTGTGTAGCGGTGCACTCAAAATGGCAGCCCGCACTGAGACCAGGTTTCTTTCCGAACTGCGTCACAGCACTTATGGCGGCAGCATTGCCTTCAAGATTGGGTCAACATTTTCTGAACTGAAGGTGCCAATCCACTGCGCAGATAATTCATTTGCCTGGCATATGTTTCTAGTTTTTAAAAAAACGTTGTTCTCCCTAAATGGTTTAGCACACTGGACTAAATAGCTGGCTTGTAATGCAGAACAAGGCAGCAGCATGGGTTCAATTCCTGTACCGGCCTCCCCGAACAGGCGCTGGAATGTGGTAACTAGGGGCTTTTCACAGTAACTTCATTGAAGCCTACTTGTGATAATAAGCGATTATTATTATTATGCTGATGGTGGTGTCCAGCATGAGGTTGTCTTCCCTCAACAATCGTTCTCGGCACCTCACATCCCAAATCCCCAAAACAATTTGGTCACGGATCATTGAAGACTGCAACTGTCCAAAATTGCACGACTGGATTTTTAATCTTAAATCCATCGCAAAGTTATCGAATGATTCCTCACCTTTTTTGGCACGGGAACAGAACAAGTATCTTTCAAAAGTCTCATTCTATCTTGGAGAACAATGTAGATCGAAGCGCTGAATCACCTCATTATAACTCCCGTTTCCTTCCTAGCTATAAAAAACTAAGGAATTATATAGTTCAAACGCTTGAGTACCTGCAATCGATAGCAGCAACGCAATGCACCTTTCATCAGACAATGCCTGGAGACCACGGGCCAAAAGATAGAGTTCAAATTGCTGTTTAAAAACGCGCCAGTTTTTGCCCACATTACCCGAGACTTGAAGTTGGTGAGGTGCTTTCACACCATCCATTTCACACAATCTTGTGTTGCGTTGAGATGCAAATGCATAGTTCACTAGGTTGGCCGAGAAGTCATTTGTCCAGATTCTCCTAGTCTTCAGCATAGATTGTCTTGTCTGCAGTTACCTTCAGTTATTCAGCACCCCTGGTACCATGTTGTGTTCTATGACTCCCCTGATCGTGGAGATACACATAGAACGTGTATGTTTAACGAGAACAAGTATTTATTATTAAACACGTGAGCAGGTAACCAACAGACCTATGTACAGACAAAAATATTTTAGTTTCTTCAGTTTTGTACAATGGGAAGCTCCGCTTGCCAGAACTCCCTAGTGTAGTAAGAGATCGGGACGCAGAAAATGATCCCCAACCCCCCCCCCCCCCAGCCCCCCAGCCCAAACACACTATGGGAGGGTCCCCGAGACCTCCCCCAACACCCACGCTGGCCACCCGTGGCCCAATCAGACACGCACACAAAATGCCAGCTGGGCACCTTGGCAGTGCCACTTGACACCCTGGCATTGCCCATGCCAGTGCCACCTGGGCAGTGCTAATGAGCAGACAGCTGGGGGCCTCCAATCCCCTGGGAGACCCCCATGAGTGCCATTCTGACTGGTCCCCACAAGGATCTCCCAAAGAGCAGACAACGGGGCACCTCCAAACCCCTGGGAGACCCCCTCGAGTGCCATTCTGACTGGTCCCCACAAACAGTGCTCGCCCGAGGTCTCTGAGGCAAAGGGGATGAATCCCAAAGCGGCAGGGACCTCGGGAATCTGCACATTAGAGTAAAGTTAGCTGCCGCGTGCTAATATGCAGATTTGCCAAAACGTGAACCTGCCCAGAGTGAGCGGGATTTACAGCGCAACGTCTCACAAAATCGCGGGTGGATCATAGATCATAGAATTACAGTGCAGAAGGAGGCCATTCAGCCCATCAAGTCTGCACCGGCTTTTGGAAAGAGCACCCTTCTTAAGCCCACTCCTACCCCTGTAACCCATTAACCCCACCTACCTTTTTGGACACTAAGGGCAATTTAGCATGGCCAATCCACCCAACCTTCACATCTTTGGACTGTGGGAGGAAACCGGAGCACCCGGGGGAAACCCACGCAGACACAGGGAGAATGTGCAGACTCCACACAGACAGTAACCCAAGCCGGCATTCGAACCTGGGACCCTGGAGCTGTGAAGCAACTGTGCTAACCACTGTGCTACCGTGCTGATCCCGGGTGCTTTCCAGCTTTCATCGGCCACGCTGCACCATGGCGAGTTTCTTTCCTGGTGCAGCGTGGCCGTTGGATTGCTTCTTCTGGGCGGGATTCACCGGTTATGCCAGCCTGGTGACCGGAAATTCCCGCCCAAGGTCAATGGACCTCTACATGGTTCGCGTCCCACCCATGGCAACCTTGCGGTGGGCGGGGCAGAAGAATCCAGCCCCATGTCTTTTGAGTTTCAAAAAAAAGCTAAATTAACAATTTGGAAAGGATTATATTCTGAGTGCATATTTGAAAGAAATTGGGAAGTGATTGGTTTTATTCAATATAAGGTTGAAAGATAGCTTGCAGACTTTAATCAACTCATTCAGAGCTGCTGGCAGCTGACAAAAATAGAGAACATGTGTTTGTTAAGCTGCTGTTTGCTGGGTGGCATGGTGGTGCAGTGGTTAGCACTGCTGCCTCACGGCACCAAGGACCTGGGCTCGATCCCGGCCCCGGGTTGCTGTCCATTTTGAGTTTGCACATTCTCCCCGTGTCTACGCGGGTTTTACCCCCACAACCCAAAGATGTGGTTAGGTGGATTGGCCACTCTAAATTGCCCCTTTTTGGAAAAAAAAGAATTGGGTACTCTTAATTTATTTAAAAAAAGTTGCTGTTTGTGTGTTAATGTGTGTGATTTTTTTTCCTTGTCTGGTGCCTGTGTCATTAACTCTCTGTGGTCTGGTTGTGTTAGTCATTTCAAAGTTGCTTGTTTAATGTATGTATGTAGTTGTTGTCATAATATACACCAGTATATCATGGTGTAGACACACACACACACTGATGGACATGCAGTGGGACCAATCAGCATACACAACACCGCAGCCAATCACCAGTGAGAGCACCCGTGCGTACTATAAAGGCAGGGGACAGGAGAGTTCCCGCTCTTTCTAGTAGCAGCCAGCTCGGAGCACAGAGCTCACAGCCTGCAACACAGACATTCACCATGTGCTGAGTGCATCACCTGGTTAGGACTAGGCAAAGGTCAACAGTTAAAGCTGGTATTGCATTTACCCACAGTTCATGTATGTTAATATAGTTAACCTTATAATAAAAGAGAGTTGCACCACTTCCAGTGTTGGTGACCTGTTTGTGATCCAGAACACCCAACACATCATGATACCAGGATTGGTTGCATACTAGCACTTCTGAGACCCACCTGCAACGAATCAGCATTCCGGCATCCTGAAGTATGGAGAACATCAATCCGCCGCCGCCACTCCACATCGCTGGCACCAGTAGCCACGTAAAATGGCTGCGTCCCGACTAATTTGGCCAAAACCCGCTTTAAAATGGCTAACCGGAAAAGCTGATGGGAAAAGCAGGCAACAAGACACAAACGGACAGCTGCAGGCAGAATATCATATTCGGCTCTGGGGAAGTCGGCCCAGATCGATACTCAGGACTATTAGCAGCCCATCAACCCAGACATCTGCAGTTTAATTGGGTAGCCCCGGGAGCAATTGCAACATATTAGCAATTGAATACCGGGCCAGACCTGTCGGCGCCTGCAGTGGCCGAAACAAAGGCAGGTGAACGACCACCCCCAGATCGAGGAATCGCCTCGCAATTGGACGTATCGAACCCAGTGATTGGGAACAAGTCCAATCACTTGGGACTCAGGGTCAAGGGCCGCCCCGGGAGGCGGGAAGCCCCTGGGCCCTATAACGTGAGGCGCCAAGTTCAGGTCTCGCTCTCTCTCCCTTCTTCGCCTGCTCGAGACCTTCGCAAGAACATCAACCGGCAACTGTAAGTTTGAATCCAGCGATCGCTATCCGATAAAGACTCCTAGCCATCGACCTGTATCAGCCTTTTGAATCCCGCGGGCCAGATCCGATTGGATAAGCCATTCGTTTCCCTGACCTGGTGGGCTCTTCCTAAAGTTTTTTTAAAAATATATATTTATTAAAGTTTTTTAACACAATTTTTCTCCCTTACAAACAATAAACCCCCCCACCCCCCCTCGTAACAAAAAAAAACGAGAAATCGCGCAGAGCAAGATATATACATGGCAAAATGATATATTTACACAGCTTTGTACACTGGCCCTCACCCGTACGGGCCAGTTTCCCCAACCCTTCATGTTATCTCTTGCTCATCCACCCTCCCAGGCAGTCCCCCCTTCCCCCCCTCCCTCCCCCCCCCTCCCCCCCCCTCCCAGGACGTCCCCTCCACCCACCTCCCCCCCCCAAGGTTGCTGCTGCTGACCGACCTTCCTCTAACGCTCCGCGAGATAGTCAAGGAACGGTTGCCACCGCCTGTAGAACCCCTGCGCAGACCCTCTCAAGGCAAACTTAATCCTTTCCAACTTTATGAACCTAGCTATTTCATTTATCCAGGCCTCCAGGATGGGGGGCTTCGCCTCCTTCCACATTAGCAAGATCCTTCGCCGGGCTACTCGGGACGCAAAGGCCAGAATGCCGGCCTCTTTCGCCTCCTGCACTCCCGGTTCGTCCACTACTCCAAATATTGCTAGCCCCCAGCTTGGCTTGACCCGGACTTTCACCACCTGAGATATTGCTCCCGCCACTCCTCTCCAGAAACCCTCCAGTGCCGGGCATGACCAAAACATATGGACATGGTTCGCCGGGCTCCCTGAGCACCTTCCACATCTGCCGTCTACCCCAAAGAACCTACCCAACCTCGCCCCCGTCAAGTGCGCTCGGTGGACCACCTTAAATTGTATCAGGCTGAGCCTGGCACACGAGGAGGAGGAATTAACCCTACCTAGGGCATCAGCCCACAGACCTTCCTCGATCTCCTCCCCCAGCTCCTCCTCCCATTTACCCTTCAACTCTTCTACCAGCGCTTCCCCCTCTTCTTTCAACTCCTGGTGTATTTCCGACACCTTGCCCTCCCCAACCCATACACCCGAGATCACCCTATCTTGAACTTCTTGTGCCGGGAGCAACGGGAATTCCCTCACCTGTCGCCTCACAAAAGCCCTCACCTGCATATATCTAAAGGCATTTCCCGGGGATAACTCGAACTTCTCCTCCAGTGCCCCTAGGCTCGCAAACGTCCCGTCGATGAACAGGTCCCCCATTCTTCCAATCCCCGCCTGATGCCAGCTCTGGAACCCCCCGTCCATCTTCCCCGGGACAAACCGGTGGTTACCCCTGATCGGGGACCACACCGATGCTCCCATTGCACCCCGGTGCCGTCTCCACTGGCCCCAGATCCTTAGCGTTGCCGCCACCACCGGGCTCGTGGTATACTTTGTCGGCGAGAGCAGCAGCGGTGCCATCACCAACGCCCCCAGGCTCGTTCCTTTACAGGACGCCATCTCCATCCTCTTCCATGCCGTCCCCTCTCCCGTCATAACCCACTTGCGGATCATCGCCACATTTGCTGCCCAGTAGTAGCTCCCCAGGTTTGGCAGTGCCAACCCTCCTCGGTCCCTACTGCGTTCCAGGAACCCTCTCCTTACTCTCGGGGTCTTATTCGCCCACACAAACCCCATAATACTCCTGCCTGCTCTCTTAAAAAAGGCCTTAGTGATCACGATGGGAAGACACTGAAACACAAACAGAAACCTCGGAAGGACCACCATTTTGACCGACTGCACTCTACCCGCCAGCGAGAGCGGTAACATGTCCCATCTTTTGAAATCCTCCTCCATTTGCTCCACCAACCTCGTCAGATTCAGTTTATGTAGGGTCCCCCAACTCCTGGCTATCTGTATCCCCAGATACCGAAAGCTCCCCTCCGCCCTCCTCAGCGGTAGGTCCCCTATCTTGGTCCCCCGCCTGTAATACAAAGAGCTCACTCTTCCCTACATTGAGCTTATCGCCCGAAAACTCCCCAAACTCCCTTAGAGTCTGCATGACCTCCACCATCCCCTCCATTGGATCCGCCACGTACAGCAACAGGTCATCCGCATATAGCGACACCCGATGCTTTTCTCCCCCTCGGACCACCCCCCTCCATTTATTAGACTCCCTCAATGACATGGCCAATGGTTCGATCGCCAATGCGAACAACAGGGGGGCAGGGGGCACCCCTGCCTCGTCCCTCGGTACAGTCGAAAGTACTCCGACCTCCGCCGGTTCGTCACTACTCTCGCCATCGGGGCTCTGTAAAGGAGCTTAACCCAATTGATAAACCCTACCCCGGACCCAAACCTACGTAGCACCTCCCAGAGGAACTCCCACTCTACTCAGTCAAAGGCCTTCTCCGCGTCCATAGCTGCCACTATCTCCGCCTCTCCCTCCTCCGATGGCATCATTATCACGTTTAAGAGCCGCCGCACATTGGTGTTTAGTTGCCTGCCCTTTACAAATCCCGTCTGGTCCTCGTGGATTACCCCCGAGACACAGTCCTCGATCCTCGTGGCCAGCACTTTTGCCAGCAACTTTGCATCCACATTGAGGAGCGAGATCGGCCTGTACGATCCACATTGCAGTGGGTCCTTGTCCCGCTTTAGGATCAAAGAAATTGTCGCTTCCGACATTGTCGGGGGCAGGGTCCCCTCCGCTCTTGCCTCATTAAAGGTCCTCACCAGTAGCGGGGCCAACAGGTCTGCGTACTTCCTGTAGAACTCCACCGGGAATCCGTCCGGTCCAGGGGCCTTCCCCGCCTGCATGCTCCCCAAACCCTTGCTCAGCTCCTCCAACCCAATTGGTGCCCCCAAACCAGCCACCTCTTGCTCCTCTACCCTCGGGAATCTCAGCTGATCTAGGAATCGTCTCATCCCCTCTTCCCCAGCTGGGGGCTGGGATCTGTACAGCTCTTTATAAAAGGCCTTGAATACCTTGTTTATTTTTGTTGCACTCCGAACCGTGGCTCCCCTTCCATCTTTGACTCCCCCTATTTCCCTCGCTGCCATCCTCTTACGGAGCTGGTGTGCCAGCATCCGACTAGCCTTTTCCCCATATTCGTAGGTCGCCCCCTGCGCTTTCCTCCACTGTGCCTCCGCCTTCCCTGGGGTCAACAGGTCAAACTCCGTCTGGAGCCGTCGTCTTTCCCCAAGTAATCTTTCCTCCGGGGCCTCTCCTGTCCACTCTCAAAATCTCCCCCACTAACCTCTCCCTTTCCATACCCTCTGTCTTCTCCCTATGAGCCCTAATGGAAATTAGCTCTCCCCTGATCACCGCCTTCAACGCCTCCCATACCACCCCACCCGCACCTCCCCGTTGTCGTTGGCCTCCAAGTACCTTTCGATACACCCCCTCACCTTCCCACACACCACCTCGTCCGCCAGCAGTCCCACATCCAGCCACCACAACAGGCGTTGGTCCCTCGCCTCTCCCAGCTCCAGTTCCACCCAGTGCGGGGCATTGTCCGAAACGGCTATAGCCGAATACTCCATCCCCTCCACCCTCGGGATGAGCGCCCTACCCAGAACAAAGAAATCTATCCGGGAGTAGGCTTTGTGTACATGGGAGAAGAAAGAAAATTCCCTGGCCTGCGGCCTTGCAAACCGCCATGGGTCCACTCCCCCCATCTGATCCATAAACCCTCTAAGTACCTTGGCCGCCGCCGGCCTCTTTCCAGTCCTTAATTTGGAGCGGTCCAGTGCTGGATCTAACACTGTATTGAAGTCCCCTCCCATTATCAGGCCTCCTATCTCCAGTCCGGAATGCGCCCCAACATGCGTTTCATGAATCCTGCATCATCCCAGTTCGGGGCGTATACGTTTACCAACACCACCCACGTCCCTTGCAACCTACCGCTCACCATTACATATCGCCCTCCATTGTCCGCTACAATAGTCTTGGCCTCAAATGACACCCGCTTTCCCACCAATATTGCCACCCCTCTATTCTTCGCATCCAGTCCCGAGTGGAATACCTGTCCTACCCATCCCTTTCTTAACCTGACCTGGTCCGCCACCTTCAGATGTGTCTCTTGGAGCATGGCCACGTCCGCCTTCAGTCCCTTTAAGTGCGCGAACACTCGAGCCCGTTTCACCGGCCCATTCAGGCCCCTCACATTCCACGTTATCAGCCGGATTGGAGGGGCTCTCAACCCCCCACGCCCCGCCGACTAGCCATCTCCTTTTCTGGGCCAGTCCCGTGTCCACGCCTCCCTCACCCTCCAGTCCCCCAGAGGGGGGACCACCGTCCCGACCACCTCTTCTGTGTCCCATTCCCTTTCGGCCAGTGCAGCAGCAACCCTTTTTCCCCCCCCCTTCCCCCCCTCCCCACCCCCCCGCTAGACCCCTGTCTAGCTTTTTTGCTCCCCCATGTCACTCCCGTAAGTCAGCTGACGCCTGCTGACCCCGGCTTCCCCCGCCGTCCCATTGACCTCCCCGCGTGGGAGTCTCCCAATCCATATGCATTCCTTCGTTCCCCTTCCCGCCTTTCTTCCCGCACGCGGGAAAAAACCCCGCGCTTTCCAAAGCCCCCTCCGCCCCCTCTGGCGCAGCTCCTGTTGCGGCCTTGTCTCTCTCCCCCAGCCCATGTAACATTTCCTGCGCGCGATTGACCCCCTATATACAACAACCATCACACATCAAACCCCAAAACATCCCCCCCACCCTCACAAACCCTCAGTTAGAGTCCAACTTTTCGGCTTGTACAAAGGTCCACGCCTCTTCAGGCGTTTCGAAGTAATAGTGTTGGCCCTTGTATGTGACCCACAGTCGCGCTGGCTGCAGCATTCCGAATTTCACTTCTTTCCGGTACAACGCCGCTTTGGCCCGGTTGAAACCCACTCTCCGCTTTGCAACCTCCGTGCTCCAGTCCGGGTATATTCGGATCTCTGCATTGTCCCACTTACTGCTCCGCTCCTTCTTGGCCCATCTCAGGACCCACTCTCTGTCCGTTAAACGGTGGAACCTCACCACCATCGCCCTTGGCGGCTCATTTGCCTGGGGCTTCTTCGCCAGCACCCAATGTGCCCCGTCCAACTCCAGCGGCCTCGAAGGGGCCTTCGTGCCCATCATCGCCTCGAGCATCGTGCTCACGTATGCCCCGGCATCAGCCCCCTCCACTCCCTCAGGGAGACCCAGGATTCGTAGATTCTTTCTCCTCGACCTGTTCTCCAGGTCTTCGAGTCTTCCCGCCCACCTCTTGTGTAGCGCCTCATTCTGCTCCACTCTCACCGCCAGGCCCACGAGCTCGTCCTCGTTCTGACTGACTCTTTTCTGTACCTCCTGGATCTTAGCTTCGTGGGCCTTCTGCGTGATCCCGAGTCTTTCAATTGCCGAAAGCATAGACGCCAACATCTCTTTGTGCATCTCCTCGCGCTGCTCCTCGAATGATGAACTTCTGCAGCTCCCCTTTGTCCCTGGCCACCGCCATTTTGTTTTCTTTCCCTCGCTTCTCCCGTTGCTCCAGTGCCGCTCCTTTGGTCGTTACACTTCTGGTCCGTTTCATAGAAGTTGGCAGTGTTTGCTTCACCAGTCTGCCCCAAAAAGTCTATGGAAACTCCTGAAAAAGGTCTGAGAGTCGGTTCCAGACGGGAGCTGCCGAATGCGTGACCCACTCCTCCATGGCCGCCACCAGAAGCCTCGTCCCCGCTTCTTCAATGGCCCTGGTAGATCTTTTCACAGTTGTTCCCTCTGCTGCTAGAATTCACCTTTGATAGAGTCAAGTCAGATTGCAGCTTTAAGCTTGCCCTTCCCCCGCCTGCATGCTGGAAGAGGCCCTCGTCTACTGCTGCAGCTCAAGCCAAATCTTTCACTGTTTCTGCCGGGTCTGGTAGCCAAAAGACACAACATTCCCGGGGGACACTGTCAGGGGAATGCTGCAGCCTTCTTCCCACACCGGGAAATGTCAAACAAATGCCGTGGGGGCCCTGTAAAAGAGCCCAAAAGTCCGTTCCAAGCAGGAGCTGCCGAATATGCGACCTAGCTCTGCATAGCCGCACCCGGAAGTCGCGGCTCTTCCTAAAGTTAAGTATTGGCCAGTAGTGATAGGTTTATTTTATAGATAGTAGGATTATTGTATAAACATTACTTGTTGTATATAATAAATGACCGTTGATTTCAATCTTACTAAGCGGTGTGCTGACTTATTAATCATAACTTGAACTTGAACCAAGTGGCGGTATCAGAAAGATACCTGGCGACTCATGAGCAAAGGTGACGTAATCAGAGCTAATAAACTAAGGCTAAAAAGAGCAACACACCTCAGCGTACAGTGACAACCAGCAACGATACCCAGGCAAGATGTTCAAGATCAAGGTTCCGCAGCAGCTCCAGTGCCACGGCGATCTCCGTGAAAACTGGCGGGTATTCCGGCAAAAGTTTGAAATCTTCCTGCTGGCAGCCGAACTAGAAGACCTGGCCGATCCTGATAAAACAGAGCTTCTCCTCACCATCGCCGGTGCCAGAGCAGAAGAAATCTTTTAAAAATTCAAGTTCTCCAAGGGGCAAAACAGGAGCGACTTCCAGGCAGTCCTGGACAAATTTGGCAAATACTGTGAGGAAAACACACTCCAACCAGCAAGGAAAGGGAAGAGAAGCGCCAGTAGTCACCACGCGGCTGAAATCCCGGAGTACAGAACAATTGTGGTCGGCGGCCGTCTTTGTAAAGGAACTGCACTTGCGCAGTTGCGCGACGCCACGCATGCGCAACCACGAAAATGGCCATCAGTAAAGGAACCGCGATCTGCGCATGTGCAAACGCCTCCTACGTGCTATGTCACATGTGTCATGACGTCAGAGGCCCCGGACCACGCCCATTTAAAGGGGAAACGTCCCAAATCAAAGACAAAATCTTTTAAAGCTGTAAAACAACCTTCCTTCACCTGGAATGACAGCACAATGCCTCAAATTGAACCAGGAAATGAAATAAATCTCCGAAGAACGCTGCAACAAGCAGTTACCTACCCCCAAACCGAGTCCGATTCCGACTTCCCGCAGGCCAGTGACACTGAGGACCCGAGCGAGCCTTTTCCAGTCGCTGTTATAACAAAGAACAGGCTGTCCCCGAATCAAAACCACCAGCCGCTGTCGGTGCACAGCATTGATCCAGATGACGAGTGGTGTGCCACCCTGACGATCAACCAGAATTCGTCGCCCATCTCAGAGACTTGACTTATGAGTTTTACAATGCTGGACTCTTTGATCTGTTCTGTTATCCTGTTTCATCGTTCCAGTAGTTTGTATATAATTTTCATTTCGTTGTTGGTGTGACACCCTATTTCTCAGCACCAGGCATCTTCACGTGTAAATAGATTAGCCTCATGTACATAGTCATGTAAAAACACGCACACACATCGTCAGGTACATTCACTACACAATATTTATTGTCACGCAGGCACATATTCTGTATATAAAAGGGGGGATGTCATAATATACACCAGTATATTATGGTGCAGACACACACACACACACTGATGGACAGGCAGTGGGACCAATCAGCATACACAACACCGCAGCCAATCACCAGTGAGAGCACACGCACTTTCAAGACAGGGGACGAGAGAGTTCCCGCTCATTCTAGTAGCAGCCAGCTCGGAGCACAGAGCTCACAGCCTGCAACACAGACATTCACCATGTGCTGAGTGCATCACCTGGCTAGGACTAAGCAAGGGTCAACAGTTAAAGCTGGTATTGCATTTACCCACAGTTCAAGTATGTTAATATAGTTAACCTTATAATAAAATAGAGTTGTACCACTTCCAGAGTTGGTGACCTGTTTGTGATCCAGAACACCCAAGACATCAGTTGTATTTTGAATTAGGTTGAGGAGCAGGATAAACTGTAAAGCAATTATTCGAGCAGGAGAGTGGTGATTCTGGGGGCAATGGAAAAGTCCCCTGCGGCTACAGTAGAGTTTAAACTTACTATATTTATATTTGCTTGAGAATTTACCTTTTCTTTGAGTTTTAATTACAGTTTTGAAGAAAGAAGAGTGAAGACGACTGCCTTAATCCACTTGATTTGCTATCTTTGAAAATTCTAATCTTATTTTTCATTTTGTTGAGATTGAATGAAAGTGTCATGCTTTGAATTACTTTTGTTTGACTGGAGGCCTTCGTGGATGAATGAGTGTGTTTAATAAAGTATTTGTGTGGACTTCCTTTGGTGTTTCCAGTTTAAAAGAAAATGTTGGTTCTCCCTAAATGGTTTAGCTCAGTGGGCTAGACAGCTGGTTTGTAATGCAGAACAAGAACAAGACCAGCAGCACGGGTTCAATTCCCTTACCGGCTTACCTGAACAGGCGCCAGAATGTGGCGACTAGGGGCTTTTCACAGTAACTTCATACTTGTGGCGATAAAAGATTATTATTATTATTGAATGGTGATTTTGCAAAACTGAGTTTTAAATCAAATATGAGCTATAAACTGGAATTAAAGTGTAATTTGAAATGGGGTAAGTATTTGAAATTCCTTAAATAAGAAAAACAGTAAGAATGATCAACATCATGGAAGTTACTTGGAACACAATTCTCAGGAAGTCAAAGAATCCCCGCCGTTCAGAAGGAGGCCATTCGGCTCATCGAGTCTGCACTGACCCTTCGAATGAGCACTCTGCCCATTGACAAGTGCCCACCTTGTCCTGTCCCCGTAACCTCATAACCTAACCTGCACATCCCTGGATATTAAGGGGCAGTTTAGCATGGCCAATCCACCTAACCCGCATATCTTTGGACTGTGGGAGGAAACCGGAGCACCCAGAGAAAACCCACACAGACACGGGGAAAATGTGCAAACTCCACACAGACAGTCACCCAAGGCCGGAATTGAACCTGGGTCCCTGGCACTGTGAGGCAACAGTGCTAACCACTGTGCCACCATGCTGCCCCAAGGAAATGAAGAAAAAATCAAAGCATTTGATCAAATCAGGAGGAATTTCTCATTCAGTATGTGGATGGACTGACTAGAGAGGGGACAAAACCTGACCTCGTCTTGGGAAATAAGGAAGGGCAAGTGACAGAAGTGTTAGTGAGGGATCACTTTGGGACAAGTGACCATAACTCCATTAGTTTTAAGATAGCTATGGAGAATGATAGGCCTGGCCCAAGAGTTAAAATTCTTAATTGGGGCAAGGCCAATTTTGATGGTATCAGACAGGAACTTTCAGAGGTAGATTGGGGGAGACTGTTGGCAGACAAGGGGACGGCTGGTAAATGGGAGGCTTTTAAAAATGTGTTAACCAGGGTTCAGGGTAAGCACGTTCCCTTTAGAGTGAAGGGCAAGGCTGGTAGAAGTAGGGAACCCTGGATGACTCGAGATATTGAGACTCTGGTCAAAAAGAAGAAGGAGGCATATGACGTACATAAACAACTGGGATCAAGTGGATCCCTTGAAGAGTATAGAGATTGTCGAAATAGAGTTAAGGGGGAAATCAGGAGGGCAAAAAGGGGACATGAAATTGCTTTGGCAAATAATGCAAAGGAGAATCCAAAGAGCTTCTACAGATACATAAAGGGAAAAAGAGTAACTAGGGACAGAGTAGGGCCTCTTAAGGATCAACAAGGACATCTATGTGCAGAGCCACAAGAGTTGGGTGAGATCCTGAATGAATATTTCTCATCGGTATTCACGGTGGAGAAAGGCATGGATGTTAGGAAACTAAGGGAAATAAATAGTGATGTCTTGAGAAGTGTGCATATTACAGAGGAGGAGGTGCTGGAAGTCTTAAAGCGCATCAAGGTAGATAAATCCCCGGGACCTGATGAAATGTATCCCAGGATGTTGTGGGAGGCTAGGGAGGAAATTGCAGGTCCCCTAACAGAGATATTTGAATCATCGGCAGCCGCAGGTGAGGTGCCTGAAGATTGGAGAGTGGCGAATGTTGTGCCCTTGTTTAAGAAGGGCAGCAGGGAAAAGCCTGGGAACTACAGACCGGTGAGCCTAACGTCTGTAGTAGGTAAGTTGCTAGAAGGTATTCTGAGAGACAGGATCTACAAGCATTTAGAGAGGCAAGGACTGATTCGGGGCAGTCAGCATGGCTTTGTGTGTGGAAAATCATGTCTCACAAATTTGATTGAGTTTTTTGAGGGGGTGACCAAGAAGGTAGATGAGGGCAGTGCAGTAGACGTTGTCTACATGGACTTTAGCAAAGCCTTTGACAAGGTACCGCATGGTAGGTTGTTGCAGAAGGTTAAAGCTCATGGGATCCAGGGTGAGGTTGCCAATTGGATTCAAAATTGGCTGGACGACAGAAGACAGAGGGTGGTTGTAGAGGGTTGTTTTTCAAACTGGAGGCCTGTGACCAGTGGTGTGCCTCAGGGATCGGTGCTGGGTCCACTGTTATTTGTGATTTATATTAATGATTTGGATGAGAATTTAGGAGGCATGGTTAGTAAGTTTGCAGATGACACCAAGATTGGTGGCACAGTGGATAGTGAAGAAGGTTATCTAGGATTGCAACGGGATCTTGATCAAATAGGCCAATGGGCCGACGAATGGCAGATGGAGTTTAATTTAGATAAATGTGAGGTGATGCATTTTGGCAGATCGAATCAGGCCAGGACCTACTCAGTTAATGGTATGGCGTTGGGGAGAGTTATAGAACAAAGAGATCTAGGAGTACAGGTTCATAGCTCCTTGAAGGTGGAGTCGCAGGTGGACAGGGTGGTGAAGAAGGCATTCGGCATGCTTGGTTTCATTGGTCAGAACATTGAATACAGGAGTTGGGACGTCTTGTTGAAGTTGTACAAGACATTGGTACTGCCACACTTGGAATACTGTGTGCAGTCCTGGTCACCCTATTATAGAAAGGATATTATTAAACTAGAAAGAGTGCAGAAAAGATTTACTAGGATGTTACCGGGACTTGATGGTTCGAGTTATAAGGAGAGGCTGGATAGACTGGGACTTTTTTCCCTGGAGCGTAGGAGGCTTAGGGGTGATCTTATAGAGGTCTATAAAATAATGAGGGGCATAGATAAGGTAGATAGTCAACATCTTTTCCCAAAGGTAGGGGAGTTTAAAACTAGAGGGCATAGGTTTAAGGTGAGAGGGGAGAGATTCAGAAGGGCCCAGAGGGGCAATTTCTTCACTCAGAGGGTGGTGAGTGTCTGGAATGTGCTGCCAGAGGTAGTAGTAGAGGCGGGTACAATTGTGTCTTTTAAAAAGCATTTAGGACTTCCGGTTGCGGCAGAGATGAGCTAGCCGCACGTTTCGGCGGCTCCAGCTCCGACGGAACTTCGGGCTCTTTTAAGAGCCCCAACGGAGACTTTGACGGCCGAAAAACCCGGTGCGAGGCGCGAGGGAAGGGAGTCCCCCCCGAAAGACGGAGGGAAAAACCGGCGGCGGCGGCTGCAGCCCAAAGAAACGGCAACCAGAAGGTCAGAGGGAGTGGAACAAAATGGCGGCGGAGAAACCACAGGTGACATGGGGGCCTGAGCAGGACGAGGTGGTGAGACGGTGCGTGGACCTGCTGAAGAAGGAGGTAATGACCCCGTTGTTACAGGCAATTGAGGGGCTTAAGGAGACTTTAAAGACCCAGGAGACGGAACTTCGCGTGGTGGAGCAGAAGGTGTCAGGTATTGAGGACGAGGTCCTGGGCCTGGCGGTCAAGACTCAGACGCACGAGGCACTTCATAAAAAGTGTGCTGACAGGATTGAGGCCCTTGAAAATGGAGCGCGAAGGAAGAACCTTAGGATACTAGGTCTCCCGGAGGGTGTGGAAGGAGTGGACTGTGGAGCGTACGCAAGTAAGATGCTGAGCTCACTGATGGGTGCTGAGGCCCCTGTGGGCCCCATGGAGGTGGAGTGGGCAAATCGGATCCCGGCGAGAAGACCAAAAGCGGGAGAACCACCGAGGGTGATAATCGTGCGATTCTACCGCCTTAAGGACAGAGAAGAGGTCCTGAGATGGGCTAAAAAGGTGCGGAGTAGCAGATGGGAGAATGCGGTGGTAAGGATCTACCAGGATTGGAGTGCGGAGGTGGCGAGAAGGAGGGCGAGCTTCAACCGAGCCAAAGAGGTTTTGCACACAAGGAAGGTGAAGTTTGGGATGCTGCAGCTGGCAAGACTATGGGTCACGCATCAGGAGAGACACTATTATTTCGAGACGGCGGAGGAAGCATGGTCCTTCATCAATGAAGAGAAACTGGACCGGAACTGAGGGACTGATGCTGCAGGGAACTGTTATTGTTGTTATTATTGTTTTTGTTAATGGGATGGTGAAAGTTAATCGAGAAGTAAACAGGGAAGGGGGGGGGACACTGGGGAAATGTGGGCGCCGGTGAGGGGGGAGAGGCGGGACATAGTCGGAGAATGGGGAAGGAGAGGGGGAGGGGAAAGGGAGCTGCGCCATAAGAGGCGGGTCAGGTAAAGGGATGTTCCGCCGCCAGAAAGAATAAGGCGGGAAAACAGGCGCAAGGCGGATGGGAGTTCCCTCACACCGGGGGGGTCGAGGAGCGAGCAGGAGTAGCCGGGGTCAGTTGAAGTCAGCTGACTTACGGAAGTGATATGGGGGGAGCAATCAAGCTAGATAGGGATCTAGCGGGGGGGGGGGGGGGGGGGAGGGGAGGGGGGAAGGGGACAACTGGGTTGCTGCTGCGGAAATCCAAAAGGAAATGGCTAAAGAGAGGGTGGTCGGGGGCGGAATGCGACGCTGGGGGAGCGAGCGGGAGCGCGGAGGCGGGATATGGGACTGGCCTAGAGAAGGTAATGGCTAGTCGACACGGGAGGGGGGCAGGTAGCCCCCCAGTGAGGCTGATCACGTGGAACGTGAGAGGCCTGAATGGACCGATAAAAAGGGCCCGAGCGCTCGCGCATTTGAAAGGACTAAGGGCAGACGTGGTTATGCTCCAAGAGACGCACCTAAAGGTGGCGGACCAAGTTAGGCTAAGGAAAGGATGGGTGGGACAGGTGTTCCACTCAGGACTGGACGCAAAGAACAGAGGGGTGGCCATTTTGGTGGGGAAACGGGTAGCATTTGAAGCAAAGAACATCGTAGCAGATAGTGGAGGTAGATATGTAATGGTGAGTGGTAGGCTGGAGGGAATGGAGGTCGTGTTGGTTAATGTGTATGCCCCAAATTGGGACGATGCGGGGTTCATGAGACGGATGCTGGGGCGTATTCCGGACCTGGAGGCAGGAAATTTGATTTTAGGAGGGGACTTCAATACGGTGCTGGACCCGGGGCTAGATAGATCCAGCTCAAGGACTGGAAGAAGGCCGGCAGCGGCCAAGGTACTTAAGGGGTTTATGGACCAAATGGGGGGAGTGGATCCATGGCGATTTCTTAGACCCAGGGCTAGGGAGTATTCCTTCTTCTCCCATGTCCATAAAGTGTACTCCCGGATAGATTTTTTCGTTTTGGGAAGGTCGTTGATCTCTAGGGTGGAAGAAGCTGAATACTCAGCCATAGCGGTTTCGGATCATGCCCCACATTGGGTGGACCTGGAAGTAGGAGAGGACAAGGAGCAGAGAACACTCTGGCGATTAGATGTGGGACTGATGGCGGATGAGGGAGTGTGTGCAAGAGTGAGGGGGTGTATCGAGAGATACCTGGAGGTCAATGACGACGGCGAGGTCCCTGTGGGAGTGGTCTGGGAAGCACTAAAAGCGGTGGTCAGAGGAGAGCTGATTTTTATTGGGGCCCACAAAAGGAAAACAGAGGCCAAGGAAAGGGATAGGTTACTGGGGGAGATTTTAAGGGTGGACAGGGAATTTGCAGAGACCCCGGAGAAGGAGCTGTACAGGGAGAGGAGACGACTCCAGACCGAGTTTGACCTTCTGACCACCAGAAAGGCGGAGGTACTGTGGAGGAAGGCACAGGGGAGGAGGTATGAATATGGGGAAAAGGCTAGTCGCCTGTTGGCACACCAACTGCGAAAGAGGGCAGCAGCGAGGGAGATAGGAAGAATTAGGGATGAAAGGGGAGACACTGTGCGAAGGGCAGGAAAGATAAATGAGGTGTTTAAGACCTTTTATGAAGAACTGTATAGGTCTCAGCCCCCAGAGGGAGAGGAGGGGATGCGGCAGTTCCTGGACCAGTTGAGGTTCCCGAAAGTGGAGGAGCAGGCGGTGGCAGGCCTGGGGCGCCGATTGAGGTGGACGAGGTTATTAAGGGACTGGGAAGCATGCAAGCAGGGAAGGCCCCGGGGCCGGACGGGTTCCCGGTGGAATTCTACAGAAAATATGTGGACTTGTTGGCCCCGTTGGTGGCGAGGACGTTCAATGAGGCCAGGGAAGGGGGGACACTACCCCCGACAATGTCGGAGGCGACGATATCGCTAATTTTGAAGAGGGACAAAGATCCGATGCAGTGTGAGTCCTATAGACCTATTTCACTATTGAACGTGGACGCCAAACTGCTAGCAAAGGTGCTGGCATCGAGGATAGAGGACTGTGTCCCAGGGGTGGTGCACGAAGACCAGACAGGGTTCGTAAAAGGGAGACAACTGAATGTTAACGTGCGACGACTATTAGGGGTGATAATGATGCCCCCAGTGGAGGGGGAGGCAGAGATAGTGGCGGCAATGGACGCAGAGAAGGCATTTGATAGGGTGGAGTGGGAGTATTTATGGGAAGTGTTAAGGAGGTTTGGGTTTGGGAACGGATTTATTCGCTGGGTTAGACTACTTTATGGGGCACCAATGGCAAGCGTAGTTACAGGTCGACATAGATCGGAGTATTTCCGATTATATAGGGGAACAAGACAGGGATGCCCGCTGTCACCATTGTTGTTTGCGCTGGCAATTGAACCTCTGGCCATGGCGCTGAGAGACTCCAGGAAATGGAGAGGGGTGACTAGAGGGGGAGAAGAACACCGAGTCTCGTTATACGCGGATGACCTATTGCTATACGTGTCGGACCCAGCGGGGGGGATGATAGAGGTTATGCAAATCTTGAGGAGGTTCGGGGAATTTTCGGGGTATAGGTTAAACATAGGGAAGAGTGAATTATATGTGATACATCCAGGGGACCAGAGTAGAGAGATAGAAGGCTTACCGCTAAGGAAAGTGGAAAGAAACTTCCGATACTTGGGGATTCAGATCGCTAGGAGCTGGGGAACCTTGCACAGACTTAATCTGGTACGGCTGGTAGAACAAATGGAGGAGGACTTTAAGAGGTGGGACATGCAGCCTTTATCGCTGGCGGGCAGGGTGCAAGCAATTAAGATGATGGTCCTCCCGAGGTTCTTATTTGTATTTCAATGTCTCCCTATTTTAATCACCAGGACCTTTTTTAATAAAATAGATAGGAGCATTACGAGCTTTGTGTGGGCAGGGAATGTTCCGAGAGTAAGGAGGGGGTTCCTTCAGCGCAGTAGGGACAGAGGAGGACTGGCACTACCGAACTTGGGAGATTATTATTGGGCCGCCAGTGTGGCAATGATACGTAGATGGATGATGGAGGGTGAGGGAGCGGCGTAGAAAAGGCTGGAGAGAAGGTCCTGTAAAGGGACGAGTCTAGAGGCGCTGGTGACGGCGCCGCTACCGTTCTCACCGAAAAAGTACACCACAAACCCAGTGGTGGCGGCAACACTGAACATATGGGGACAGTGGAGGCGACAGAGAGGGGTGCGGGGAGCCCTGGTGGGGTCCCCTATCAGGAACAACCATAGGTTCGCCCCAGGAAGAATGGATGGAGGATTTCAGAGCTGGTACCAGTTGGGAATTAGGAAGGTGGGAGTTTTATTCATAGATGGGACTTTTGCGAGCTTGGGAGCACTGGAGGAAAAGTATAAGTTACCCCAGGGGAATTTCTTGAGATATATGCAGGTGGGGGCGTTTACTAGACAACAGGTGAGGGAATTTCCGCGGCTACCGACACAGGGGATACAGGACAGGGTGCTTTCAGGGGAGTGGGTCGGAGAGGGCAAGGTGTCAGAGATTTATAGAGAGATGAGGGAAGAGGGGGAGGAGTCAGTGGGCGAACTAAAAAGAAAGTGGGAAGAAGAATTAGGGGAGGAGATAGAGGAGGGTATGTGGGCTGATGCCCTAAGCAGGGTAAATTCCTCTTTCTCATGTGCCAGGCTTAGCCTGATTCAATTTAAGGTGCTAATTAGAGCACACATAACGGGGACAAGATTGAGCAGGTTCTTTGGAGTGGAGGACAAATGTGGGAGGTGTGGCGGGAGCCCGGCAAACCACGCACATATGTTTTGGGCATGCCTGGCACTGGAAGGATATTGGCAGGGAGTGACGGGAGTGATCTCGCAGGTGGTGAATGCCCGGGTCAAACCAAGCTGGGGGTTAGCTCTATTTGGAGTTGCGGAAGAGCCGGGAGTGCAGGAGGCGAAAGAGGCCGATGTCGTGGCCTTTGCGTCCCTAGTAGCCCGGCGCAGGATCCTACTTATGTGGAAGGAGGCAAAACCCCCCGGACTGGAGGCCTGGGTAAACGATATGGCGGGGTTTATTAAACTGGAGCAGATAAAGTTTGCCCTGAGAGGATCGGCTCAAGGGTTCACCAGGCGGTGGCAGCCATTCCTCGACTACCTAGGGGAACGTTAGAGGGAAGACAGATGACCAGCAGCAGCAACCCAGGGGGGAGGGGGTGGGGGGGGGGAGGGGGGAAGGAGGTTTAGTTGAGTATAGGACAATAGAGTACGAGGTTTTGTTACTTGTATATTATTATTATTATTATTATTATTGTTAAAAAGTTTAAAAATTTATGTTTTGTTATTGTTATCGTTTCGCTTGTTTTGCTCAGGGAAAAAAATTTCAATAAAATATATATTTTTTTAAAAAAGCATTTAGATAGTTACATGGGTAAGATGGGTATAGAGGGTTATGGGCCAAGTGCGGGCAACTGGGACTAGCTTAATGGTAAAAACTGGGCGGCATGGACTGGTTGGGCCGAAGGGCCTGTTTCCATGCTGTAAACTTCTATGATTCTATGATATCAATTGGAATTTGGAAATGATTAGTTTGAGGTAGGCATAATCTTGGGTGCTCTTCGCTCAAGGTAAAAAAAACAAAGGAATAAACTGGAATGTGAAGACTAATGGTCTTTGTTTAATGAGCCCCTGTGCTCCTTTGTTCCAGGCAGTCTTGATGTACCTACATTTGAAAACTTTATTCTCTGTATTATTATGTCATTATTTCACTGTAAACTCATTACACATCAAATTTGCTGATTGGGAATTTTCATATAGCAAACATTAAGAATTTTAATTTTCTTTAAAATTGACAGATACATCTAAACCAAATTAACTCATTTGGCTGAAGGCCGAGTGTATCTTTGTGTTTTTGTTTTATCTAGCTAATGAAGAATTCCAAGATTGCTATCACAACATAGTGACAGTAGGGACCTAAAGGCTTTTCCTTTTGTGGAAAGGGTTAACTCATTCAGACTTCACTGTTGCCCTTTTGATTTAAAATGTTAGTTACACTTAACTTCCACAACAATTGCAACATCTGATGATTTGGCTTATCTTTAAACTACCATGTCGGGATATAATTGCTCTCGAGATCTAATTGATTAAATAGTAATTAAGTGAAAATAGTAACTAATATGAAAAGGGCATAATAAATAAATTTTAATTTTGACAAATAAAGGGCATTAGGAGTTATTCTGTATGGGTTGTTGAGCTTCAAAACCCATTCATTGTTCGAAAGGAGATAAATGAAACATTCTCAGTTTACAATTTCACCATTTGAATCTGGGATATTTTATAAAAGTAATATTTGGTTTTTTTGTGTGTTACCAATACCGAGTAACTGCTAACTCAGGTAATGAGTATGTCAACATGTAAATTCCGTTGTTTTAATTCTGGGCATTTAACAACAAATAGTTTAGAAATGAACGACTTTTTGTAAAAGGATAAGGGCTGTCTTCACATTGAGGATGCCCTCACATCCTGATCCCCAAAGCTTGTCCATCATCTACAAGGCTTAAGTCAGGAGTGTAATGGAATAATCTCCACTTGCCTGGGTGAGTGCAGCCCCAACAACACTCAAGAAGCTTAACACCATCCAGGACAAAGCAGCCCGCTTGATTGCTCCCCCTTCCACAAACATTCAAACCCTCCACCATCGACCAACAGTGGCAGCCATGTGTACCATCTACAAGATGCAGCACCCTCCAAACCCACGGCCACTACCATCTAGAAGGACAAGAGCAGCAGATACTTGGGAACCCCACCACCTGGAGTTCCCCTCCAAGTCACTCACCACCCTGACTTTGAAATGCTGGGGCAACATCCTGGAACTCCTTCTCTAACAGCACAGTGGGCGACCTACACCTCAAGGACTGCAGCGGTTCGAGAAGGCAATTCACCACCACCTTCTGAAGAGCAACTATGGATGGGCAATAAATGCTGGGCCTATCCAACGATGACCACACCCTGTAAATTAATTTTTTGAAATGTGTTCATGAGTGAGGTGATCTACAGGTGGGGAGATAATGTTAAATTTGGCAAGTGTCAATGAAGCTGTAACAGATAGTAGGATTCTTCAATCACTTATTTATCTGGAGTTAGGGAACGAGAGTCAAAACCTTAAAGGAAATAACTTGGTGGGACAATATTTGAAATTGGGGCTCTAAAGTAGAAAAGTACCCTTGGATACAGGTCATGTTGCATTTTGTTGGTTGTTATTGCTGTTACCATATATCAAGCTTTTACAATTATTGTGTTAAATGTTGGAAAAAGGCAAATGGAAGTTTGATTAAATGTAGCTGCGGTGAATTTATTCACCTAATGCATGTACGATACTGTAACCTATGTCCTATGACCTGGAAGTGGTGATACGAGCTGCTTCCAGGTACTGTACTGTAACCCCAGTGGGCTCTGCCCTCACCAGGGCCATATATAGACCGGCCGCCTGTGGGCGGCATTCATCTGTACAACCGACTCTGGCTAGGCATGTTCACGATTAATAAAGCCTAATGTTCACTCGCTCTCTCTGCCTCTCGGTGAATTGAAGGTATATCAGTGGCATTGCTATTGAGACAAAGGAATTGTTTTTTAAATATGTAAATGTGCAATTGAATGAGCTTTGAATAGAGGTGGAGTTTCTCGATCATCATTGCCGTGGTGATAGACGGCATTCGCTGGACCTCCATTCACTTGCGAGCACCCGTCGATTAGCAGAAGAAACATTGAGCCCAAAAAGGAACCAGTAAAATTGACATGGACGTGGGCCCAAGGACGGCTCGGCCATTCCCACAGGTGCAGTGGTGCAGGCGCAGTGAGCCCCTGGCGTTCCTGACAGATGTCACACTGGCGGGTCACCATCTCGATTTCTGCGTCCATAACATGCCACCAGACATAGCTCCGAGCTAATATCTTCATCTGTGAGGCCCCGGGCTGGCCACTATGGAGGTCGCTTAAAACGAATGACTGCTCTGAAATCACCACCCGGGCTCGCCAGAATAAGACCCCATCATCCACATTTAACATTGTCAATTTGGTGGCGAAGACCTTCAGCTCCCCAGATAACTGATCTGCATTGAGGACAATGTTTCATTGTTTTGCAAAGACGGCATCCTTTTGTGTCCATTCGTGGATAGGCGAGGCCATGGCAAGAAGAGTGTCCATAAAATTTAATACAGCCAATATCCGGCGACTCCGAGGGCAACGGCAGGCGACTTAGCGTTTCAGTGTGGGAAATCTGGGTCCCAGGGCTGTGGCTGAATGCGTACTCAGAAGCCACTAGTAGCAGTGCCCAGCATTAGATTCTAGTCGTTGCTGTGGGCGGAATGGCCTTATCACCTTTAAAAAGGCCCAGCAGAGGTTTGTGGTTAGAACAAAGAAGAAAGAACAAAGACAATTACAGCACAGGAACAGGCCCTTCGGCCCTCCCAGCCTGCGCCGATCCACCAATGTCCTTTTGGGAAGGAAATCTATCATCCTTATGTGGCTCATTATCATTATCCTTAATGACTCCAGTCCAATGATTGAAGTGGTTGATTTGCACTGCCTCCTTTAGTGGCCAAGTAAGTCATTCAGTTGTATCAAATGGATACAAAGAACACCACATGGACTGGCTTAGGAAGAAAGCTTCCGAGCTTTAACGTAGTTCAGGATGGGCAATGAATGGTGACCTTGCCATCAATGCTTTCATCCCAAGAAATTGTTTAAAAATGGTAATAAGAGGGGACACAAAGCAAGAAAGCAAGAGCCTGGACTCAGTTGGGAAGACCAAGACCAATATATACAGATAGAACAAAGAACAAAGAAAATTACAGCACAGGAACAGGCCCTCCCAGCCTGTGCCGATCCAGATCCTTTATCTAAATCTGTTGCCTATTTTCCAAGGATCTACTTCCCTCTGTTCCCCGACCATTCATATATCTGTCTAGATGCATCTTAAATGATGCTATCGTGCCCACCTCTACCACCTCCGCTGGCAAAGCGTTCCAGGCACCCACCACCCTCTGCGTAAAAAATTTTCCACGCACATCTCCCTTCAACTTTCCCCCTCTCACCTTGAAATTGTGATCCCTTGTAAAAAGCTTGTTGCTATCCACCCTGCCCATACCTCTCATAATTTTGTAGACCTCAATCAGGTCCCCCCTCAACCTCCGTCTTTCCAACGAAAACAATCCTAATCTACTCAGCCTTTCTTCATAGCTAGCACCCTCCATACCAGGTAACATTCTGGTGAGCCTCCTCTGCACCCTCTCTAAAGCATCCACACCCTTTTGGTAATGTGGCGACCAGAATTGCACGCAGTATTCCAAATGTGGCCGAACCAAAGTCCTGTACAACTGTAACATGACCTGCCGACTTTTGTACTCAATACCCCGTTCGATGAAGGCAAGCATGCTGTATGCCTTCTTGACCACTCTATCGACCTGCGTTGCCACCTTCAGGGTACAATGGACCTGAACTCCCAGATCTCTCTGTACATCAATTTTCCCCAGGAATTAAATGAAATGAAATGAAAATCGCTTATTGTCACAAGTAGGCTCCAAATGAAGTTACTGTGAAAAGCCCCTAGTCGCCACATTCCGGCGCCTGTTCGGGGAGGCTGTTACGGGAATTGAACCGTGCTGCTGGCTTGCCTTGTCTGCTGTCAAAGCCAGCGATTTAGCCCTGTGCTAAACAGCCTCTTCCAGGACTCTTCCATTGTCCGCATAATCCACTCTTGAATTAGATCTTCCAAAATGCATCACCTCGCATTTGCCTGGATTGAACTCCATCTGCCATTTCTCTGCCCAACTCTCCAATTTATCTATATTTGCTGTATTCTCTGACAGTCCCCCTCGCTATCTGCAACTCCACCAATTTTAGTATCATCTGCAAACTTGCTAATCAGGCCACCTATACCATCGTCCAGATCATTTATGTATATCACAAACAACAGTGGTCCGAGCACGGATCCCTGTAGAACACCACTGGTCACTTTTCTCCATTTTGAGACACTCTCTTCCACCACTACTCTCTGTGTCCAGTTGCCCAGCCAGTTCTTTATCCATCCAGCTAGTACACCCTGAACCCCATACGACTTCACTTTTTCCATCAACCTGCCATGGGAAACTTTTTCAAACGCCTTACTGAAGTCCAAGTATATGACATCTACAGCCCTTCCCTCATCAATTAACTTTGTCACTTCCTCAAAGAATTCTATTAAATTTGTAAGACATGACCTTCCCTGCACAAAATCATGCTGCCTATCACTGATAAGTCTATTTTCTTCCAAATGTGAATCGATCCTATCCCTCAGTATCTTCTCCAACAGTTTGCCTACCACTGACGTCAAGCTCACAGGTCTATAATTCCCTGCTACCCTTCTTAAACAAAGGGACAACATTAGCAATTCTCCAGTCCTCCGGGACCTCACCCGTGCTCAAGGATGCTGCAAAGGTATCTGTTAAGGCCCCAGCTATTTCGTCCCTCGCTTCCCTCAGTAACGTGGGATAGATCCCATCCGGAACTGGGGACTTGTCCACCTTAATGCCTTTTAGAATACCCAAAACTTCCCCCTTCCTTATGCCGACTTGACCTAGAGTATTTAAACATCCATCCCTAGCCTCAACATCCGTCATGTCCCTCTCCTTGGTGAATACCGATGCAAAGTACTCATTAAGAATCTCACCCATTTCCTCTGACTCCACGCATAAATTCCGTCTTTTGTCTTTGAGTGGGCCAATCCTTTTTCTAGTTACCCTCTTGCTCCTTATATACGAATAAAAGGCTTTGGGATTTTCCTTAACCCTGTTAGCCGAAGATATTTCATGACCCCTTTTCGCCCTCTTTATTGCGCGTTTGAGAGTTGTCCTACTTTCCCGATATTCCTCCAAAGAAGCCTAGATCTTATGTATGCTTCCTTTTTCATCTTAGCTAATCTCACAATTCCGCCTGTCATCCATGGTTCCTTAATCCTGCCATTTCTATCCTTCATTTTCACAGGGACATGTCTGTCCTGCACTCTAATCAACCTTTCCTAAAAAGACTCCCACATTTCAAATGAGGATTTACCCTTAAACAGCTGCTCCCAATCCACATTCCCAGCTCCTGCCGAATTTTGTTATACTTGGCCTTTCCCCAATTTAGCACTCTTCCTTTAGGACCACTCTCGTCTTTGTCCAAGAGTATTCTAAAACTTAGGGAATTGTGAGCGCTATTCCCAAAGTAATCACTGACTGAAACTTCAACCACCTGGCCGGGATCATTCCCCAATACCAGGTCCAGTATGGCCCCTTCCCGAGTTGGACTATTTACATACTGCTCTAAATAACTCTCCTGGATGCTCTTTACAAATTCTGGTCCATCTACGCCTCCAACACTACATGAGTCCCATTCAATGTTGGGGAAGTTAAAATCTCCCATCACAACCACCCTATTGCTCCTACATGTTTCGAAAATCTGTCAAATTATTTGTACCTCGACTTCACGCTCGCTTTTGGGAGGCCCAACAAAAAGTCCCAACAATGCCACTGCACCCTTCCTATTTCTTAGCTCTACCCATATTGCCTCAGTGCTCGAATCCTCCATAGTGCCCTCCTTAATCACAGCTGAGATATCATCTCTGACCAGCAATGCAACTCCTCCACCCCTTTTACCTCGCTCTCTATCCCTCCTGATGCATCTATACCCTGGGATATTTAGTTGCCAATCTTGCCCTTCCCTCAACCAAGTCTCAGTAATACTAATAACATCATATTCCCAGGTACTAATCCAAGCCCTAAATTCATCTGCCTTACCTGCTACACTTCTCGCATTAAAACAAATGCACCTCAGACCACCTGTCCCATTGCGTTCATCATCTCTTCCCTGTCTACTCTTCCCCTTAGTCACAATGAGTTTATTATCTAGTACCTTACTGGCTTTAGTTGCTGCCTCTTTACTAACCTCTATCTTCCTAATCTGGTTCCCCTCCCCCTCCCAAGGACATTGGCTCCATTCCTGCCCAGGTGTAGACCATCCGATTTGTAATGGTCCCACCGTCCCCAGAACCAGTTCCAATGTCCCAAAAATCTGAACCCCTCCCTCCTGCACCATCTCTCAAGCCACGTATTCATTCTGACTATTCTTAAATTTCTACTCTGACTGTCTCGTGGCACTGGTAGCAATCCTGAGATTACTAACTTTGAGGTCTTACTTTTTAACTTATCTCGTAACTCCCTAAATTCTGATTGTAGGACCTCATCCTGTTTTTTACCTATATCGTTGGTGCCTATATCCACCACGCCAACTGGCTGTTCACCGTCCCCCTTCAGTGTGTCCTGCAGCCGATCTGAGACATCCCTGACCCGTGCACCCGAGAGGCAACATACCACTCGGGAGTCTCGTTTTCGACCACAGAAATGCCTGTCTACTCCGCTTACGATTGAATACCCTATGACTATAGCCTTGCCAGTCTTTTTCCCGCCCTTCTGTGCAGCAGAGCCAGCCATGGTGCCATGAACATGGCTACTACTGCCTTCCCCTGGTGAGTCATCTCCCCCAACAGTATTCAAAACAGTATACCTGTTTTGGAGGGAGATGGCCGCAGGGGACTCCTGCACTGCCTTCCTGCTCTTTCTCTGCCTTTTGGTCACCCATTCCCTGTCTCCCTCACCAATCCTAATCTGCGGTGTGACCAACTCACTGAACGTGCTATCCATGACCTCCTCAGCATCTCAGATGCTCCAAAGTGAGTCCATCCGCAGCTCCAGAGCCGTCATGCGGTCTAACAGGAGCTGCAGCTGGACACACGTCCCGCACACGAAGGAGTCAGGGGCATCGGCCGCATCCCTGAACTCCCACATTGAGCACGAGGAGCATAACACAGGTCTGGTCTCCTGTCATTTTTACACTTTACCTTAACTGATTACAAATATAATATCAAATAATGAATAAGTGAAAGGAATAAAGATTTTACTTACCAGTCACAATACTTACCAACACACGAAGAGTTAAATTTCTCCCAGCTACTGCTAATTGGAGCACTTTCCTTACCAGCCAATCAGGTCACTGCTTTGCTGTGATGTCACTCTTCAAATTTATCCCCAAAGACCCTGTGGCCGCTGTTTAAGCAGCAAAGCAGCGAGTTTAAATACTCACCGCTCGATGCTGTAGCTCCGCCCACTCCAACAGCTGAATCCGCGAAGCAGCTAGTTTAAATACTCACCGCTCGATGCTGTAGCTCCGCCCACTCCAACAGCTGAATCCGCGAAGCAGCTAGTTTAAATACTCACCGCTCGACTCTGTAGCTCCGCCCACTCCAACAGCTGAATTCCCGCCGAAAAGACTCGAATCCGCGAAGCAGCGAGTTTAAATACTCACCGCTCGACTCTGTAGCTCCGCCCACTCCAACAGCTGAATTCCCGCCGAAAAGACTCGAATCCGCGAAGCAGCGAGTTTAAATACTCACCGCTCGACTCTGTAGCTCCGCCCACTCCAACAGCTGAATTCCCGCCGAAAAGACTCGAATCCGCGAAGCAGCTAGTTTAAATACTCACCGCTCGACTCTGTAGCTCCGCCCACTCCAACAGCTGAATCCGCGAAGCAGCTAGTTTAAATACTCACCGCTCGACTCTGTAGCTCCGCCCACTCCAACAGCTGAATCCGCGAAGCAGCTAGTTTAAATACACACCGCTCGACTCTGTAGCTCCGCCCACTCCAACAGCTGAATCCGCGAAGCAGCTAGTTTAAATACTCACCGCTCGACTCTGTAGCTCCGCCCACTCCAACAGCTGAATCCGCGAAGCAGCTAGTTTAAATACACACCGCTCGACTCTGTAGCTCCGCCCACTCCAACAGCTGAATCCGCGAAGCAGCTAGTTTAAATACTCACCGCTCGACTCTGTAGCTCCGCCCACTCCAACAGCTGAATCCGCGAAGCAGCGAGTTTAAATACTCACCGCTCGACTCTGTAGCTCCGCCCACTCCAACAGCTGAATTCCCGCCGAAAAGACTCGAATCCGCGAAGCAGCTAGTTTAAATACTCACCGCTCGACTCTGTAGCTCCGCCCACTCCAACAGCTGAATTCCTGCCGAAAAGACTCGAATCCGCGAAGCAGCTAGTTTAAATACTCACCGCTCGTCTCTGTAGCTCTGCCCACTCCAACAGCTGAATTCCCGCCGAAAAGACTCGAATCCGCGAAGCAGCTAGTTTAAATACTCACCGCTCGACTCTGTAGCTCCGCCCACTTCAACAGCTGAATTCCCGCCGAAAAGACTCGAATCCGCGAAGCAGCTAGTTTAAATACTCACCGCTCGACTCTGTAGCTCCGCCCACTCCAACAGCTGAATCCGCGAAGCAGCTAGTTTAAATACTCACCGCTCGACTCTGTAGCTCCGCCCACTTCAACAGCTGAATTCCCGCCGAAAAGACTCGAATCCGCGAAGCAGCTAGTTTAAATACTCACCGCTCGTCTCTGTAGCTCTGCCCACTCCAACAGCTGAATTCCCGCCGAAAAGACTCGAATCCGCGAAGCAGCTAGTTTAAATACTCACCGCTCGACTCTGTAGCTCTGCCCACTCCAACAGCTGAATTCCCGCCGAAAAGACTCGAATCCGCGAAGCAGCTAGTTTAAATACTCACCGCTCGTCTCTGTAGCTCCGCCCACTCCAACAGCTGAATTCCCGCCGAAAAGACTCGAATCCGCGAAGCAGCTAGTTTAAATACTCACCGCTCGACTCTGTAGCTCCGCCCACTTCAACAGCTGAATTCCCGCCGAAAAGACTCGAATCCGCGAAGCAGCTAGTTTAAATACTCACCGCTCGACTCTGTAGCTCCGCCCACTCCAACAGCTGAATTCCCGCCGAAAAGACTCGAATCCGCGAAGCAGCGAGTTTAAATACTCACCGCTCGACTCTGTAGCTCCGCCCACTCCAACAGCTGAATTCCCGCCGAAAAGACTCGAATCCGCGAAGCAGCGAGTTTAAATACTCACCACTCGACTCTGTAGCTCCGCCCACTCCAACAGCTGAATTCCTGCCGAAAAGAGCGGTTGGTGATCAATAAGAAATGCTGTCCCTAGACATGGACATTCTTGACAGCGTAGATCACCACCATGCCTTATTTCTCGATGTGGGCATAGCAACGCTCAGCCGCCGACAGGGTCCTGGAAGCAAAGGCAATAGGCCGTTCTGAGCCATTCGGCATTTGATGCACCAACACCACTCCGATCCTGTACAGGGAGGCATCACAGGTGATGAGCAAAGGTTTCAGAGCATCATAGTGCGCCTACAAGCCCGAGATTGTCAGCCGCCTTTTTATTCACCGGAAGGCAGCTCCCTCGTCGGGACCCCACTGCCAATCGGAGTTTTTCCTCAAAGGAGAATATAGAGGAGCAAGAAAAACAGCTGGATGTGGAACGAATTTTCCATAACAATTAACGAGGCCTAAGAATGACCTCCGAGTCGTGGCGTCAGTGGGAGCCGGAGCATTGGCCTTCACCTAGTCCTCCATGGGGTGGAGGCCAGCGCTATCCACTCAGTACCCTCGCATGCCTGAAAAATGCATTTCTCTTGACACGGTCGAATGCCGAAGTCTGAGAACTGCATCCAAATTTTTCAAGTGAACCTTTTTCGAGACGCCGGTGACCAAAACATCATCTAGATAACCGGCCACTTGTGGCAATCCACGTTGCACGCTTTCCATGGTGCGCTGAAAAATGACACATGCAGAAAACACCCTGAAATGCAAATGCGTATCTTCAAACAGGCCCCATTGGATGTTGATGGTGACATAACGGCACAAGGCCTCATCCAATGGCAGCTGCAGATATGCGTTGTTCATGTTTAATTTTGTGAAAGCCAGCCAGTTTGGCGTAAAGGTCTTCCATTCGCGTAAAGGTCTTCTATTCGCGGAAGCGGATATTTGTCCAAACGGGAAGCGGTATTCACGGTTAGTTTAGAATTTGACTCCAATCTAAATGTTGATGGCGGAGCCAATCATGGCCCAAAAAATTAGGCCTGTTCCATTAACCAGTATTAAAGGCAATTGAACCTCCTGGTGACCTTGCACTACGGGGGCCTTCATCGTTCCGGCAATGTGTAGTTGTTCTCCAGTATAAGTGGCGAGACACATCGTAGTCTTAGATAGGTCCAGCATCCGGGTCCCCCTTCAGATATCTTCAAAGGTTTTAAAACCTACTACCGACACTTCCGCTCCAGTGTCAAGTTTAATTTGCAACAGATGGCTATTTGCCCAGATGGGAACAGTGATGGGGGCTACTCAAGGTGCCTAGACACTGTAAGGGCGGAACAGTAACACAGTGTATCTGAACAGCTGCCGGAATGTGGCGACTAGGGGCTTTTCACAGCAACTTCATTGCAGTATTAATGTAAGCCTACTTGTGACAATAAAGATTATTAGTATTATAGGGTGGAGGCATGGGCTTAAGTGGGGTGTTGTTCTTGTTTCTGTTGTGCTTCTTGTGGTTTTTGTTGTTCTTGTTGCGCTTAATGACTGCTCCGTGTGGATAATTTGTGTCATTCTCAAAGTTATTTGTCTCAGTGTCCTTTGTGATATCTGATATTTCATGAAGCGTTTCTTCTTGAGGATTGTGAGAATGATCTGATGTTGCATTGATCTTGGTGACATCACTCCTTTGTGGTTGATGTGATTCGTCTTTGATTTCTTGGTGCTCCTCTTCTGGAGTCAAAATCTGCAAGATTTTATTTTCTTGTGGGTAGTTTAGAGTAGATGAGGTTTTAATTGACGTGGTCTCACCGGACTCAAGAGAAGTTTCACTTTGATTGTTGAGTGCTTCTGTACATACGAGCTGAGATCTGTCAGTCTCGCTGTGATCTTGCACATCTTGTATGTCGATCGTGATCACATTGTCACTATTCTCACACACAGCGGGTAGACATTGTGTCTTATTGTTGGTTAAATAAGCTGGGTATACTTTCATAGTCTTTTTGTTGTTCACGTGAGCTTGGTAGACTTTTATAGTCTGCTGCTGGTTGCTCAGATAAGGTGGATAGACCTTCATAGTCTTCTTCATGCACGGTTGTCGCTCTGGAGTCTTTAATTGCTTCCATTCTGTAGTCTGTCAACGAGCTCTCTGTGGAGGATTGCGTTGCTCTCTCTGTGGAGTGTTTCATCGCTCTCTGTATGGAGTCGTGCAGTGTTCTCTCTTTGGAGTTGATCTGTGCTCTCTCAACAAAGTCGTTCTGTGCCCTGTGTGGCATCGATTTCTTCTTGGCTGATGCACAGTGGCGCAGTGGGTTAGCACTGCGGCCTCATGGCGCCGAGGTCTCAGGTTCGAACCCGGCTCTGGGTCACTGTCCGTGTGGAGTTTGCACATTCTCCCCGTGTTTGCGTGGATTTCGCCCCCACAACCCAAAGATGTGCAAGCTAGGTGGATTGGCCACACTAAATTGCCTCTTAATTGGAAAAAATAATTGGGTACGCTAAATTAAAAAAAAAAAGTAAAGGAAACTCGGAGTGCGCATGCGCAACCGAGTCCTACGCATGACGTCACGAGCGTCATGGCGTCAGAGCACCCGGACCACGCTCACTTAAAGGAGAAATGCCTGAAAATTGAAAAATAGAGTTTTAAAGCTACAGAACCCAATTGTTTTACTTCGAAAGACAGAACAATGCCTGAACTTCTACCAGCAGTTGCAAATAACCTCCGCAGCACTCTGGGCCAAGCAGTGTGCACCACCCAAAGTGAAGAGCATAATGACAAATCCGAAACCAAAGAAGATGATTTGTTCATTGAACATGAAGAGCACAATAACGCATCCGAAACAAAAAGAGATGATTTGTATATTGCAGAATGCTACTCAGACATGGCTGAGTTCTTCGGATATGATGATCATAGCATCAGCAACACGGTTGAAAAGTTCAATACGAATCTACTCATGGTAGATGAATCATACCGTGATGCAATGGCAGATCGTTGAAACTTTTCCCTGGGCCAGACTTTGCCACGGGGGATGTCGAGTGCCACATTTTTGGCACAAGATGGCGGTGGTTGCTCCTGTCGGCCGCTTAAAATGGCCGCCCGCACTGAGATCACGTTTCTTTATGATGTGCGTCACAGAACTAATGGCGCTGGCTTCTTCATCTATGTTGACGCCAAATCTTTTGAGCAGAGTGCGCCTATTCTTTGTGCAGCAATTTCGCTCACCTGGCAAATCTTCACTGCCTTTTCCAACACCAAATCTTCCTCCCACAATAATATCGCCCAAAGCTAATCATCAAGCAAACCAAAGACAATTTGTTTGCGGATTAAGGAAGATTTTAAATCAGTGAAGTTGCATGACTGGTCCTTCAGCCTCAAGTCTGTGACAAAACTGTCAAATGATTTGCCAGGTTTCTGGGTATGCATACGAAACGTATAGCGCTCAAACATTTCATGCTTCTTGGGGGAACAATGCTGATCGAAGCTTTATCACTTCATCAACATTCTTCTGATCCCTCACGTTCAAAGACATACGAGTTATACAGTTCGAGAGCTTGTGAACCTGCCTGTGTTAGCAGCAACGCGATTCGCCTTTCATCAGGCTGGGCCTGCAGGCCCACAGCCGAAATATAAAGTTTGAACTGCTGTTTGAACAACCGCCAGTTCTTATCTACATTACCGGATATCTGAAGCTGGTGGGGGGGCCCTCAGTCCATCCATCTCGAGCTTCAGCATTGTTTTTACTCGTTGGGTTGCTCAGGTTGCAGTTCACCAGACCAGTCTTCAAGCCGAATGCCTAACGTTGTCACTGCCATTGTCTTCAGCACTCATGGTACCATGTTTGGTTGGTCCCTTGTACTTTATGAAGTAACTCACCAAACACTTTGATGTGTCTCCTGTGGTAAAATGGCAATCTGATACAGAGCACGTTAATGGCAATCAGATATAGAGCACGTTATCATGGAGTCTTGCTACTCCTCTGGAACTTAAACCTAGCACAGACCAATTACATGTACCTCTTATTACCCTCTCAATCGTCTTCTGAAGATGGCCGGATGTGTCTCCCTCTATATCCGGGTCCCAGGTCACATGACCTTGGACTGGAGACCGCATGGTGTGCCTGTACTGCCCGCCACCTGCTGGTTGCTATTCTCACACCATCCAACTATGATATAATCCATTGGCATATCACAACAGCCTATTGTTAGGATACTGGACCAGACTCCAATATTTGTTTGAATTTGTACATCTGAGGAAAGGATACTTTACCCTCTGCTGCTCTTGCTCATGTATTTGCTTTGTTTGGCCCCTTGTTCCGCACTGTAACCAATCTGTTTGTCGATGTACCATTTGTCAATGTACTCTGTTGATTATTCCTTTTTGTCTACTGTATACGTACTGTGTACGTTCCCTTGGCCGCAGAAAAGTACTTTTCACTGGACTTCGGTACATGTGACAATAAAATCAAAATCAAATCAAATCAATGGTGATTAGCTGTTTTTCGGACTGGAGGTAGATAAGCAGTGGTGTTTGCGAGGGCTGGGTCCTTGGACAGCTGCTTTTCTTGACCTATATTAATGATTTTGCTGAAAAACAAAAGTTGGAAGAATTGTGAACTGTACGTGGGACAGTGATAGACTTCAAGAGGACATAGACGGGCTCATGGAATGGGCAGACATAGAATGGATTTTAATGCAGAGAAGTGTGAAGTGGTACATTTTGGTAGGAACAACAAGGAGAGGCAATATAAAAGAAAGGTTAAAACTCTGAAATGGGTACAGGAACCGAGGGACCTGGGAATATATGTGGACAAACCGTATGGGATGTGGGCATAGCCGGCTAGGCTAGCAGAAACTGAATACCGTACCTTTGTATTTGGGTGATCCACCTGCCAGAACTGTATAGCGGGGGGTATGTGAAAGCTGCAGCCATTGTTGTGAGGCTGCTATCATCGGAATGTGTATAAAGGTTAGGTGGAGCCTGGATGTTGGAACTGAGTCCTGAGGGCTGTCGACGGGGATGTGGTGCATTAAGCATTGTGTGAGGTTTGTGGAATGGTGGGTAAGAGAAATCCTTTATGATGTGTTGGGTGTTCTGGATCACAAACAGGTCACCAACACTTGAAGTGGTGCAACTCTATTTTATTATCAGGTTAACTATATTAACATATTTCAACTGTGGGTAAATGCAATACCCGCTTTAACTGTTGACCCTTGCCTAGTCCTAACCAGGTGATGCACTCAGCACATAGTGAATGTCTGTGTTGCAGGCTGTGAGCTCTGTGCTCCGAGCTGGCTGCTACTAGAATGAGCGGGAACCCTCCTGTCCCCTGTCTTTATAGTGCGTATGCTCTCACTGATGATTGGCTGTGGTGTTGTGTATGCTGATTGGTCCCACTGCATGTCCATCAGTGTGTGTGTGTGTCTACACCATGATATACTGGTGTATATTATGACATCCCCCTTTTATATAAAGAACATGTGCCTGCATGACAATAAATATTGTGTAGTGAATGTACCTGGCTATGTGTGTGCATGTTATTTACATGACAATGTACATGAGACTAATCTATTTACACGGGAAGGTGCCTGGTGCAGAGAAATAGGGTGTCACACCAACAACGAAATTAACATTATATACAAACTACTAGAACGATGAAACAGGATAACAGAACAGATCAAAGAGTCCAACATTGTAAAACTCATAAGTCAAGTCTCTGAGATGGGCGACGAATTCTGGTTGATCGCCTCAAGGGTGGGTCAGGAGCCACCGGCTGAGGAACGGGCTGGGCCATGGCTGAGTGAGGAGGATGCACAGTATTCGGAATCTCCACATTAACCAGGTTGGGGACAACAGGTGGGCGTGGTACCGGTGGAGGATCACGTAGCGAGTGTGGAACGAGACGAAGGGCACGCCGATTGCGGCAGCGAATGGAATCATCTGGCAGACGAACCAGGAACGAGCGGGGAGACACCTGCCGAAGAACCACAGCAGTTGCAGACCAGCCACCCTCCGGAGGATGGATGCGGACGTTGTCATCCGGCGCCAGAGCAGGGAGATCAGTCGCCCGAGCGTCATGCGCCATCTTGTGGTGTGCACGAGACTGAAGGACCGGAACGTGGTCGAGGTCTGGGACGTGAATGGACGGCACCGTGATCCTGAGCGTGCGACCCATGAGCAGCTGGGCTGGCGACAGGCCCGTGGAGAGTGGGGCCGAACGATAAGTCAGCAAGGCGAGGTAGAAGTCGGATCCTGCATCGGCAGCCTTGCAGAGGAGCCGTTTGACGATGTGGACGCCCTTTTCCGCTTTGCCATTGGATTGGGGGTGCAGGGGACTGGATGTCACACGCACAAAGTTGTACCTGCTGGCAAAGTTGGACCATTCCTGGCTCGCGAAGCAGGGGCCATTGTCCGACATCACAGTGAGTGGGATGCAGTGGATGAGCAAAGGTCTCCTTGCAGGCACGGATGACCGCCGATGATGTGATGTCATGCAGGCGTACGACCTCCGGGTAGTTTGAAAAATAGTCTACAATCAGAGCATAGTCCCTGCCGAGCGCATGGAACAGGTCAACGCCTACCTTAGACCAAGGGGACGTGACCAACTCATGGGGCTGTAGGGTCTCACGTGGTTGGGCCGGCTAGAACCGCTGACAGGTGGGGCAGTTGAGCACTGTGTTGGCGATGTCCTCATTGATGCCGGGCCAGTACACTGCCTCTCGGCCCCGTCGGCGGCACTTCTCCACGCCAAGATGGCCCTCGTGTAGCTGTTCCAAAACGAGCTGGCGCATGCTGTGCAGGATCACGATGCGGTCCAGCTTCAGGAGGACACCATCGACTTCTGCCAGATCGTCTCTGATATTGTAGAACTGCGGGCATTGGCCCTTGAGCCACCCGTCCGTCATGTGGCGCATGACATGCTGTAGTAGGGGGTCAGCTGCAGTCTTGCGGCGAATGTGGATAAGGCGTTCATCCGTGGCCGGCAGATTGGAGGCCGTGAAGGCCACATGGGACAAACCCCTCTGGGTCACACGGGGTGTTGACTGCCCTGGACAGAGCGTCGGCTATGATCAGGTCCTTGCCCGGGGCGTATAGAGCTGGAAATCGTACCGCTGGAGTTTATGCAGAATTCGCTGGAGGTGAGGGGTCATATCATTCAGGTCTTTTTGGAGAATGTTGACCAGCGGGCGATGGTCGGTCTCGACAGTGAATTGGGGGAGGCCGTACACGTAATCATAAAATTTGTCGACCCCAGTCAACAGGCCCAGGCACTTCTTGTGTACACTCTGCGTGTAGCGCTGTTCCGTGGGGGTCATAGCACGTGACGCATATGCAACGGAGGCCTCATCGCGTTGCAGGAGCACCGTCCCAATGTCAGATTAGCTGGCATCCGTTGAAATTTTTGTTTCCTTCGTGGGATCAAAAAATGCCAATACCGGGGCCATGGTAAGCTTGGTCTTAAGCTCCTGCCATTCGCGCTCGTGGGCGGGAAGCCATTGGAAGTCTGTCGTCTTCCTGACCAGGTTCCGGAGAGCTGTGGTATGGGAGGCGAGGTTGGGGATGAACTTCCCCAGGAGGACCGCCTTCTTGTCCGCTGGCTTCTGCATGGCCGTGATGGCTGCCGCCTTGTCCGCATCCGGCCGCACATCCAACCGGGAGATGTGGTCCCCTAGGAACTTGAGTTCCATCTGGCCGAAGGAACATTTGGCTCTGTTGAGGCGAAGGCCTTGGTCCCGTATTCGTTTGAAAACGCGCTGGAGGCGACTGATATGCTCTTGAGGGTGGACCAAATGATGATGTCGTCAACATAGACGCGCACACCCTCAATGCCCTCCATCATTTGCTCCATGATCCGGTGGAATACTTCTGATGCCGGTATAATCCCAAACGGCATCCTGTTGTAGCAGTATCTGCCAAACAGGGTATTAAAGGTACACAGCTTTCTGCTGGACCTGCCTAGTTGAATTTGCCAGAATCCTTTCGAGGCGTCAAGTTTGATGAAGATGTTGGCCCGAGCCATCTCGCACGTGATCTCCTCGTGCTTGGGGATAGGGTAATGCTCCCTCATTATGTTGCGATTCAGATTCTTTGGGTCAATGCAGATCCGGAGCTCGCCGGAAGGCTTCTTTACGCACACCATGGAACTGACCCAGTCGGTTGGTTCCGTCACTCTGGAGAGCACTCCTTGGTCCTGGAGGTCCTGCAGCTGCTGCTTGTGGCAGTCCTTGAGGGGTGCTGGGACACTGCGAGGTGCATGAACCACAGGCGTGGCGTCTTGTTTGAGCAGGATTTTGTAAGTGTATGGAAGCGTGCCCATGCCTTCGAAAACGTCGCGGTGCTGGTCGATGGTGGCATTGGGTTGCGCCCTGAAGTTGTGTGTCACTTTGAGTTGACATGAACCGGTAGCAGGAATGACGTTGTAGTCCACTAGTTGGCAGGTCGACGGAAGAATGGTTGGTTTAACCCCAAGGGTCTGAAAGGCTGACCACTCTAGGAGATTAGCGGAAGCACCAGTGTCCAGGCGGAATCGTATCTGGGATCGGTTGACCGTCAGGGGGGCACACCACTCGTCGTCTGGATCAATGCTGTGCACCGACAGTGGCTGGTGGTTTTGATTCGGGGACAGCCTGTTCTTTGTTATAACAGCGACTTGAAAAGGCTCTCTCGGGTCCTCGGTGTCACAGGTCTGCGGGAAGTCGGAATCGGACTCGGTTTGGGCGTAGGTAACTGCTTGTTGCAGGGTTCTTCGGAGATTTATTTCATTTCCTGGTTCAATTTGAGGCATTGTGCTGTCATTCCAGGTGAAGGAAGGTTGTTTTACAGCTTTAAAAGATTTTTTCTTTGATATGGGACGTTTCCCCTTTAAATGGGCGTGGTCCAGGGCCTCTGACGTCATGACGCGCGTGACGTAGCACGTAGGAGACGTTTGCACATGCGCAGATCGTGGTTCCTTTACTGATGGCCGTTTTCGTGATTGCGCATGCGCGGCGTCGCGCAACTGTGCAAATGCAGTCAGTCCCTTTAGAAGAATGGCCGCCGACCAAATTCGTTCTCTGCTCTGGGATTTCGGCCTCGAGGTGAGTACTGGTGCTTCGCTTACCTTTCCTTGCTGGTTGGAGTGTGTTTTTCTCACAGTATTTGCCAAATTTGTCCAGGACTGCCTGGAAGTCGCTCCTGTTTTTCCCCTTGGAGAACTTGAATTTTTAAAAGATTTCTTCTGCTGTGGCACCGGCGATGGTGAGGAGAAGCTCTGTTTTATCAGGATCGGCCAGGTCTTCTAGTTCGGCTGCCAGCAGGAAGATTTCAAACTTTTGCCGGAATGCCCGCCAGTTTTTGCGGTGATCGCCGTGGCACTGGAGCTGCTGCGGAACCTTGATCTTGAACATCTTGCCTGGGTATCGTTGCTGGTTGTCACTGTACGCTGATGTATGGCTATCTGGACTGAACCAGTTCACTCCTGGTATCATGATGTGTTGGGTGTTCTGGATCACAAACAGGTCACCAACACTTGAAGTGGTGCAACTCTATTTTATTATTAGGTTAACATTATTAACATCCTTGAACTGTGGGTAAATGCAATACCAGCTTTAACTGTTGACCCTTGCCTAGTCCTAACCAGGTGATGCACTCAGCACATGGTGAATGTCTGTGTTGCAGGCTGTGAGCTCTGTGCTCCGAGCTGGCTGCTACTAGAATGAGCGGGAACCCTCCTGTCCCCTGTCTTTATAGTGCGTATGCTCTCACTGGTGATTGGCTGTGGTGTTGTGTATGCTGATTGGTCCCACTGCATGTCCATCAGTGTGTTTGTGTGTGTGTCTGCACCATAATATACTGGTGTACATTATGACACTTTAGAGATGCACTCACTGACCTTGACAACTGAGTGAGGCAATTGAACTGCTGGTGGGACTGCTGGTAGATGCTCAGAATCAGACTCAAAATTGACGTTAACAAATATTTAGCCTTATGTCATTATTCATTCCAGGATGTTGGTACATGTGCCTGTATCTTCCCTCTGATACCCTTACGAACCTGAATCCTTCTGGGCAGGATAAAATCATCAAGACACATAATTCAGTTCAATTCAGTGTTTATTAATTATTTATTGTACTTTGGAAAACGTGAAACATGTATCCTTTACCTTCAGACAGTACCCATATTTTCTGTTCCCTTTTGCACTCATAAATTTCAAACAACCCTGGACTCAGGTCACAGAGAGGAATATGTTTCAATCTGTCTGTGTGCAGTAATCAGTTGTCAGTGTAATGTTTGACCTTTCTGTTATAAAAATGTACATTTAGGGACAAAGATAAGCAACATGTGTGTGAATTGTGGATGAATTCTGAATTTGAACAGATGGAAACGTATTCCTCGGTGTGACCTCTACCAGAGCAGCTAGTGGAATTTAAATTTGATTACTACATTTGGAATTAAAAGCAGGTCTTGATAACAGTGACCATGAAATCATTGTTGTTTGCAGATGCACCTGAATGTATCTGATTTTTTGGTTGTGACCATGCTGTTTCTAAAAAGATGAGGCGATTAATTATTCTGAATCGGCCAGTAGGCCTTTTTTTGTCATTCAAATCAATAGCCATAAATTCTGTAATTCTACCCATCTTGAGTTAAAGTTTGTTTGACTACTGGCAAAATTTTAGTTAGAAAAAAGCGAGAAATTTGATCATTCGGAGTTCGATCTATTTTAAATTTATTTTCTATTAATGCTTTAATCCAGAGCATGTAGTTTATTTATTAAAATACAAATAATGAGAGACACTTGGCAATTTGCCAAGTATTTGTTTGGAAAAGCTGAATTTTAGTCTGCTTTCCAGTAATTTTAATCTTGGGGAATTTTTGAATAGGTTCTTGTTGCTGAGCTGGAGAGTGGAGGCTGAGCAGGTGCTTCTGCGCCGGCGCGCTCCGGGCCTTCCTGTTTCCATGGTGACCAAGGCTCCAAACACCAGCCCCGGACCTCAGCCATGTCCACCCACCGAGTGAGGTCCCGGACAGCTCGCCTCCGTCTCGAAAGCCCGGGTGGGCGCAGCAGCCACAGCGTTTTTAGCAACCCGTCTTCAAACAAAGTCTCCGAAGATCTGTCACAAACGCAGGCGGTAAGTCAGCGCCTGGTGGCCCCGCGGGAGGAGAGGTTCTGGATGTCACCCGCGGACAAACATGGAGATCCAACTCCTCCCCCTTCCCCCCCATCCCCTCACCCCCCCCCCCAATATCCCCCCCCCCCCCCAAACACATCTCCTCATGGCCCCACCACGTCTCCTCACCCACCACCACATCTCCTCACCCACCACCACATCTCCTCACCCACCACCACATCTCCTCATGCCCCCACCACACCTCCTCATGCCCCCACCACACCTCCTCATGCCCCCACCACACCTCCTCATGCCCCCACCACATCTCCTCACCCACCACCACATCTCCTCATGCCCCCACCACATCTCCTCATGCCCCCACCACACCTCCTCATGCCCCCACCACACCTCCTCATGCCCCCACCACATCTCCTCACCCACCACCCCATCTCCTCATGCCCCCACCACATCTCCTCACCCACCACCCCATCTCCTCATGCCCCCACCACATCTCCTCATGCCCTCACCACATCTCCTCATGCCCCCACCACAACTCCTCATACCCCCACCACATCTCCTCACACATCCCCACCACAACTCCTCACCCCCCCACCACAACTCCTCACCCTTGCACCCCATCACTTCGCCCCTCACCCCATCTCCTCGCCCCTCACCCCATCTCCTCGCCCCTCACCCCATCTCCTCGCCCCTCACCCCATCTCCTCGCCCCTCACCCCATCTCCTCGCCCCTCACCCCATCTCCTCGCCCCTCACCCCATCTCCTCGCCCCTCACCCCATCTCCTCACCCACCACCACATCTCCTCACCCATCACCACATCTCCTCACCCCCCTCCCACGTCTCCTCACCAATCCTCATCCCATCTCCTCACCTCACCCCACCCCACCCACCTCCTCACAGCCCCACCCCATCTCCTCACAGCCCCACCCCCATCTCCTCACAGCCCCACCCCCATCTCCTCACAGCCCCACCCCCATCTCCTCACAGCCCCCACCCCATCTTCTCATACACCCCCACCCCCATCGCCTCACAACTCCCAGCACATCTCCTCACCGTCCTCCTAAATCATCTCATCCCCCCCACCACCACACCACATCTCCTCACTCACTACCACATCTCCTCACCCACCCGCACCACATCTCCTCACACATCCTCACCACAACTCCTCACCCTTGCACCCCATCACTTCGCCCCTCACCCCATCTCCTCGCCCCTCACCCCACCTCCTCGCCCCTCACCCCACCTCCTCGCCCCTCACCCCACCTCCTCGCCCCTCACCCCATCTCCTCGCCCCATCTCCTCGCCCCTCACCCCATCTCCTCGCCCCTCACCCCATCTCCTCGCCCCTCACCCCATCTCCTCGCCCCTCACCCCATCTCCTCGCCCCTCACCCCATCTCCTCGCCCCTCACCCCATCTCCTCGCCCCTCACCCCATCTCCTCGCCCCTCACCCCATCTCCTCGCCCCTCACCCCATCTCCTCGCCCCTCACCCCATCTCCTCGCCCCTCACCCCATCTCCTCGCCCCTCACCCCACCTCCTCGCCCCTCACCCCACCTCCTCGCCCCTCACCCCACCTCCTCGCCCCTCACCCCACCTCCTCGCCCCTCACCCCATCTCCTCGCCCCATCTCCTCGCCCCTCACCCCATCTCCTCGCCCCTCACCCCATCTCCTCGCCCCTCACCCCATCTCCTCGCCCCTCACCCCATCTCCTCGCCCCTCACCCCATCTCCTCGCCCCTCACCCCATCTCCTCGCCCCTCACCCCATCTCCTCGCCCCTCACCCCATCTCCTCGCCCCTCACCCCATCTCCTCGCCCCTCACCCCATCTCCTCGCCCCTCACCCCATCTCCTCGCCCCTCACCCCATCTCCTCGCCCCTCACCCCATCTCCTCGCCCCTCACCCCATCTCCTCGCCCCTCACCCCATCTCCTCGCCCCTCACCCCATCTCCTCGCCCCTCACCCCATCTCCTCGCCCCTCACCCCATCTCCTCGCCCCATCTCCTCACCCACCACCACATCTCCTCACCCACCACCACATACATAGAACATAGAACATAGAAAATACAGCACAAAACAGGCCCTTCGGCCCACGATGTTGTGCCGAACCTTTGTCCTAGATTAATCATAGATTATCATTGAATTTACAGTGTAGAAGGAGGCCATTCGGCCCTTTGAATCTGCACCGGCTCTTGGAAAGAGCACCCTACCCAAACTCAACACCTTCACCCAACACCAAGGGCAATTTGGACATTAAGGGCAATTTATCATTGGCCAATTCACCTAACCCGCACATCTTTGGATTGTGGGAGGAAACCGGAGCACCCGGAGGAAACCCACGCAGACACGGGGAGGACGTGCAGACTCCGCACAGTCAGTGACCCAAGCCGGAATCGAACCTGGGACCCTGGAGCTGTGAAGCAATTGTGCTATCCACAATGCTACCGTGCTGCCCTTGAGAACAAATAAATCTACACTATATCATTTAACCGTAATCCATGTACCTATCCAATAGCTGCTTGAAGGTCCCTAATGTTTCCGACTCAACTACTTCCACAGGCACTGCATTCCATGCCCCCACTACTCTCTGGGTAAAGAACCTACCTCTGATATCCCTCCTATATCTTCCACCTTTCACCTTAAATTTATGTCCCCTTGTAATGGTTTGTTCCACCCGGGGAAAAAGTCTCTGACTGTCTACTCTATCTATTCCCCTGATCATCTTATAAACCTCTATCAAGTCGCCCCTCATCCTTCTCCGTTCTAATGAGAAAAGGCCTAGCACCCTCAACCTTTCCTCGTAAGACCTACTCTCCATTCCAGGCAACATCCTGGTAAATCTTCTTTGCACCTTTTCCAAAGCTTCCACATCCTTCCTAAAATGAGGCGACCAGAACTGTACACAGTACTCCAAATGTGGCCTTACCAAAGTTTTGTACTGCCGCATTATCACCTCACGGCTCTTAAATTCAATCCCTCTGTTAATGAACACGAGCACACCATAGGCCTTCTTCACAGCTCTATCCACTTGAGTGGCAACTTTCAAAGATGTATGAACATAGACCCCAAGATCTCTCTGCTCCTCCACATTGCCAAGAACTCTACCGTTAACCCTGTATTCCGCATTCATATTTGTCCTTCCAAAATGGACAACCTCACACTTTTCTGGGTTAAACTCCATCTGCCACTTCTCAGCCCAGCTCTGCACCCTATCTATGTCTCTTTGCAGCCGACAACAGCCCTCCTTACTATCCACAACTCCACCAATCTTCGTATTGTCTGCAAATTTACTGACCCACCCTTCAACTCCCTCATCCAAGTCATTAATGAAAATCACAAACAGCAGAGGACCCAGAACTGATCCCTGCGGTACGCCACTGGTAACTGGGATCCAGGCTGAATATTTGCCATCCGCCACCACTCTCTGACTTCTATCGGTTAGCCAGTTCGTTATCCAACTGGCCAAATTTCCCACTATCCCATGCCTCCTTACTTTCTGCATAAGCCTACATCTCCTCACCCACCACCACATCTCCTCACCCACCACCACATCTCCTCACCCACCACCACATCTCCTCACCCATCACCACATCTCCTCACCCATCACCACATCTCCTCACCCACCACCACATCTCCACACCCACCACCACATCTTCTCACCCACCACCACATCTCACCCACTACCACATCTCACCCCCCTCCCACGTCTCCTCACCAATCCTCATCCCATCTCCTCACCTCACCCCACCTCCTCACAGCCCCACCCCATCTCCTTACAGCCCCACCCCCATCTCCTCACAGCCCCCACCCTATCTTCTCATACACCCCCACCCCCATCTCCTCACAACCCCCAGCACATCTCCTCACCGTCCTCCTAAATCATCTCATCCCCCCCACCACCATGTCTCCTCACACCCCCGCCACATTTCCTCACGCCCCCACCACATCGCCTCACTCACTACCACATCTCCTCACCCACTACCACGTCTCCTCACCCCCCCACCACATCTCCTCACACACCCCCACCACATCTCCTCACACACCCCCACCACATCTCCTCACACCCCCCCACCACATCTCCTCACACCCCCCCACCACAACTCCTCACCCCCCACCACAACTCCTCACCCTCGCACCCCATCACTTCGCCCCTCACCCCATCTCCTCGCCCCTCACCCCATCTCCTCGCCCCTCACCCCATCTCCTCGCCCCTCACCCCATCTCCTCGCCCCTCACCCCACCTCCTCGCCCCTCACCCCACCTCCTCGCCCCTCACCCCATCTCCTCGCCCCTCAACCCATCTCCTCGCCCCTCACCCCATCTCCTCGCCCCTCACCCCATCTCCTCGCCCCTCACCCCATCTCCTCGCCCCTCACCCAATCTCCTCGCCCCTCACCCCATCTCCTCGCCCCTCACCCCATCTCCTCGACCCTCACCCCATCTCCTCGCCCCTCACCCCATCTCGTCGCCCCTCACCCCATCTCGTCGCCCCTCACCCCATCTCCTCGCCCCTCACCCCATCTCCTCGCCCCTCACCCCATCTCCTCGCCCCTCACCCCATCTCGTCGCCCCTCACCCCATCTCGTCGCCCCTCACCCCATCTCGTCGCCCCTCACCCCATCTCGTCGCCCCTCACCCCATCTCGTCGCCCCTCACCCCATCTCCTCGCCCCTCACCCCATCTCCTCGCCCCTCACCCCATCTCCTCGCCCCTCACCCCATCTCCTCGCCCCTCACCCCATCTCCTCGCCCCTCACCCCATCTCCTCGCCCCTCACCCCATCTCCTCGCCCCTCACCCCATCTCCTCGCCCCTCACCCCATCTCCTCGCCCCTCACCCCATCTCCTCGCCCCTCACCCCATCTCCTCGCCCCTCACCCCATCTCCTCGCCCCTCACCCCATCTCCTCGCCCCTCACCCCATCTCCTCGCCCCTCACCCCATCTCCTCGCCCCTCACCCCATCTCCTCGCCCCTCACCCCATCTCCTCGCCCCTCACCCCATCTCCTCGCCCCTCACCCCATCTCCTCGCCCCTCACCCCATCTCCTCGCCCCTCACCCCATCTCCTCGCCCCTCACCCCATCTCCTCGCCCCTCCGCCCGCCTCCTCGCCCCCTCGGCCCGCCTCCTCGCCCCCTCGGCCCGTCTCCTCGCCCCCTCGGCCCGTCTCCTCGCCCCTCCGCCCGCCTCCTCGCCCCTCCGCCCGCCTCCTCGCCCCTCCGCCCGCCTCCTCGCCCCTCCGCCCGCCTCCTCGCCCCTCGCCCGCCTCCTCGACCCTCAGCCCGCCTCCTCGCCCCTCAGCCCGCCTCCTCGCCCCTCAGCCCGCCTCCTCGCCCCTCAGCCCGCCTCCTCGCCCCTCAGCCCGCCTCCTCGCCCCTCAGCCCGCCTCCTCGCCCCTCAGCCCGCCTCCTCGCCCCTCAGCCCGCCTCCTCGCCCCTCAGCCCGCCTCCTCGCCCCTCAGCCCGCCTCCTCGCCCCTCAGCCCGCCTCCTCGCCCCTCAGCCCGCCTCCTCGCCCCTCAGCCCGCCTCCTCGCCCCTCAGCCCGCCTCCTCGCCCCTCAGCCCGCCTCCTCGCCCCTCAGCCCGCCTCCTCGCCCCTCAGCCCGCCTCCTCGCCCCTCAGCCCGCCTCCTCGCCCCTCAGCCCGCCTCCTCGCCCCTCAGCCCGCCTCCTCGCCCCTCAGCCCGCCTCCTCGCCCCTCAGCCCGCCTCCTCGCCCCTCAGCCCGCCTCCTCGCCTCTCAGCCCGCCTCCTCGCCCCTCAGCCCGCCTCCTCGTCCTCAGCCCGCCTCCTCGCCCCTCACACCGCCTGCCCGCCCCTCACACCGCCCGCCCACCCCACCTCCCCGCCCCCCCACCCCACCTCCCCGCCCCTCACCCCACCTCCCCGCCCCTCACCCCACCTCCTCGCCCCCACCCCATCTCCTCCTCCCATCTAGCCCCCTCGCCATCTCCTCACCCGTTTCCTCACGCCCCTTGCCCATCTCATCTCGCCTTTTGCCCCATCCCTTCACGCCCCTCGCCTCGCCCCATCCCCTCGCCCTATGTTTTAATGCCCCTCGACCCATCTCCTTGCACCCCTCGCCCCCTTCAGCCCCCTTGCCCCGTCTTGGCCCCTCACCCCCCCCCTCGCCCCGCCTCCGTGTCCCCCCTCACCCTGCAAGGCGACCCCTTCTTCCTGCCTCAGCGACCCCCACACCGCGATACCACCCCTCGCCCCAGATACTCTCGACTCCCCCCTCATCTTCCCAACCCACCCAGCTGCCGTGGCGGAATGTGAACCCATATGTACAGGGCATTAGTCTGTGCTTCTAGATTGTTTGCCCAATGCCATTACCATGCGATGCCACCAGCTCACACTTTGTTTCCACGGCATAAACATTGCAATTATTTTGATCATTCGGTTCTCAGCTTATGCATTTTTAAAAGCTTCTAAACTATCCTCAATGATCCCCAAAACAATATTCCCAGTTAATGTAATTATTCTTAAAACGACACTGGGACAGGCTGAAGTGGTAAAGCATGCAGTGTGTGTTGTGATTGGGTTTGTTAATCCAAGAAACAGGACCAGTGAGCACTGGGAATCACGTTTTCTGTTTAGTAGTTAGTGAAATAGCAATTTCATTGCTACTTCTATTGCTGACAGATTCCTATTGTTGTTGCAGCCTGATGAGTGTAATGAATTTGTGAGGTTATGATTTGTTTTGTTCAAAATAGAATTAGAGTTCTTTTTGTGTTCAGGGAATATTCTTTTTAATTAAAATGCTATTTAAATTGACTTCCGGGTGCGGCGATGACCAGCTGAGTCGCACGTTTCGGCAGCTCCCGGTGTAACGGACTTTTGGGCTCTTAATAAGAGCCCCAACGGCAATTTTAACGGCTAAAAGTACTGTGCGGTGAACCAGAAGGGAATCCCCCCTGGATACGGATGGAAAAAGGAGAGGAAGGTGGCCGGATTGCGGTGGATCCTTTAGAGCAGCGGCAAGGAAGGCAAGCAAAAACCAAGATGGCGTTGGAAGGTGGCAGTTTAATATGGGGCCCTGAACAACACGAGTTTTTGAAACGCTGCATGGAAGAACTCAAAAAGGAAATGAAGAAGGAGCTGTTGGCCCCGATATTACAGGCGATCGAAGGGCTAAAGGAGGAGCAAAAGACCCAGGAGCGGGAGCTTCGGGTCGTGAAGGCAAAGGCTGCCGAGAATGAGGACGACATACAGGGCCTGGTGGTGAAGACGGAGATGCACGAGGCACACCATAAACGATGTGTGGAAAGGCTGGAGGCGCTGGAGAACAACGCGAGGAGGAACAACCTAAGGATTCTTGGCCTTCCTGAAGGTGCGGAGGGAGCGGACGTCGGGGCATATGTGAGCACGATGCTGCACTCGTTAATGGGAGCGGAGGCCCCGGCGGGTCCGCTGGAGGTGGAGGGAGCATACCGAGTGATGGCGCGAGGACCGAGAGCAGGAGAAATTCCTAGAGCCATGGTGGTGAGATTCCTCCGTTTTAAGGACAGAGAGATGGTCCTTAGATGGGCAAAGAAAACTCGGAGCAGTAAGTGGGAGAACGCGGTGATCCACGTATACCAAGACTGGAGTGCGGAGGTGGCGAGAAGGAGGGCGAGCTTTAATCGGGCCAAGGCGGTGCTTCACAAAAAGAAGATAAAATTCGGAATGCTGCAACCGGCAAGACTGTGGGTCACATATCAAGGGAGGCACCACTACTTTGAGACGGCGGATGAGGCGTGGACTTTTATCGTGGAAGAAAAATTGGAATGAGCGGGTTATTAAAAAAAAGAACGTTTGAAACAAAGTGGTGGGGCGAGTATGGGGGGCGAAGAAGGGGGGAAAGAGGAGTTTTATGTTATTAATCCTGCGATGTGGTAACTTTTCTCTCTTCCACAGGAGGTGGCGGGGGGAGGAAAGGAGGTGGAAGAGATGGGGCGTTGGCCATTGGGGGCGGGGCCAAGGGGGAAGCGCGGGCTCAGTTCCCGCGCTATGATAATCATGGCGGGAATAGGGAAGCAGGAAGGAGGGGGCATCGCACGGTGCGAGCCGAGGTCACGGGGGGAAGCCGAGGTCGGCCAGAGCTGGCTGACTTCTGGGAGCAACATGGGGGGTGTAACTAAGCTAGTGGGGGATCTAGCGGGGGGGGTGGGAGGGGGGAATTATTGGGCTGCTGCTGCTGGGGAGAGGGGGGAGCTGGTATGGGGTGGGATGGGCGGGGGGGGCACCGCCTGGGGGGGACACAGCTGCGTGGGAACCGGGTGAGGAGCTGGAAAAAGGGGATGGCTAATCGACAATGGGGGGGGGGTAAAAAGCCCCCCAACCCGGCTGATCACGTGGAACGTGAGAGGGCTGAACGGGCCGATAAAGAGGGCACGGGTACTCGCACACCTTAAGAAACTTAAGGCAGACGTGGTTATGTTACAGGAAACGCACGTGAAACTGATAGACCAGGTGAGACTACGCAAAGGTTGGGTGGGGCAGGTGTTCCATTCGGGGCTAGTTGCGAAAAACAGGGGGATGGCTATATTAGTGGGGAAGCGGGTAATGTTTGAGGCAAAGACTATAGTGGCGGATAGCGGGGGCAGATACGTGATGGTGAGTGGCAAACTACAGGGGGAGACGGTAGTTTTGGTAAACGTATATGCCCCGAACTGGGATGATGCCAATTTTATGAGGCGTATGCTAGGACGCATCCCGGACCTAGAGGTGGGAAAGTTGGTAATGGGGGGAGATTTCAATACGGTGTTGGAACCAGGGCTGGACAGGTCGAGGTCCAGGACTGGAAGGAGGCCGGCAGCAGCCAAGATGCTTAAAGATTTTATGGAGCAGATGGGAGGAGTAGAGCCGTGGAGATTTAGCAGACCTAGGAGTAAGGAGTTTTCATTTTTCTCCTATGTCCACAAAGTCTATTCGCGAATAGACTTTTTTGTTTTGGGAAGGGCGTTGATCCCGAAGGTGAGGGGAACTGAGTATACGGCTATAGCCATTTCGGATCACGCTCCACATTGGGTGGACTTAGAGATAGGGGAGGAAACAGAAGGGCGCCCACCCTGGAGAATGGACATGGGACTAATGGCAGATGAGGGGGTGTGTCTAAGGGTGAGGGGGTGCATTTAAAAATACTTGGAACTCAATGACAATGGGGAGGTCCAGGTGGGAGTGGTCTGGGAGGCGCTGAAGGCAGTGGTTAGAGGGGAGCTGATATCAATAAGGGCACATAAAGGAAAGCAGGAGAGTAGGGAACGGGAGCGGTTGCTGCAAGAACTTCTGAGGGTGGACAGGCAATATGCGGAGGCACCGGAGGAGGGACTGTACAGGGAAAGGCAAAGGCTACACGTAGAATTTGACTTGCTGACTACGGGCACTGCAGAGGCACAGTGGAGGAAGGCACAGGGTGTACAGTACGAATATGGGGAGAAGGCGAGCAGGTTGCTGGCCCACCAATTGAGGAAAAGGGGAGCAGCGAGGGAAATAGGGGGAGTGAGGGATGAGGAAGGAGAGATGGAGCGGGGAGCGGAGAGAGTGAATGGAGTGTTCAAGGCATTTTATAAAAAATTATACGAAACTCAACCCCCGGATGGGAGGGAGAGAATGATGGGCTTTCTGGACCGGCTGGAATTTCCCAAGGTGGAGGAGCAGGAAAGGGTGGGACTGGGAGCACAGATTGAAATAGAAGAAGTAGTGAAAGGAATTAGGAGCATGCAGGCGGGGAAGGCTCCGGGACCGGATGGATTCCCAGTTGAATTTTACAGGAAATATGTGGACTTGCTCGCCCCGCTACTGATGAGGACCTTTAATGAGGCAAAGGAAAGGGGACAGCTGCCCCCGACTATGACTGAGGCAACGATATCGCTTCTCCTAAAGAAGGAAAAGGACCCGCTGCAATGCGGGTCCTATAGACCTATTTCCCTCCTAAATGTAGACGCTAAGATTCTGGCCAAGGTAATGGCAATGAGGATAGAGGATTGTGTCCCGAGGGTGGTCCATGAGGACCAAACTGGGTTTGTGAAGGGGAGACAGCTGAATACGAATATACGGAGGCTGCTAGGGGTAATGATGATGCCCACACCAGAGGGGGAAGCGGAGATAGTGGTGGCGATGGATGCCGAGAAAGCATTTGATAGAGTGGAGTGGGATTATTTGTGGGAGGTGCTGAGGAGATTTGGTTTTGGAGATGAGTATGTTGGATGGGTGCAGCTGTTGTATAGGGCCCCAGTGGCGAGTGTGGTCACGAATGGACGGGGATCTGCATACTTTCGGTTCCATAGAGGGACAAGGCAGGGATGCCCTCTGTCCCCATTGCTGTTTGCACTGGCGATTGAGCCCCTGGCAATAGCATTGAGGGGTTCCAAGAAGTGGAGGGGAGTACTTAGAGGAGGAGAAGAACACCGGGTATCTCTGTATGCGGATGATTTGTTGTTATATGTAGCGGACCCGGCGGAGGGGATGCCAGAGATAATGCGGACACTTCGGGAGTTTGGAGAATTCTCAGGATATAAACTGAACATGGGGAAAAGTGAGTTGTTTGTGGTGCATCCAGGGGAGCAGAGCAGAGAAATAGAGGACTTTCCGCTTAGGAAGGTAACAAGGGACTTTCGTTACTTGGGGATCCAGATAGCCAAGAATTGGGGTACATTGCATAGGTTAAATTTAACGCGATTGGTGGAACAAATGGAGGAGGACTTCAAGAGATGGGACATGGTATCCCTGTCACTGGCAGGGAGGGTGCAGGCAGTTAAAATGGTAGTCCTCCCGAGATTCCTCTTTGTGCTTCAGTGCCTCCCGGTGGTGATCACAAAGGCTTTTTTCAAAAGGATCGAAAAGAGTATCATGAGTTTTGTGTGGGCCGGGAAGACCCCGAGAGTGAGGAAGGGATTCTTACAGCGTAGTAGGGATAGGGAGGGGCTGGCACTACCGAGCCTAAGTGAGTACTACTGGGCCGCCAATATCTCAATGGTGAGTAAGTGGATGGGGGAAGAGGAGGGAGCGGCGTGGAAGAGATTGGCGAGGGCGTCCTGTAGGGGGACTAGCCTACAAGCTATGGTGACGGCCCCATTGCCGTTCTCACCGAAGAAATACACCACAAGCCCGGTGGTGGTGGCGACTTTGAAAATTTGGGGACAGTGCAGACGGCATAGGGGAAAGAAGGGAGCCTTGGTGGGGTCCCCGATAAGAAACAACCATAGGTTTGCCCCGGGGAGAATGGATGGGGGATTTGGAATGTGGCAAAGAGCAGGAATAACGCAACTGAAAGATCTGTTTGTGGATGGGAAGTTTGCAAGTCTGGGAGCGCTGACCGAGAAATATGGGTTGCCCCAAGGGAATGCATTCCGGTATATGCAACTGAGGGCTTTTGCGAGGCAGCAGGTGAAGGAATTCCCGCAGCTCCCGACGCATGAGGTGCAGGACAGAGTAATCTCAAAGACATGGGTGGGGGACGGTAAGGTGTCAGATATATATAGGGAAATGAGGGACGAGGGGGAGATTATGGTAGATGAGCTGAAAGGGAAATGGGAAGAAGAGCTGGGGGAGGAGATTGAGGAAGGGCTGTGGGCGGATGCCCTATGTAGGGTAAACTCATTGTCCTCGTGTGCCAGGCTAAGCCTGATTCAATTTAAGGTGTTACACAGGGGGCATATGACTGGAGCACGGCTCAGTAAATTTTTTGGGGTAGAGGATAGGTGTGCGAGATGCTCGAGAAGCCCAGCGAATCACACCCACATGTTCTGGTCATGTCCGGCACTACAGGGGTTCTGGGTGGGGGTGACAAAGGTGCTTTCGAAAGTAGTGGGGGTCCGGGTCGAACCAAGCTGGGGGTTGGCTATATTTGGGGTTGCACAAGAGCCGGGAGTGCAGGAGGCGAGAGAGGCCGATGTTTTGGCCTTTGCGTCCCTAGTAGCCCGGCGCAGGATACTGTTGATGTGGAAGGAAGCCAAGCCCCCGGGGGTGGAGACCTGGATAAATGACATGGCAGGGTTTATAAAGCTGGAACGGATTAAGTTCGTCCTAAGGGGATCGGCTCAAGGGTTCACCAGGCGGTGGCAACCGTTCGTCGAATACCTCACAGAAAGATAGAGGGAATGGAAAAGAAGAAGGCAGCAGCAGCAGCCCAGGGGGGAGGGGAGGGGGGGGGTGGGGAGGAACCAGAAGGAGTCTCAGGGTTATTAATATATATGTATAATATGTATAGGTCGTTGCTATAAATAATTGTATATTGGATTGTTAAACCATATTTTTGGAGAGTGTTTATCTGAGACAAGGCAGTTGCCATTTAGTTTTAGTTTTCGTTTTTGTTATATATTATTTATTCTTTGTTTATAAAACAGGTCATTGTTATTTATACTGTTATATTATTGTGTAAAGGATACACAATGTACTGTGATGGTTGACCAAAAATTTTCAATAAAATATTCTTTAAAAAATTTTTAATAAATGCTATTTCAATTGGACTTCATGGGTATTGGAGCAAGAAATAATATGAGATTTAGCCTTCGGCTGAGTTTTCTGCCAATGCTGTGCATGCACACTGTGTGGCCACCATTTCTATAGGGAACGAAGTGCAGCAGGCCGCTTGTGTAGTGATCACTGTCCCTGGAATTGCAAATATTACAGTGTCGGCAGCAGACTGTCTCGGACGTCCCACAGTTTTCTTGAACATAGAACATAGAAAATACAGCACAGAACAGGCCCTTCGGCCCACGATGTTGTGCCGAACCTTTGTCCTAGATTAATCATAGATTATCATTGAATTTACAGTGCAGAAGGAGGCCATTCGGCCCTTTGAGTCTGCACCGGCTCTTGGAAAGAGCACCCTACCCAAACTCAACACCTCCACCCAACACTAAGGGCAATTTTGGACATTAAGGGCAATTTATCATTGGCCAATTCACCTAACCTGCACATCTTTGGACTGTGGGAGGAAACCGGAGCACCCGGAGGAAACCCACGCAGACACGGGGAGGACGTGCAGTCTCCGCACAGACAGTGACCCAAGCCGGAATTGAACCTGGGACCCTGGAGCTGTGAAGCAATTGTGCTATCCACAATGCTACCCTGCTGCCCTTAAGAACAAATAAATCTACACTATATCATTTTACCGTAATCCATGTACCTATCCAATAGCTGCTTGAAGGTCCCTAATGTTTCCGACTCAACTACTTCCACAGGCAGTGCATTCCATGCCCCCACTACTCTCTGGGTAAAGAACCTACCTCTGATATCCCTCCTATATCTTCCACCTTTCACCTTAAATTTATGTCCCCTTGTAATGGTTTGTTCCACCCGTGGAAAAAGTCTCTGACTGTCTACTCTATCTATTCCCCTGATCATCTTATAAACCTCTATCAAGTCGCCCCTCATCCTTCTCCGTTCTAATGAGAAAAGGCCTAGCACCCTCAACCTTTCCTCGTAAGACCTACTCTCCATTCCAGGCAACATCCTGGTAAATCTTCTTTGCACCTTTTCCAAAGCTTCCACATCCTTCCTAAAATGAGGCAACCAGAACTGTACACAGTACTCCAAATGTGGCCTTACCAAAGTTTTGTACAGCTGCATCATCACCTCACGGCTCTTAAATTCAATCCCTCTGTTAATGAACGCGAGCACACCATAGGCCTTCTTCACAGCTCTATCCACTTGAGTGGCAACTTTCAAAGATGTATGAACATAGACCCCAAGATCTCTCTGCTTCTCCACATTGCCAAGAACTCTACCGTTAACCATGTATTCCGCATTCATATTTGTCCTTCCAAAATGGACAACCTCACAGTTTTCAGGGTTAAACTCCACCTGCCACTTCTCAGCCCAGCTCTGCATCCTATCTATGTCTCTTTGCAGCCGACAACAGCCCTCCTTACTATCCACAACTCCACCAATCTTCGTATTGTCTGCAAATTTACTGACCCACCCTTCAACTCCCTCATCCAAGTCATTAATGAAAATCACAAACAGTAGAGGACCCAGAACTGATCCCTGCGGTACGCCACTGGTAACTGGGATCCAGGCTGAATATTTGCCATCCACCACCACTCTCTAACTTCTATCGGTTAGCCAGTTCGTTATCCAACTGGCCAAATTTCCCACTATCCCATGCCTCCTTACTTTCTGCATAAGCCTACCATGGGGAACCTTATCAAATGCCTCACTAAAATCCATGTACACTACATCCACTGCTTTACCTTCATCCACATGCTTGGTCACCTCCTCAAAGAATTCAATAAGACTTGTAAGGCAAGACCTACCCCTCACAAATCCGTGCTGACTATCCCTAATCAAGCAGTGTCTTTCCAGATGCTCAGAAATCCTATCCTTCAGTACCCTTTCCATTACTTTGCCTACCACCGAAGTAAGACTAACTGGCTTGTAATTCCCTGGGTTATCCCTAGTCCCTTTTTTGAACAGGGGCACGACATTCGCCACTCTCCAATCCCCTGGTACCACCCCTGTTGACAGTGAGGACGAAAAGATCATTGCCAACTGCTCTGCAATTTCATCTCTTGCTTCCCATAGGATCCTTGGATATATCCCGTCAGGCCCGGGGGACTTGTCTATCCTCAAGTTTTTCAAAATGCCCAACACATCTTCCTTCCTAACAAGTATTTCCTCGAGCTTACCAATCTGTTTCACACTGTCCTCACCAACAATATCGCCCCTCTCATTTGTAAATACAGAAGAAAAGTACTCGTTCAAGACCTCTCCTATCTCTTCAGACTCAATACACAATCTCCCGCTACTGTCCTTGATCGGACCTACCCTCGCTCTAGTCATTCTCATATTTCTCACATATGTGTAAAAGGCCTTGGGGTTTTCCTTGATCCTACGCGCCAAAGATTGTTCATGCCCTCTCTTAGCTCTCCTAATCCCTTTCTTCAGTTCCCTCCTGGCTATCTTGTATCCCTCCAATGCCCTGTCTGAACCTTGTTTCCTCAGCCTTACATAAGTCTCCTTTTTCCTCTTAACAAGACATTCAACCTCTCTTGTCAACCATGGTTCCCTCACTCGACCATCTCTTCCCTGCCTGACAGGGACATACATATCAAGGACACGTAGCACCTGTTCCTTGAACAAGTTCCACATTTCACTTGTGTCCTTCCCTGCCAGCCTATGTTCCCAACTTGTGCACTTCAATTCTTGTCTGACAACATCGTATTTACCCTTCCCCCAATTGTAAACCTTGCCCTGTTGCACGTACCTATCCCTCTCCATTACTAAAGTGAAAGTCACAGAATTGTGGTCACTATCTCCAAAATGCTCCCCCACTAACAAATCTATCACTTGCCCTGGTTCATTACCAAGTACTAAATCCAATATTGCCCCTCCTCTGGTCGGACAATCTACATACTGTGTTAGAAAAGCTTCCTGGACACACTGCACAAACACCACCCCATCCAAACTATTTGATCTAAAGAGTTTCCACTCAATATTTGGGAAGTTAAAGTCGCCCATGACTACTACCCTATGACTTCTGCACCTTTCCAAAATCTGTTTCCCAATCTGTTCCTCCACATCTCTGCTACTATTGGGGGGCCTATAGAAAACTCCTAACAAGGTGACTGCTCCTTTCCTATTTCTGACTTCAACCCATACTACCTCAATAGGGTGATACTCCTCGAACTGCCTTTCTGCAACTGTTATACTATCTCTAATTAATAATGCCACCCCCCCACCTCTTTTACCACCCTCCCTAATCTTATTGAAACATCTATAACCAGGGACCTCCAACAACCATTTCTGCCCCTCTTCTATCCAAGTTTCCGTGATGGCCACCACATCGTAGTCCCAAGTACCGATCCATGCCTTAAGTTCACCCACCTTATTCCTGATGCTTCTTGCGTTGAAGTGTACACACTGCAACCCATCTCCGTGCCTGCAAGTACTCTCCTTTGTCAGTGTTCCCTTCCCCACTGCCTCATTACACGCTTTGGCGTCCTGAATATCGGCTACCTTAGTTGCTGAACTACAAATCCGGTTCCCATTCCCCAGCCAAATTAGTTTAAACCCTCCCGAAGAGTACTAGAAAACCTCCCTCCCAGGATATTGGTGCCCCTCTGGTTCAGATGCAACCCGTCCTGCTTGTACAGGTCCCACCTTCCCCAGAATGCGCTCCAATTATCCAAATACCTGAAGCCCTCCCTCCTACACCATTCCTGCAGCCACGTGTTCAACTGCACTCTCTCCCTATTCCTAGCCTCGCTATCACGTGGCACCGGCAACAAACCAGAGATGACAACTCTGTCTGCCCTGGCTTTTAACTTCCAGCCTAATTCCCTAAACTTGTTTATTACCTCCACACCCCTTTTCCTACCTATGTTGTTGGTACCAATGTGTACCACGACCTCTGGCTGCTCCCCCTCCCCCTTAAGGATCCTGAAGACACGATCCGAGACATCCCTGGCCCTGGCACCCGGGAGGCAACATACCTTCCGGGAGTCTCGCACGCGACCACAGAATCTCCTATCTATTCCCCTAACCATTGAATCTCCTACAAGTATTGCTTTTCTATTCTCCCCCCTTCCCTTCTGAGCCCCAGAGCCAGACTCAGTGCCAGAGACCTGACCGCTAGGGCCTTCCCCCGGTAGGTCATCCCCCCCCAACAGCATCCAAAACGGTATACTTGTTTTGATAGGGAACGGCCACGAGGGATTCCTGCACTGTCTGCCTGTTTGTTTTTTTCTCCCTGACTGTAACCCAGCTATTCTTGTCCTGTACCTTGGGTGTGGTTACCTTCCTGTAACTCTTCTCAATCACCCCCTCTGCCTCCCGGATGATCCGAAGTTCATCCAGCTTCAGCTCCAGTTCCCTAACACGGTCTTTGAGGAGCTGAAGTTGGGTGCACTTCCCGCAGGTATAGTCAGCGGGGACACCAGTGGTATCCCTCACCACCCACATCCTACAGGAGGAGCATGCAACTGGCCTAGCCTCCATCCCCCCTTACCTTACAGAATATAGCTGCCGTGTGGACTAACTAGATCTCCGCCCTGCGACTCTGCTCCCAGTCAGCTACACTTTCTGTAAACTCCTGGCTCTCTTTGCACTCTTTGCGGAAATGTCGGAAACAAAATGAAAGGAGCACCTTACTCCCTCCTCACCTAACTCCCTAGGTTACCAAACTCTTCCTATAGCACTCAAATGCACCAAATTCAGCACTCAGTGCAAACCCAGAATGCACATTTCTTCCAATAAACATAGAAAATAGGAGCAGGAGGCCTTCGAGCCTGCTGCGCCATTCATTATGATCATCCTACTCCACAGGCTAATTCCGCTTACCCCCACCCCCCATACCCTAAGTGCGATATCTAACTGCTTCTTGGAAACATGTTTTGGCCTCAACTACTTCCTGTGATGACGAAATTCACAGGCCGACCACTCTTTGGGTGAAGAAATTTTCCTCATCTTTGTCCAAAATGGTCTACCCTGTAACCGCAGACTGTAACCCCTGGTTCTGGACACACCCACCATCGGGAATATCCTTACTGCATCTGCCCTATCTCGTCCTGTTAGAACTTTACAGCTCACCCTCCCACCCAATTTGGTGTCATCTGCAAATTTGGAGTTATTACATTTTGTTCCCTCATCTAAATCATCTAAATATATTGTGAATAGCTGGGGCCCGAGCACCAACCCCTGTGGTACCCCACTAGTCACTGCCAGCTAATTTGAAAAAGAACCATTAATTCGTACTCTTTGTTTCCTGTCTGCCAGTTTTCTATCTATCTCAATAAGGTACCCCTAATCCCATGCGCTTTAATTTTACACACTAATCTCTTCAGCAGAACTTTGATGAAAGCCTTCTGAAAGTCCAAATGTACCACATCCACTGGCTCCCCCTGTCAACTCTACCAGTTACATCCTCAAAGAATTCCAGTAGATTTGTCAAGCATGAGTTCTCCTTCATAAATCCATGCTGACTCCATCCGATCCTGCCACTATTTTCTGAGTGCTCTGTAATAAAATCTTTAATAATGGATTCCAGAATTTTCCCCACTACCGACAATAGGCTTACTGGTCTATAATTCCCTGTCTGCTTTCGCCTTTTCTTTTTGTTTTGCTTCCTTCCCGGCAGGGAATTGAACCCCAGTATACCGCGTGACAGGCGGGGATACTGACCACTATACTACTGAGGATGTGACTCTCCTTTCCTTTTTAAGTAGTGAAGTTACATTAGCTACCCTCCAATCTGCAGGAACTGTTCCAGTGTCTATAGAATCCTGGGAGAAGACTACCAATGCATCAACTATTTCTGGAGCCACTTTCTTAAGTACTCTGGGATGTAGATTATCAAGCTCTGGGGATTTATCAGCCTTCAATCCCATCAATTTTCCCAACACCATTTCTCTGCTAATATTGATCTCCTTCAGTTCCTCTCTCTCGCTAAACCCTGCGATCCCAACATTTCTGGTATTTGATTTGTGGCCTCCCTCATGGAATCCCAAACTCTTCCAAGCTCACGAACCGCCCTTCTAGAAATAAGTGCTTCATTTCCATCATTTCCTACTCCTCCCAACCCTGAAACCTAGCATCCAGCCTCGCCGGCTCGAACATGTGACTCCCTCGAATTGGCATCAGCTTCTCCCCCGTCCCTAACCTAAAGTGCTGCCGAAATTGCCTCCATATCTTAAACATGGCCATTACCACCGGACTCCCCGAATATTTCCCTGGGGCAAACCGGTGCGGTGCTGTTGCCAGCTCCTGCAAACCCGTACCCTACAAGAGTCTGCCTCCATTCTCACCCACAAAGCCTCCTGCTCCAAACCTGCACCTTCTCCACATTTGCCAGGCAATAATAATTCAACAGATTTGGAAGGACCAAACCCCCTTACTGCCGCCCTCTCTGAAGCACCATCTTCCAAATCTTTGCTACTTTATCTGCAGAGACGAAACCAACCTTTCCACCTCCATAGAAAACCCTTTTGGCAAAAAGACCAGTAGGCACTGAAATAAAAATAAAAACCCTGGCAAGATATTCATCTTTACCACCTGCACATGGCCTGCCAATGACAGGGGGAGGCTGTCCCCTCACAAATCAGCCTTGACCCTACCCACCAGGCTCGTGAAATTCAATTTACAAAGATGGGCCCAGTCCCGAGCCACCTGCACCCTCAGGTATCTAAAGTGGGTCGTCGACACCCATTATGGAAACCCCCAAGCCTGTTCCCGCCCCCAGAGAAGACACCAAAAGGCACTCACTCTTTTCCAGATTCAGCTTATAACCTGAAAAAGCCGCATATCTCCAGAGCAGACCCATTATGTCCCCCATTGTAGAACCTGAGTTGGAAATGGACAACAAATCATAGGCATATAAAGGCACCCTATGCCCCTCCACTTATCCGAATACCTCAGCGCAACTGCCAAGGGCTCTATCGCCATTGCAAACAAGAGCGGGAGGTCATGGGGCATCCCTGCCTCGCTTCCATATGCAACTGAAAATATCCTGAGTTCACCTCATTCGTACAAACATTCGCTTTCGGTTCCAATTTGACCTACGCCGCAAACTTAGGCCCAATCCCAATCGCTCCAACACCGCAAACAAATAACTCCACTCAACTCGATCAAATGCCTTCTCCGGATCCAGTGCCACCCCCAGGTCCACCAACCCCCGCGCGTTCCATGTTACTATTTGGACCAGAAGACTCTCACCCTCTTGTCAGTCATGATCACAGCCCCTGGCCCTGCCCAGCAAGCGGGACCCAACTCTGCCCCAAGTCAACGTCAACCAGCTGCGCCTTCACCCACCCCCCTTCCACTTCCTTTCGAAACCACTCCTCTCTGTGTACTCCTCATCCTCCCCACCATTCACACCTCCCTGGCCCATTGAAACCTGTCGACACAGGCTCTGTAGCTGCAGCCCCTCCTCCCACCTCACTCCTGTTCACTAGCCAACTTGCTTTGCTAGCGAGGTGTCCCCCTGCAAGAGTCCCCTCCCCCCACATGCCCAGTACCTAAAAACCAACACAAAAACCTCCACACCCAGTCCTTCCCAAGAACCCAGCATGATAGACACCCAAACAAAGGGAGACAAACCTGAACATATTACCTAACGTCCCAAAATCGCCCCCTCCTAACCACAAACAAAAATAAAACAAAGTCCAATCTCCGTTCAGTCCCAGTCCTTCAACCTTCACGAACGACTCCGCTCCTCTGCCGGCTCAAAGTAATAGTCCTTGGAGTTATGCGTAATTCTCAACTTTGCCGGGTAGACCATCCCAAATCGCAGGTTACTCTTGTACAAAGCTGCATTTGCTTTGTTGAAGGCTGTCCACCGTCTTGCTAGCGTGAGGTCTTGGTATATATGAATACCACTGCCTTCCCACCTCACCTCTCGATTCTGCTTTGCCTAACTCAGCACCTTCTCCTTCATCTGGTAGCTAGGAAAGCAGACTATCGTAGCGTGATTCATTCACGTTTGACTGGAGCGACCAGTGAGCCCTATCCAGCTCAAAGGGGGAACCATCCTCCTCCTCCCCCAACAACTTGGCAAACATCTCCGCAAAGTACTCCGTCGGCCTCCAGCCCCTCATGTGTTGCTAACTTTTGGTTGGCTCTTAAATGTTGCCCATTGTATCTTTACTTAATTTGCTATAACCTTTGCTCTAGAGTCGCCAGGTATCTTTATGGTACCGCCACGAGGTTCAAGTTCAAGTACTGATCAATAACTCAACACACCAATTAGTAAGATTCAAATCAAAACACATTTATTATACACAGTAAATTGCTACTGATGCATAAACTCTACTTTCTAGACTATTCTCTGTCACAAAAAGGCCTATACTTAGCTTTGGAATTGGCCCACCAGGTCAGGGGAACAAATGGCCTCTCGTTCGATCTGAGTCTGCAGGATTCAAAAGCTGGTATGGACTGGTAGCTAGAAGCGCCTATCTCGTAGCATGCGTTGACTGGAGACTTACTTGGTTGATGCGGCAGCTTGGGCAGTTCACTCTCAAGGGTTGATTCGCTGCTTAGTGACCCTGCCAAGAAGAACGATTTGAACTTGGGGACTCTATTTTATAGTCCCCAGGGGCTTCCTGCCCCTTTGGGCAGACCCCGTACCTGGTTCCAAGTGATTGGACTGCGTTCCGATCACTTGGATCGATTTCTCCAATACTGGAGTTGTTCCCTGATCGCTGGGTGGTCCCCAAGTGCCCGTTGGCCTTCCTTTGCCTTGGCTTCTGCTGGCGCCGAGGAGTGTGGCTTGGCCTTATTCACCTTAAGTGGTCCAATTGTGCCCAGGGATTGCTCATTAATATGCAGATGGCTGCTGGTTTCAGTGCTGTCTGGGATATTTTGCAAGTTCTAATACACAGGATTTCTGCACTTGCTAGTTTTTGCCTGAGTTGGCTGAATTTCCCTGTAGTCTTTGCGGTTCTCCATTTTAAGTCAGGAAGTGGCCAACACAAGTGGCTACATGCCCTCCTTGTGATCCCTAACGCGAAGCGTGAAGGATCACATAACTGCGGTGTCTTCACTTCCTGACCTAGCGAGCACTCTTCCATGGCCTTTACACTGACCATAACTATGTATGAAATTTTTTTAACTAACAATTCTAAATGGCGCTATGTCAGACCGGGACATGCATTAAAACAAAAAAATGGTACCTCTAACTATCTCTCATAAACTACACTCACTCAAACATTCAATCATACTAACTTCCTAACAATACAAAAATAATAGCAGCATTCACATTTTTCCTCTGGCTTGGCAGTCAAGCACAGAGGTGTACAATATTTCCGTTGTAAACGAAACACATTTCTTTATTTACAAAAGATGCAACACAAATGTTCTTTATTGTCGATCAAGGGGTTCGGGGTCCTGGTGATAACCAAAAATAGGGGATCTTATCCTGTATACCGGGGTGCGAGAGCGGTAGGCTCTCCTTCGCCATTTTCTCATGCGGATAGTCTGCACGATGCTGCAGAGTATCGCCAATACTAGAAGGGATTCAATTACGTATGATAGTGAATACCAGGTTATGAATGTATCACACCATGATGGTGTGTCGGTGACTATCTCGGGGTTAACTATTTCAGGATGTAGTGTATGGTAGGGGTGGGAATCATTCACGGCCTGTGTGGTAGGGGTCAGGGGGTTCGCATTCGCACGGAACCGTATACAAATTACAATAACGACGAAAACCACGTATGACGTCTTCATTGTTGTCTTCTTTCCTTTTCGTCTCTTCCTTTCCGTTTCTCCTCTCTTCCTGGAGCTTCTGGAATTCTGTGGATCAAGCATTGTTTCTGTTACTATCTTGGTTAATATCTCATGCGTTAGCATGTCTGTCTTGTAGTGCCAATTTCCCTTTATAATTTGTCACCATGTGTGACTCCCTCATTTTTTTTTTAAACAGAAAATTTGGACTAGACACACTTCAAAACTGAAACAGTGCGAGCCGTCTCGCAGGCTATGCGATTTACCATCCAAATGTTTGAGGATGTAAATAGCATAGGGATGGCAACCTAAGGGTTGCCCGAAAACAAAACAAAACTTTTTGAACCAAGAGTGCCGAAATGAGGTGCGTATGGGCCGCGACGGGTAAGATTTGGATGGAATCCCCGGGTAGGACGGTGATCAATGCCGTATGTGCTCTGCCCGAGTGTAGCTGACCCAGAGGGAGGGTCCTCAGGCAGGGCGGAGACCAATGCCGTTTCTCCACTGCCTGAGCAACCGGCAAGAACGGGCAAAAAATGTAGTCATCGTGGGGGGTTGCTGTAAAGGTTCTACCGTCGAACCAGAAGAGTAGTTATGAACGGGGGCTGGCAAGCTCTCAGCGGTTTCTGCCGATAAGCGTGCTGGCAAGTTTTCACAGGTTTCTGCCGACAAATATGGCTATGGAACCTCCGAGTTTACCAACAACACTTAACAATAACACTAACAAACAAACATTGAACAACATGCTCAAGGTTCCATCAGAAAGGACATCGTAAATCGCACTTTGACTGGGGTATAACTAGCATATGGAGGCAGTGTAGTGTGGCCGAAGAAGAGAGGAAGGAGGAGTTAAACAAAAATGAATTTGCCTTGCTGAGCTGTCCCTGCCAGGAGAAGTGGTGGGTAAGCGCTCACAGTTTGCATGGGGCAGCTTGGACCTTGCAGCTGCTGTGGGTGGTGTTCTCTTTCATATCTGGGGGCTAGTCTAGCTGATGGGGGTCTCCTGCAATCTCGGGCGAAGTGTCCTGACTGCCCACAATTGTAACATGACCCCTGGGGCACATAAGGTGGAGCAGGCTTTCTGGTGCATTGGTCGATGGGTATGGTTCCCTGGGTGGGTGGTCGGGGCTGTTGGTGTCTTTGCTGGTTCGGGGGGCATTTGTGGGCTGATTCCGTTGCTGTTTCGGGGGGCTTGACATTCTCGTGCGTAATGTCCTAATTGTCCGCAATTGTAACATTCTTGAGCTTTGGGCTGGGGTTGGCTGTTCCTGCCCTCATTTACCCATGCGGGGTTCTGGTGTGCTTTAACTGGGTTCATTTCTACCTGCTCTTCATCGGGTGCTATAAATGCGGTTTTGCCTGCAATTGATTGCTCCCAAGCCCGGGACAACCTTTTTAAAACCCATTTTTTGTTGTGCGCTTCTTCCGAGGGGTCATAATTGGTACAGACTTTTTGTCCTGCCTCTGTGGCATGGGAGATAAGGGTGCGGGTCTATTTGGCCATGTTGTCTTGGGACAAATGAACAACTAAGTTGCCGAAAATGGCTGTAAAATGGACCCACAGGCGTCCAGCAAATGCTGTGGGGTGTTCTGTCTTCTTCTGCCTGCACGTATTCAGGCCTTCTACTGGGTCACCTCTGTTATAGCCGATCGCATCTAGGATCGCCGTGTGCATCTCTGCAAGGTGCCTCCTCCTACATTCTGTGGGTCGGGAAGGGCTGCTACGACCGAAGGGTCTAAGCTCAAAACTGTGTGAGCTTCACTTGCTCACGCTCATCCAGGCCGTACATGGTCGCCTGCTGTTTTACTCTAGCAAAGAAGTGGTGGGGGTCTGAGGTGGGGAGGAACGGTGTGATCTTTTCGCACGCGTCCCGTAATTGGGTCACGGTTAAGGGGGTGGTGTAAAGGAATTCTGTGTCTCCTTCCGATGTGACTGTGCGGTGGGTGGTGACTGGATTCATGGGTGCCTGATCTATCTGCTCTGTGGGTGGTTGGGGTGGTTTTCTCTTTTGGGGCTTTCGTTGCGCACATGTTCCCTGAACATATCTATGCGCGGTTTCATTTAACTCTTGCCAATCAGGGCCGTCTTCCTCATCTAATTTGGGTCCAAAGGTGCTCTGGAACCCATTTTGCACTGAAAGCAAAGACTGCAGTTCCGCAGTCTGCTTTCTGCATTTCGCATGATTGAATGAACTTTGTCTGTGCTCCATGGTGGCAGTATGGAGTGCTCTTAATGCTGCCTTTAGATCGCTGCACTGCCTTTGCAATGCCTCTACCTATTTCTCTGTCTCTTCTCTTACCAGGACTGCACGTTGCGTGTCCTGATATTTGGGTTTGGAAGCTGCTCAGATGCGCTAGACAAGACCGGTGTGCCCACTTGGCATCATCCACCTCTCCATCCTTTGCTGCCAACTTCCTTCTTAAATCTATATTCTCTTTCTCGATCTCACTAACATCGACCTTGCTCATTCGATGTGTCTCCTCTATCTCTTTGCGGAGCGTCCGAACGACCTCCTCTGTGCCTCGCAATTGTTCAAAACAGGACACGATTGCCATCGGCTTGCGAGCTTTCCCTAAGCTTTTCTTATGGATCTCTGACAGGTTCTCTCACCAAGTATGTCCTATACTCCCGGGTCCTATTTCCTCATTATCACAGAATTCACTCCAAAGGGGCCATCATTTCCCTTTGAGAAATTTTCTGATCTCTTCTTCCCAAACGGGACACTGACCTACTCTGCTGCTGGTCACTGCGACCACAAATTCTTCAGGGTTCATGAGGCGTTGCATTGCCATCTTTCCTCTCTAAATACTCTCTTAAAATTTGGAACAAGGGGTACTAAGGCGGTGCTGTAATTACGGGTACGGCTTTCGCTATTTTCCGGAATACAAACTCCCGACAGTTTTTCGCAACAAAAATCTATCAGTTTTATCTTCTAGCCCTGTTAGTTACGCATGCATTAACACACTTCCTAATTATGAGGATTGATCAGAACTGCTTGAACACTTGTGGTTTTTCTGTTCCCAATTGGATTCTAATTCAAATTTTGGGTTCTCCCGGAGTGGTTAAGCCACTTCTAAGTCGGGTCCCGTCAGGAAGTCGCCAGTAATATGTTGCTAACTTTTGGTTGACTCTTAAATGTTGCCCGTTGTATCTTTACTTAATTTGCTCTGTTTCTATAACCTTTGCTCTAGAGTCGCCAGGTATCTTTATGATACCGCCACGAGGTTCAAGTTCAAGTACTGATCAATAACTCACACACCAATTCGTAAGATTCAAATCAAAACACATTTATTATACACAGTAAATCGCTACTGATGCATAAACTCTACTTTCTAGACTATTCTCTATCACGAAAAGGCCTATACTTAGCTTTGGAATTGGCCCACCAGGTCAGGGGAACAAATGGCCTTTCGTTCAATCTGAGTCTGCAGGATTCAAAAGCTGGTATGGACTGGTAGCTAGAAGCACCTATCTCGTAGCGTGCGTTGACTGGAGACTTGGTTGATGCGGCAGCTTGGGCAGTTCACTCTCAAGGGTTGATTCGCTGCTTAGTGACCCTGCCAAGAAGAACGATTTGAACTTGGGGACTCTATTTTATAGTCCCCAGGGGCTTCCCGCCCCTTTGGGCGGACCCCGTACCTGGTTCCAAGTGATTGGACTACGTTCCGATCACTTGGATCGATTTCTCCAATACTGGAGTTGTTCCCTGATCGCTGGTCGGTCCCCAAGTGTCCGTTGGCCTTCCTTTGTCTTGGCTCCTGCTGGCACCGAGGAGTGTGGCTTGGCCTTATTCACCTTAAGTGTTTAAATTGTGCCCGGGGATCGCTCATTAATATGCAGATGGCTGCTGGTTTCAGTGCTGTCTGGGCTTTTGCAAGTTCTAATGCTCAGGATTTCTGCACTTGCTAGTTTTTGCCTGAGTTGGCTGAATTTCCCTGTAGTCTTTGCGGTTCTCCATTTTAAGTCGTGAAGTGGCCAACCCAGGTGGCTACACATGCAGTCCTACAATCTGCATATTGTGCCGCAGTGACCAGGTCCTCTGTTCTCTGTTGCACGCCTTCACCCTCCGCAGCTCTTCTCCCATCAAGGTGAACTGGTCACTGTGCCACGACAATGCCTCCTCCACCCCCTTCAACACTTCCTTCCTCCCGGACCGCTATTGATGTCTTTACAGGAGCCTCCTTTATCACAGTCAGCATATCGTTCACCAACTGCTTAAGCAAAGTCATCATCTCTGTCCCCTGCCGCTCAAAATGCTTGGCGAAGCACTGCTCAAATTCCACCACCATCACCTCAGCCAGCTTATCTGCCGTAAGGGGCGCAGTCCCACCCGGCGACCTTGCTCCCGCCATCTTTCCACCAACAGAACTTCACACTGATCTTGAGCTCGCATTTGGACCATCGCTCGTTCCTTTTCATCCCGTATTTTTTTGTTGGGCTTTCGACATCCTTTAGTTACTGCAACGTTATTGGAGATCAATCATAAGAAATGTCCCCCCCAAATCTGTGTGAAAAGGGCCAAAAACCAAAAGCTCTATTTGGAGCCACCCAACGTGCGACCTGCACCTACATGTCATCACTGGACGTCCGCTTTGTTTCTTTATCTTTACCTTTACCACTCCCTTTACCTTTTGTTCCATGGTATCTTTGTCATTTAATGCCCTCTACCCTATTCCGGGTCTATCTCTTTCTCTTCCTTCCTCAGTTGCGAAAAAGAAAGACATATCAGAAGCACCGTCGTGGAAGGTTGCATTGTGCTGCTCCCCAAACAATGATGACTGCATTGGTGCCATGTCCTGATACCCAGAACAATAAAAATTAACCAACTTTGCTTTCTATTTCCATCCTTTTTCTCACCTTCACACGATCGATCTCTGACATTTCCCTTCTCTCCCTCAACCTCTCTGTCTCTATTTCTGGGGATAGGTTGCCTACTAATATTCATTACATGCCCACCGACTCCTACAGTAACCACAACACCACGTCCTTACACCCTGCCTCCTATATAGACTCCATCCCATCCTCCTACTTTCTCCATCTCATCTGCATATGTTTCATCATAGTTGTTTGGGGGTCCTCAAGTCCCCCCTCCCCACCTCATAAAGACAGGGCATCCCTGCTCCCTGGCAGTGCCAACCTGACACCTGGGCAACTTCTAGCAGTGCCACATAGGCACTGTTGGAACTGCCGAGGTGGCAGTGCCAAGGTGCTGGTTGCCGGCAGGAGTGCCAAGTTACCACCCTGCCCAGAGTCGGATCACCTTCAGGCCTCCGGTGGCATGGGAGACCCCCCAGTTGCCATTATACCTGGCCCACGCGGACCAGTGCTAAACGGCACCATTGTAAAGTCTCCTAGGCAAGGGCGTTTAATCCCTGCCCTTGGGAGAATCCGCTCACTTAAATATGCAAATATGGATCCCGCCCAGTGAGGGCGAGATGCAGATCGTGATGTCTCACAAGATCTAACGAGATCTCGTGAGGGGTTCCAAGCATTGCAAATCACGAGATTTAACAACCTCATCGTGTCCTGAGTCGGGTGCAATGAGGCCATTCGATTGGGCCCTGTATTGCTTTCACTTGGGTGTTTTTGAAAACAATGTTTCATTTAAACTGGATATTCAGACAAAGTGAGCTATTTCCCTCTTTAATATACTTGCTGTATTGATTTTTTTACTCATTACTATTGAGCCACTTTCACGTTATGTCACTGGATGAGTAAGCCAGAGGCCCAAGCTCTGGGGACATGAGTTCATATCCCATCATAGCACCTTGTAGAATTTAAATTAAATTAATAAATCTGGAACATAAAGCTGGTCTCATTAATGGTGACCATGACAGCTATCACCACTTGTTGTAAAAACCCATCTTGTTCATTCACGTCCTTTAGGGAACGAAATCTGCCATCCTTACCTGGTCTGGCCTACATGTGACTCCAGACCCACAGAAAAGTGGTTGACTCTTAACTGCCCTTTGAAATGGCCTCGCAGACCACTCAGTTTAAGGGCAATTAAGGATGAGCAACAAGTGCCAACTGGCCTTGCCAGTGACACCCACCACATCCCATGAAAAAAAAAGTAAACTGTTAACCACAAAATCTGAAGAGCTGCGCATATTTATATATGGTGCACATCACGAGAAACCAAATATGGAGCTGTGATGCATAACTTTAATGAACACTTTTATGAGCTGCTCTTTATCTTATTGCATAATATATGCTGTTCAGTTGCTGAAAGATGAATTTGAAGCAGTCTTAACTACTGTCTGTAAAGATGAGCTGTATGTATATATATTACTTCAGTATAGGGAGAGATTAGAGGAATTATGTAGCTCCAGGGACCTTCTCCAGTCGGGCTTCTACCTCAATCAGACTGTTACTATCTGTGGTGTTAAGTCAACTCGATGTATGAACAATTGCCAACCAGTTCTTTTCAGAAGCCACAAAATCATTAACAGCTTTGCGCATCATCACACCTCTCCACCCCGGTATTCTTATTTTCTTGTTGGTTTAGTCATGTCGAAAGGAAGCTTGTACAAAATTTTCTATCCCGGATTTCTGGTTTTTGTAGTGAGTGCAAAAAGTCACCTGATGAGTTTATATTCTCGCATTAGCAATTTCGCAGAAAGATAAATGCAGATTTGCAATAGTATTTTCTGCGCAATATATCGGAAGGTGGACAGAATGGTGGTAAATTGAGGTTCGGGCTTTGGCTGAGGTTCGGTTAGGATTGAGGTTTGGCTTTTGGAAACTGCACAAGTGCCCTCTGACTACAGTTGCAATTTCTAATTATAGAAAACGGTTGATATCAGAGTCCCTTTTCTGTTATCAGAAATTTAAAGTCAGTACAGGGGCTGCCTTTTTATCCTTTTTATCAACACCTTTACAAATTTGCCGTTGCAATTGGGAGCATGCCACCAGCAATGCACATCAGAAATTTGGGCATGGTCATAATTTTATCAATAATTTTACTCAATGGAAAATTATGGGCAATAGACACCCAAATTGACATTATTATCTGATGGGGGTAGGTCACCATGAAATTAGCCTTAAATATGCAGTCACGTTGTAGTCATTAAATGGTGCTAGTTGTTCATTCATTACTGATATTCTTAGTGTTGACATCCAACCACAGACTTCTCATTAGTGCAAATGATTGCTTCACTGTTGGGAAACTTCATAAATGGGAATTGTGATACCTGAGTGCTTTTAGTAATTTAAGGCAAGAAATTGTTGTTGGCAACATGAGCAGCCAAATGCTGAATGAGTTCACACATTTATTTGTTTTTGTAATGCAATCATTAGCAGGTGAGACCAAGAAATGCCTTGCAAACACATTAAGTATTTATTCATTAACATCAGTCCCAGGGCTGTGTCAATACATTGTGCAAATTGCATTGAAAGATTCATTCGTAGCTCATAATGCACTTGTCAAGTGCATTTCAACACTGCAAAACTCGAGATACAGACAGTAAACTTAAAATACTGAAACAAGCTATTCTGGCTAGTAAACAAAGCCTTGGTTCAGTTTTTTTAAAATAAATTGAGGCAGAAATGTCACAGACAGGAATCTGTGGTTTGTAACTGCAATTGGATGTCATCACATAACCCCATACCTCCAATAGCCTCTTCCACAGACTCATGCCCATTGTCGCTGAAAAAGTCAATCATCACAGAACCCTGTCTTCTCAAAGCTTTTCAATGTGGCTCAGTTTTAATTTTTGAAAAGCTGTATGGATGGAAGGTAGAGGAGATTGATGATAAAAGGGATGATAGTGCTGGACAAAGTCAATGATGAGACAAGTAAAGAACAAAAGATGGGTCTGGAAGAGTTGTAAATGGCAGTAGCAGGACCATTACTAATAGCTGCTGTCCAAAAACAGGAACTAAACACCGGAAGAAAACAAGGCAGAAGTTATGATCTCAAATTGTTTTATCCACTGTTGAGTCTGGAAGGCTGTAAAGACTTGAAAGATGAGGTGCTATTCCACAAACCTGTGTTGAGCATTGAATAATGTCTGAGGTCAGAGTGGAGTGGGGTAGAGAATTGCAATAATAGGTGACCGGAAGCTTACCAATTGACGAGATGTGTTCTGCAAAGCGGTCACCCAATGTGCCTTGGTCTCCCCACTGTACTGGAGACTGCATTGTGAGCAGCGATACAGTATACTAACTTGAACAAAATACGGGTAAATTACTGTTTCACTTGGAAGAATTGTTTGGGGCTTTGGATGGTAGGGAAAAGAGATAAAAGGGCAAGTATTGCATCTCCTGTATTTAAATGGGAGAGTGCCGTGGGAAAGGCAAGGAGTGTTAGATGTGATTGTGGAGTGTACCAAGATGCCACAGAGAGAAAAGTCCCTTCAGAATACTGAAAAGGGAGGGAAGATGAATATGTGTGTGGTGTTGGCATTACACTTGAGGGGGCAGGTTTAGCACACTGGGCTAAATAGCTGGCTTTTAAAGCAGACCAAGGCAGGCCAGCAGCACGGTTCAATTCCCGTACCAGCCTCCCCGAACAGGCGTCGGAATGTGGCGACTAGGGGCTTTTCACAGTAACTTCATTTGACGCCTACTTGTGACAATAAGCGATTTTCATTTCATTTCAGGTATGGTGGAGGATGGTCAAATGAACGTGGAAGCTACTGGGGTAGAAGATAAAGACAAAGAGAACCCAATTATGGTTCTGAGAGAGTGGGGAAGGGGTAAGAGCAGAATGTAGGAAATATACTGTCAATACACTGTCAACCATGGTGTGGGGTGGGGGGGGAGTAGAATCATTAGTTGAGGAAAAAATAAGACATATTAGAAGCACTATTATAGAAAGTGGCGTCAGAAGAAAAAAGCTGTAGAATGTGGTAAACTGAATGGAGCCCTTATGATAAGCAGGATGTGAAGATGTTGTCATAACGTTAGTAGTAGGAGTCACTGCACTTGTAGTAAATATTGGGCCACAGCCTACCTTCAGAAATACGGCTAGAAAAGCTAAGGAAAAAGCTGGAAATAGACCAGGAAAAGGTGGAAATTGTTGGTCAAATTTTCCAATTTGGGCTTGGAGCCAGAAACTGCTCCAATACAGTCTGAATATACTGGAAACTGGGTATGGGAGGGGACTTGAGTAGAACTGACATAAGGAATGTTCTACATACCCCACAAAAGGCAAGCATGGTTAGGACAGTTTCCCATTTCAACAGCTTTTATTTGGAGGAAGTAAGTGGAATGAAAGGAAAACTTGTTCAATATGAGAGCAAACTAAGCCAGGTGGAAGAGGGTGGTGGTGGATGGGGACGATTTGGCCCCTGTTTAAGGAAGAAGAGTAGAGTTCTCAGACCTCCCTAGTGGGGGTTGGAGATGGATGGTGAAAGGGACATAGTTAGGGCTGGACAATTGGAAACTGTTAACATAATGGAGGCCATTGGAAGAGTCACAGATTAAGTGGAAAAATCCTGGATAAGAGAAGAAAGGGTAGGAGCCGGATGATAAATCAATTCTGAAGAACAGGAACAAGCTGAAAGTGTGGCTCGACCAGCACAGCACAGTTTGTGGACCTTGGGAAGAAGGTACGATGTCCATGGTTGAGGGATTGGGAGATTGGATGATATGGAGGGAAGATCTCCAGAGGCGAGGAGTCAGTTACATTCTTGGAAAAAATGGCTTTATGTTTGGTGGTGTAGCATCCTTGATTTTAGTTACTTATCACTGGATCGGCCCCAGCTAAGTACCGTGTCTCATTCTAAGTTCTATACTTTAGGAGGGATGCCAAGGCCTTGGAGATTTACTGGAATGGTAATAAAGAAAAACTTAAGTGGTGGCAAAAATTGTTAACCAGAGGACCCAAATTCATAGTGATTGTCAATGGAACCAAGGTGAAAAGAGGAGACTTTTTTAATCCACTGTGTAATGCGCTGGGATGCATTCCATGAAAGGCTGGTGGAAACGGATTCAATAATAACTTTCAAATGTCAGCTGGATAAATTTGTAAAGGGGATAACTTGGCAGAGAAATGGGGAAATGAGAGGGATGTGGGGCTCATTCAAAGAGCTGGCACAGGCACGATAGTCAGATGGCTTCCTTCAGTGCTGTCCCATACTCTGATTCATCCACAGCCTACAGTGAACAATTGTAGCATTTCAAAAGATGAAGCTGTCAATCTATAAGCCAAACCTCCGGGAGTTCTCCATGTAGTAATACTGCTCAAAGCCAAATGCTGAACTCTGAAGTAGCCCAAAAGCCAGTCAACAAATTCCAACTGAAGGAAAAGAGCAGCATAAATTAGTTTAAATACCAGTAATTCGGGTAAAACTCAGATGCTAGACCTCTCTTCCCTACCTTTTGTTCCTTTCCCTTATTCAGCACCGTTACATTCAGTTTCCTGCCTCCTCCTTTCTCACTCTTCTCCCCCCTCCCCACATTATCCCTGTTTTTACCCTCCTCTCTTCCCTCACTGTTCCCCTCTTTTCTTCTACTCTTCTCTCCTCTTAACTTTCAACATAATTTCATCACTGTTAACTTTCTTCATTCCATCTTTCTCACACAATCCTAATGACATTTCATCTCAATAGATTTGACTTAATTTATCCCCTAAAGTGTTCTAATATTAATTGAATTAAGCAACCATTACTTTCATTTTTGTAAAGAGTCCCAAGACTATGTTTATGTAAATATAATAGAATTCATCCCAGTAAAATTGTGAAATATAGATACGTTTTTATTGAAAAACTTATCTCCAGTGTGGCCCAGATGTGAAATAAATAACTGGCCAATTATCACCAATGTGATTTTCATTCAGTGTACGTGCACACTGGAAAATATTATTGAAGTGTTCCTATCTTCATTTTCAATCTCTGCAGTAAAGTGGGTGCTCATTTTATTTAACAGCTGTAGTATACTAGCTCAATGCACATTGAGTGCAGAGCAGGAAATAGTGACATCAACACTTTTGTGAAGTTAATAAACTCAGGGCATACACATAAAATAATTTATTATGATTTGTCACCAAACTCTTTAATATTCCACTTGAATAAGTCTGTTCTTCAAATATACCTTCCTAACCAGTAACTGTACTTTCTCTCACTTTGTATTCGCGTTTGTTAATACAGTAAACAAGAACTTATCATTGCACCTCCAATCTTGTGCACCTACTACAGTGGAAATGTGATTGCATTTTATAAATTTGCCAGTCATAACAAGAATTTGCCAGTCATAACAAAACTATTGATATTTTGATAAGAACAAACTTCAATTTTCATGCTACTTTCACACGCAAGTGTAACAATGCATGAACATTTTGCAGCTATAGCAATGGGGGGGGGGGAGCAGATTAGTGGATGTAGTTTAGGATTACTTAGCAAATAGCTGGCATAGACAAAATGGATTGAATGGCCTCCTAATTGGTAGACGTATATAGTATTATCTAGGAAGGATTTGACTGAACCCTAGGCCTGTGTTAGCTGGGGCGATAGTAATATTTGTGTTGGGGTTCTACAATTAATCTTCATAACTCTTAGTCAGGTGGGAAATCATACTGGCTTTGTGCTTCTGATCGTTATTTAGTGATTCTTGCCTGAGGATGAAAACAGCACTGAACTCAACCATGATGCCCCCATGCTCAAATAACTAGCTGTCATTCTCAGCCTCAGCTTATATTTCACAGCGTGGTGGCACAGTCTCACAGCGCCAGAGACCAGAGTTTGAATCTGACCTCGGGTGACTGTCTATGTGGAGTTTACACATTCTTCCCGTGTCTATGTGGGTTTCCTTCGGGTGCTTCGGTTTCCTCCCACAGTCCAAAGATGTGTCGGTGAGGTGGATTGGCTGTACTAAATTGCCCCAAGGTGGGGTTATCGGTATGGGGTGGAGGATTGGGCATAAGTAGGGTGTGCTTTCAGAGGATCAGTGCAGGCTCGATGGGCTGAATGTCCTCCTTCTTCACTATAGGGATTCTATGATTCTATGAATTACCGGTGGGATCAGGCACAGTACTGTTTTCATGCGAGCAAAGATAATAAAGAAGTTATAGAAAGAAAAAATGTAATAATGCGAATAGTAGAGGTATCTGACATGGTTTGAGAATTCTTTGTTTTTGTCGCATACAAATCCACTGCCAGAATTTTAATTTGCTTGGGTGGGCACACGCGCACCCAACCTGCAAGCGCGTGAAATTGTGGGAGAAAATGGTGGGACATTGTGCAATATTTTGGTCAGCAGATGCATGCAAGCGTCTGAAGAGCGCCCGTTGACAATCAAGCAGGCAATTTGGTCCATTAAGAGTCCAATTGAACGCAAATTTACACGACCTGTCTGATTTTATGGTTGGCGGATGGGCCAATTGCCTGGGCAAACTTTGTATTTTAGCTGCAACCTCGATCCAGGGCAGAATAAATGTTAGGGCTGAAATAATAAAATTTACAGATATGTATGGAGGCGGAGGTCTGTGTATGATTGTGCTGCCGAGACACTTGTGGCATAGTTTTAACGTTGATATTTATTTTTCACGGGTCAGCAGCTCCCTGAGACAGTTCCACAGTGACTGTCCTCCTGAAGGAGCACAGTAGATGCACCAGCACGCACCCTCTATACTCTTGGTGCCCGCCCTTTTCCTGTCCTTCTTGGCAGTGCTCAGTCTTTCATAGAGCGGGATTCACACTGAATGGTCATTAATTGGCCAGCCAGTGTGAAATTGCACTCCTGGGCCGACCGCCACCAGAACACGTTTCGGTCTGCTTCCGAGTGCACACACTCGACGGGTGAAAAATTCAGGCTCCCATTGTATTGAATGATTATGGGTGAATGCAAGTCACACTGTTGTTTACTATGCAGGCTGAAAACCTCCGTGTGAAAGAAAGTGTAAACTCACTGGCCTGGAAATTTATTTCCTCTTCTCAAATGGTTGATCTTGTACAACTGACAGTGGATGGAGTTCAGAAGTAAGTACTAAACCCATTGAGGGTCAACCTGAAAACTTTTATCCTGTTGGACTTTCATGCAAAATTACATCTAGCTGGCAAACATTTTACAAAAATAAATTGCTTTAGAAGATTCTGTACAGTACTTCACAGAATCGCAGAATTGTTATGATGTAGAAAGAGGCCATTCGTGTCTGATGCACTGACTCCCAAATAAGAACATAAGAACTAGGAGCAGGCCATCTGGCCCCTCGAGCCTGCTCCACAATTCAATGAGAACATGGCTGATCTTTTGTGGACTCAGCTCCACTTTCCGGCCCAAACACCATAAACCCTTAATCCCTTTATTCTTCAAAAAACGATCTATCTTTATCTTAACATTTAATGAAGGAGCCTCTACTGCTTCACTGGGCAAGGAATTCCATAGATTCACAGCCCTTTGGGTGAAGAAGTTCCTCCTAAACTCAGTCCTAAATCTACTTCCCCTTATTTTGAGGCTATGCCCCCTAGTTCTGCTTTCACCCGCCAGTGGAAACAACCTGCCCGCATCTATCCTATCTATTCCCTTCATAATTTTATATGTTTCTATAAGATCCCCCCCTCATCCTTCTAAATTCCAACGAGTACAGTCCCAGTCTACTCAACCTCTCCTCTTACTCCACCCCTTCAGCTCTGGGACTAACCTAGTGAATCTCCTCTGCACACCGTCCAGTGCCAGTACGTCCTTTCTCAACTAAGGAGACCAAAACTGAACACAATACTCCAGGTGTGGCCTCACTAATACCTTATACAATTGCAGCATAACCTCCCTAGTCTTAAACTCCACCCCTCTAGCAATGAAGGACAAAATTGCACCTGTAAACCAACTTTTTGTGACTCATGCACTAGCACACCCAGGTCTCTCTGCACAACAGCATGTTTTAATATTTTATCATTTAAACAATAATCCCGTTTGCTGTTATTCCTACCAAAATGGATAACCTCTCATTTGTCAACATTGTATTCCATCTGCCAGACCCTAGCCCATTCACGTAGCCTATCCAAATCCCTTTGCAGACTTCCAGTATCCTCTGCACTTTTTGCTTTACCACTCATCTTAGTGTCGTCTGCAAACGTGGACACATTGCCCTTGGTCCCCAACTCCAAATCATTTATGTAAATTGTGAACAATTGTGGGCCCAACACTGATCCCTGAGGGACACCACTAGCTACTGATTGCCAACCAGAGAAACACCCATTAATCCCCACTCTTTGCTTTCTATTAATTAACCAATCCTCTGTCCATGCTACTACTTTCCCCTTAATGCTATGCATCTTTATCTTATGCAGCAACCTTTTGTGTGGCACCTTGTCAAAGGCTTTCTGGAAATCCAGATATACCACATCCATTGACTCCCTGTTATCTACCGCACTGGTAATGTCCTGAAAAAATTCCACTAAATTAGTTGGCCACGACCTGCCCTTTATGAACCCATGCTGCGTCTGCCCAATGGGACAATTTCCATCCAGATGTCTCGCTATTTCTTCCTTGATGATAGATTCCAGCATCTTCCCTACTACCGAAGTTAAGCTCACTGGCCTATAATTACCCGCTTTCTGCCTACCTCCTTGTTTAAACAGTGGTGTCACTTTTGCTAATTTCCAATCCGCCAGGACCACCCCAGAGTCTAGCGAATTTTGGTAAATTATCACTAGTGCATTTGCAATTTCCCTTGCCATCTCTTTTAGTACTCTGGGATGCATTCCATCAGGGCCAGGAGACTTGTCTACCTTTAGCCCCATTAGCTTGCCCATCACTACCTCCTTAGTGATAACAATCCTCTCAAGGTCCTCACCTGTCATAGCCTCATTTCCATCAGTCACTGGCATGTTATTTGTGTCTTCCCGTTTGAAGACCGACCCAAAAACCTGTTCAGTTCCTCAGCCATTTCCTCATCTCCCATTATTAAATCTCCCTTCTCATCCTCTAAAGGACCAATATTTACCTTAGTCACTCTTTTTTATTTTATATATTTATAGAAACTTTTACTATCTGTTTTTATATTCTGAGCAAGTTTACTCTCATAATCTATCTTACTCTTCTTTATAGCTTTTTTAGTAGCTTTCTGTTGCCCCCTAAAGATTTTCCAGTCCTCTAGCCTCCCACTAATCTTTGCTACTTTGTATGCTTTTTCCTTCAATTTGATACTCTCCCTTATTTCCTTAGATATCCACGGTCGATTTTCCCTCCTTCTACCGTCCTTCCTTTTTGTTGGTATAAACCTTTGCTGAGCACTGTGAAAAATCGCTTGGAAGGTTCTCCACTGTTCTTCAACTGTTTCACCATAAAGTCTTTGCTCCCAGTCTACCGTAGCTAGTTCTTCTCTCATCCCATTGTAATCTCCTTTGTTTAAGCACAAAACACTAGTGTTTGATTTTTATCTTCTCACCCTCCATCTGTATTTTAAATTCCACCATATTGTGATCGCTCCTTCCAAGAGGATCCCTAACTATGAGATCCTGAATCAATCCTGTCTCATTACACATGACCAGATCTAGGACCGCTTATTCCCTCGTAGGTTCCATTACATACTGTTCTTGGAAACTATCGCGGATACATTCTATAAACTCCTCCTCAAGGCTGCCTTGACCGACCTGATTAAACCAATCGACATGTAGATTAAAATCCCCCATGATAACTGCTGTACCATTTCTACATGTATCAGTTATTTCTTTGTTTATTGCCTGCCCCACCATAATGTTACTATTTGGTGGCCTATAGACTACTCCTATCAGTGACTTTTTCGCCTTACTATTCCTGATTTCCACCCAAATGGATTCAACCTTATCCTCCATAGCACCGATGTCTTCCCTTACTATTGCCCGGATGTCATCCTTAATTAACAGAGCTACACCACCTCCCTTACCATCCACTCTGTCCTTCCGAATAGTTTGATACCCTCGGATATTTAACTCCTAGTCGTGACCATCCTTTAACCATGTTTCAGTAATGGCCACTAAATCATAGTCATTCACGATGATTTGCACCATCAACTCATTTACCTTATTCCGAATAGTATGAGCATTCAGGTAAAGTACACTTATGTTGGCTTTTTTACCTCTGTTCTGAACCTTAACACCTCGATCAGTAACCTCTCGTAAGTTATATTTCCTCTTAACTTTTCTCCTAATTTTCCTTGTCTTTGAACCCATATCTTCATGTATCAACCTGCCGCGTCGCTTACCACTAATGTTTTTACTTCCCGTTTTATTCCTTTTAGTATTCCTAGTCCTATTCACTGAGCTCCCCTCAGTCACTGTACCTTGTACTGTCGCCCTTTTTGATTTTTGACTATGGCTTCTCTGCCTTACACTTTCCCCCTTACTGCCTTTTGTTTCTGTCCCTGTTTTACTACCTTCCAACTTCCTGCATCGGTTCCCATCTCCCTGCCACATTAGTTTAAACTTTCCCCAACAGCTCAAGCAACCAGCGCCCCCCCCCCCCCCCCCCCCCCCCCCCCCCAGGACATCAGTTCCAGTCCTGCCCAGGTGCAGACCGTCTGGTTTGTATTGGTCCCACCTCCCCCACAACCGGTTCCAATGCCCCAGCAATTTGAATCCTTCCCTCTTGCACCATCTCTCGAGTCACGCATTCATCCTATCTATCCTGACATTCCTACTCTGACTAGCTCGTGGCACTGGTAGCAATCCTGAGATTACTACCTGGGCATCATGACATAGTAAAAGCAAATTACTGCAGATGCTGGAAGCTGAAACCAAAAGAGAAAATGCTGGAAACTCTCAGCAGGTCTGGCAGCATCTGTAGGGGGAGAAAAGAGCTAATGTTGCCCACCCATGCCCCCCTCCCCCCACATCTACATCTTCACAGCTTACCTTCTGATTTTAGTTTCTCTGCTGTTTGGCCTTTCACACTTTTTATTCTCTCTGGGGACTGTCATTAGTACACTTTTCCCTTGGTTTCTGTGGCTATTGGCACTCTTTTACCTTGGTTTCTGTAGCAATGACTCATCTTTCATTCCCTCACCCTCCAGTATAAATATCTCACACTTTCTATGTCTTTTAGCTTTGATAAAGGGTCATCTGTACTCGAAACATTAGCTCTTTTCTCTCCCTACAGATGCTGCCAGATGTCCTGAGATTATCCAGCATTTTCTCTTTTGGTATTAAGACTTAGTGCCTGCCTTTCCCCTGCGTGCGTTGTGACATGGTAGCACAGTGGTTAGCACAGTTGCTTCGCAGCTCCAGGGTCCCAGGTTTGATTCCCAGCTTGGAAAACTGTCTGTGCGGAGTCTGCATGTACTCCCCGTGTCTGAGTGGATTTCCTCCGGGTGCTCCGGTTTCCTTCCACAGTCCAAAGATGTGCACGTTAGGTGGATTGGCCACGCTAAATTGCCCTTCGTGTCCAAAAAGGTTGGGTGGGGTTACTAGGATAGGATGGAGATGTGGGCTTAGATAGGGCGCAGACTCGATGGGCCAAATGGCCTCCTTCTGCACTGTAAGTTCTGTGATCCATACCCCTGCACATTGTTTCTTTTCAAATAATCATAGCATGCCCTTCTGAATGCCTCAATTGAACCTGCCTCCACTACACATCCATGCAGTTATTCCAAACCCAAACCACTCGTTATGTGAAAAAGCTTTTTCTCGCATCACATTTGCTTTTTTTGTAAAAGTCTTAAATCTATGCCCTTTTGTTCTTGATCCTTTTATGAGCAGGAACAGTTTCTCCCTATCTACTCTGTCCAGCCCACTAATGATTTTGAACATCTCTATCAAATCTCTCTTAGCGCCTTCTCTCCGAGGAGCACAGTCACAACCTCTCCAATCTTTCCTCATAACTGAAGTCTCTCAACCCTGTAAACCTCTTCTGTGCACTCCCCAATTTGTTCACATCCTTCCTATAGTGTGGTACCCAGAACTATATACACAATACTCCAGCTGAGGTCTAACTAGTGTCTTGTATAAGTTCAGTACACCTTAATGCCCGATTAATAAAGCCCAGGATATCGTATACTTTATTAACAGCTCTCTGCATCTGTCCTGCCACCTTCAATGATGTGCTTATTTCTCCGGTATTGTCACCTTGACCTCCTTGCATCTCGCAACCATATGATTATACAGTTGAGCCCTTAGTCTGGTCCTTTGCTGATAACTATGATGTTTGTAAAAATTTAACATAACCAAAAAAGTCACAGCTACAGAGCTATAGAAATGGGAGCAGCAAGTGGGCTTTCACAAAATTATAAATTCAGATGCTTTGGTAACAGCTTTTCCACCAACATTTAAAGCATAAATAATGCAGGTAGGGAGGGGGAACCAAGGAATCCCCAGGGCCCATGGTTTTTGCTGAATTTCACAGCAGGACCGTATTATCTTTATTTTATGCTGTTTATCACCCATCAGCAGTTTGATGAGGTGCTTTGGGGTTATGTTTGGCGATTAAAATTTTTTTTTTAACCCCCCCTTCCCCCCCCCCCCCCATTTAACACTCATCCATTATGAGGGAGGTTAAAATTGACCCGCTCCCACAGCAATATATCCAACTAATTAGTCATTAGTGTGGGACACCTTACCAAGGGATGAGGAGAGATTGGAGGGGTGGCGGGGGGGGGGGGGGGGGGGAATGTGACGGTGGGGGTGGGGCGGGGGGGGGGGGGGGGGGGTGTCTGAGGTTTATTCAGAAGCTGTCGGATTTCCCAAAAAGTGAAATTACCTTTTTTCATGCTTTATCCGTTTGTTGCATTTCTTCATAAAACATATCCAAGGGTAAGGTGAAGCTAAAATCATATTCACAGAGAAAAATCCCCAAGAATTGGAAAAGCAATGCAAGGGAAAAAACAAGACAGCTAACAGACCTGTTAATTTAATGTCTATGATGGGGAAATTGCTGGAGTCTATAATCTGGATGGGGTAACTGAACACCTTGAAAAGGTTTGTTTGACACTTCCGGTGGCGGCTATGAAGGAATAAGTCACACATTTGGTGGCTCCCGCTCTAGTCGGACTTTTGGACCTATTCCCCCGATCTTTTAACGGACTTGAATTGCAGAATGGATGTCAGTTGCAATTCTCTACTGAATTCCCACTTCGGTGCATGGAGAAAAGGATTAGAAGTGTTCGTAAGGGCAGAAATAAGAACACAGAGAAGACTTGGGCTGTAGTTGCAACAGGGGACTGCATGGCTGAGGAGCGAACCTCTGGCTTGTCGTCACAGCAGTCTATGGAGCAGCTGATGCAAGTCATCCAGGAGGGCTTTGCTGCGCAGAAATGGGACTGCTTGGACCAGATAAAAGTATTGATTGAGCGGCTGGAGCTCAGGTTGGACGTCCAGGATCGGGCAATCCAGAAGGTGGAAAAGGCGCTGGCTGAGCAGGAGGAGCATCAGACCGCGGTGGAACTGGAAGTGGGGATGCTGAGGGACCAGCAAAAGAAGCTTCTGGATAAGATGGAGGACCTAGAGAATAGGTCCCGCCGGCAGAACCTAAGAATTGTCGGGCTCCCGGAGGGAACCGAAGGAACGGACGCTAGGGTGTACGTCGCAGGCATGTTTGAGAAGCTGCTGGGGGACAGGGCATTCTCCCGGCCCTTGGAGGTGGATAGGGCTCACAGAGCACCTGCGAAGAAGCCGCGAATGGGAGATCCCCCGAGGGCTATGGTGGTGAGATTCCACAGGTTCTCGAAGAAGGAGCATATTCTGCAGTGGGCCAAGTAGACACAAAGCTGTGTGGGACAACAGCATTCTACGGGTTCACCAAGACCTGAGCGTGGAGGTGGCCAGGAGGAGAGCAGGCTTTAATCAGATCAAGGCGATCCTTTCCAAGAAAAAGGTGACGTTTGGACTGTTATACCAAGCCCGTCTCTGGGTCATGCATGAGGATCAGCACTTTTACTTTGAGTCGCCTGAGGGTGCATTGGACTTTGCAAGAAAGAAAGGGCTGACAAAGGACTGAGAACTTTTTGAACTTGGGTGCAACGTTCGTGTTTCTGTTTTCTCTGTTTTGTTTCTCGGTTTTTGCAAAAAGTTTTTTGTTTTGCTTGGAACCAGCAGTAGAGCTGGGTGAGTTTAGGTTTTTATTTGCACTATTGGGGGATGGAGGTGCACTAGTTTTGATCTTGGTGTTTTTCTGTTGGGCAATTGTGTGGGGATTTTTTGATGTTGGAGTTTGTGTGGTAGTACCAGGTATTGCGGTACCTAAGACGCTGATGACCATTGGTTAAACCCAGGAGTTTACCATTGGCTGTTGTTACGTAGCTCCGCCCTGACAAGCGGAGTATAAGAAACGGTGCCGTCCCAGCAGCCTTCACTTTCTGTACCGAAGCTGATGGGGAACAAGTTCTAGTAGATTAAAGCCTTCAGTTATGAAATTACTTCATCTTGAGTGTAATTGATCGCGCATCAATTTAACCTACTAGACTTAAGCTAGAAGGATGGATCTCCGAAACAAACCGGAGTGCCTTCCAACTCAGCCCCCACGTGGAGAACTCGGCTGCAATATTTAAACACTGGCTGGCGTGCTTTAACGGCTACCTCGAGACGGCCGGAGGCACCCCCTCAGAAAATGCACCTCCTGCGCTCAAGGGTCAGCCTGGAGGTCTACCCCCTTATTGAGGAGGCGGAGGACTATGATGCCGTGATCGAACTGCTAAAAGGACATTATATCCGACCTGTAAATCAGGTCTACGCACGTCACCTGCTTGCAACTAGATGGCAAAGCCCCGGGGAATCGTTGGAAGATTTCTACCGGGCGCTACTGGTGCTGGGCCAAAACTGTGGCTGCCCCCAAGTTTCGGGGAGCGAGCACATGGAACTTTTAATCAGGGATGCCTTTGTAGCAGGTATGAGCTCCTCAGATATCTTCCGAAGACTCCTAGAAAAGGACACCCTGGGACTTAGAGAGGCACGGGCCCTGGCAGGGTCAATTGACGTTGCCTCCAAAAATGCGCAGTCCTATGCGCCCAACCGTGCGGCGGCCCCCTGGGCTGCGTGGAACCCCGCAGCGGCAGCCCCACAGACCTTCCCCCTGACCCCGCAGGCCTGCTCTACGAAACGGCCCGCTAACACCGCTGGGCCCCGCTGTTTCTTCTGCGGGCAGGCGAATCATCCCCGCCCGCGCTGCCTGGCCCGCACCGCCGCCTGCAAAGGGTGCGGCAAGAAGGGCCACTTTGTGGGGGTCTGCCAGGCCCGCGCCGTGGCCGCGATCTCCAGCGACTCCGGACCGCTGCGGCAGCCCCCCCTTCAGGCCCCGACTAGCCAGCGCTCACCGCCACCCCCCTATCCCAGGGCCACGTGCGACCCACGGGCACGGCCATCTTGCCCCCCGGACACCATGCTGGACGGGTGGGCGCCGCCATTTTGTCCATCCCCGCCGCCATCTTGTTCATCCCCGGACACCATGTGCGACCCATGGGTGACGCCATCTTGGATGGGGCCCCAGGCCCCCAGCACGGCCGACTACACGCTGCCCGATCAGAACTCGCAACTGCTTCATCGGCCTCGGTGACACTGGACCAAAGTTGTCGACCCCGGATACTCGCAACAGCTACAATGACGGTCTTCATCAATGGCCACGAGACGTCTTGCCTGATGGACTCTGGGAGCACGGAAAGCTTTGTTCACCCCGACACGGTAAGGCGCTGTTCACTTGTAACCCACCCTGTAAACCAGAGGATCTCCCTGGCCTCCGGGTCACACTCGGTGGAGATAAAGGGGTTCTGCCTAGCGAACCTCACTGTCCAAGGCAGGAAATTCGACAATTTCCGCCTGTATGTCCTGCCGCACCTCTGCGCGGCTACCCTCTTGGGGCTGGACTTCCAATGTAATTTGCAAAGCCTGACCTTTAAATTCGGTAGCTCTATACCTCCCCTTACTGTCTGCGGCCTCGCGACCCTTAAGGTCGACCCGCCTTCCCTGTTTGCGAACCTCACCCCGGATTGCAAACCCGTCGCCACCAGGAGCAGGCGGTACAGTGCCCAGGACCGGACCTTCATCAGGTCCGAGGTCCAAAGGCTGCTGAGGGAAGGGGTCATCGAAGCGAGCAACACTCCCTGGAGAGCTCAAGTAGTGGTGGTAAAGACCGGGGACAAGTATAGGATGGTCATTGACTACAGCAAGACCATCAACAGGTTTACGCAGCTGGACGTGTACCCTCTCCCCCGTATAGCCGACCTGGTAAACCGGATCGCACAATACAAGGTCTTCTCCACGGTGGATCTCAAGTCCGCCTACCACCAGCTACCCCTCCGTAATAGTGACTGCAAGTACACTGCCTTCGAAGCAGATGGGCGGCTCTATCAATTTTTAAGAGTTCCCTTTGGTGTCACTAATGGGGTCTCGGTCTTCCAGCGAGAGATGGACCAAATGGTTGACTGGTACGGCTTACGCGCAACGTTCCAGTATCTGGATAACGTCACCATCTGCGGCCATGACCAGCAGGACCACGACATCAACCTCCGCAAATTTCTCCAGACCGCGAAAATCCTTAACCTGACATACAATAAAGATAAATGCGTGTTTAGCACCGACCGTCTAGCCATTCTAGGCTACGTAGTGCGAAATGGAGTTATAGGTCCCGACCCTGAGCGCATGTGCCCCCTTCTGGAGCTCCCCCTCCCTCACTGCCCCAAGGCCCTGAAGCGCTGCCTCAGAATTTTCAGCTATTACACACAGTGAGTCTCCAACTACGCAGTCAAAGCCCGACCCCTAATCCTGTCCACAACCTCCCCCTGTCGACGGAGGCCCACCAGGCCTTCAGCCGCATCAAAGTAGACATTGCAAAGGCCACGATGCGCGCCATCGACGAGTCCCTCTTCTTCCAGGTCGAAACGATGCATCCGACGTAGCTCTGGCGGCCACCCTCAACCAAGTGGGCAGGCCCGTGGCCTTCTTCTCCCGTACCCTCCATGCTTCCGAAATCCGACACCTCGGTCGAAAAAGAGGCACAAGCCATAGTTGAAGCTGTGAGACATTGGAGGCATTACCTGGCCGGCAGGAGATTCACTCTCCTCACGGACCAACGGTCGGTTGCCTTCATGTTCGATAATGCACAGTGGGGCAAGATTAAAAACGACAAGATCTTGCGGTGGAGGATAGAACTCTCCACCTTCAACCATGAGATCTTGTACCGTCCGGGGAAGCTAAACGAGCCTCCTGATGCCCTGTCCCGCGGCACTTGTGCCACTGCACAAGTGGACTGCCTCCGAGCCCTCCACGAGGACCTCTGCCACCCGGGGGTCACTCGTTTCTTCCACTTCATCAAGACCCGCAACCTGCCCCACTCCCATCGAGGAGGTCAGGACAGTCACCAGGGACTGCCAAAGCTGCGCGGAGTGCAAACCGCACTTCTATCGGCCAGAGAGGGCGCACCTGATAAAGGCTTCCCGTCCCTTTGAACGCCTCAGCATGGATTTCAAAGGCCCCCTCCCCTCCACCGACCGCAACACGTATTTCCTGAACGTGATTGACGAGTACTCCCGGTTCCCATTCGCCATCCCCTGCCCAGACATGACCACAACCACCGTCATCAAGGCCCTCCAGGGTATCTTTACACTGTTCGGTTTCCCTGCGTACATACACAGTGATAGGGGGTCCTCCTTTATGAGCGACGAACTGGGTCAATTCCTGCTCAGCAAGGGCATCGCCTCGAGCAGGACGACCAGTTACAACCCCCGGGGAAACGGACAGGTGGAGAGGGAGAACGGAACGGTCTGGAAGACTGTTCTACTGGCCCTACGGTCCAGGAATCTCCCAGTCTCCCGCTGGCAAGAAGTCCTCCCGATGGCCCGCCACGCCATCCGGTCGCTGCTCTGTACAACCACAAATCAGACACCTCATGAACGTCTCCTTGTTTTCCCCAGGAAGTCCTCCTCCGGGACCTCGCTCCCAACCCGGCTAGCAACACCCGGACCCATCCTGCTTCGGAAGCGCGTGCGGGCGCACAAGTCGGACCCGTTGATCGAGAGGGTCCACCTGCTGCACGCTAACCCCCAGTACACCAGCATGGATTTGTGAAGGAAGGTCATACCTGACTAATCTTATTGAATTTTTTGACTAAAGTAGTGTACATTTGTATGGCCTTCCAAAAGGCATTTGATAAAGTCCCACACAAGAGACTGTTAACAAGAGACTGGATGGAAGCCCAAGGAGTTGAGGGAAAATTATTGACGTGGTTTGGAAACTGGTTGAGTGGCAGGTGACAGAGAATGGAGATAATGTAATTACTCAAATTGGCAGGGTGTGACTAGTGGTGTGCCACAGGGATCTGTGTTGTGGCCTCAATTATTCACACTATTCATTAATGACTTGGATGATGGCATAGAAAGTAATATATCCAAATTTGCGGATGATAAAAGGTTAGGGGCATTGTAGACAACCTAGACCAGAGCATAAAATTGCAAGGTGATATTGTCCGACTAGGTGAATGGGCAAAATTGTGGCAGATGGAATTTAACATAAGCAAATGTGAGGTTATCCATTTTGGACCAAAAAAGGATAGAGCAGAATACTTTCTAAATGGAAAGAGGTTAGGTGCAGCGGATTTCTAAAGAGACTTGGGGGTTCAGCTGCATGCCAGGAACAAGTGCAGAAAATAATCATAAAATCAAATTACTGCGGATGCTTGAATCTGAAACCAAAAAGAAAATGCTGGAAAATCTCAGCAGGTCTGGCAGCATCCGTAGGGAAAGAAAAGAGCTAACATTTTGAGTACAGATGACCCTTTGTCAAAGTAGAAAATAATCAAAAAGGCTAATGGAATGCTGACCTTTATGTGTAGAGTATTGGAATATAAAGACAGAAGGTTATGCTGCAGCTATACAAAACCCTGGTTAGACTCCACTTGGAGTACTTTGAGCAGTGCTGGGCACAACACCTTAGGAAGGATATTTCAGCCTTGGAGGGAGTGCAAGTAGATTTACAAAAATGATACCTGGACTAAAAGGGTTAAGTTGAGAGGAGAGATTACATAAATTAGACCTGTTTTTGCTAGAATTTAGAAGGTTAAGGGGTGATCTGATCAATGTATTCAAGGTAATAACAGGGAAAGACAGGGTAGATTAAGATAAACTTTCCACTGGTTAGAGTTTCGAAAACTAAGGGGCATAGTCCAAACATCAGGGCTCGACTATTCAGAAGAGATATTTGGAAGAACTTCTTCATTCAAAGGGTGGTAGAGGATTGGAACTCTCTCCCACAAACAACAGTTGAAACTAGAACAGTTAATTTTAAATTGAGATAGATAGATTTTTGTTCAGCAAAGATATTAAGGGAAATGGGCCCAAGGCAGGAATATGGAGTTAGGCCACAGATCAGCCATGAATGGCGGGACAGTCTCAAGGGCTGAATGGCCTCCTCCAGTTCTTATGTTCCTATACATTTTAGCTTGTTGGCTGGAATCCCTCTAATGTTATATATAAGGTGTTGAGATGTCACCATTTTATCAAGGAATTTTCTGAATTCAGACCAAAAAAATTCTTTGGGACATAAACTGCCTTCCAGATGAACTGCCCTTGTATTTTCTGGAATGAGGGACTGTTCCAGGAAGCCAGCTGGAGTTCTGAATAATTTCACTTGTGGTTTTGTCATATGGTAGTGTTTATATTACTTTTTAAATTTGAGTCGAGCATAATTATACTCTTGGATTATAACATCGGTTTGAACATTATAACATCGGTTGTTCAGAACATAAACATGCATTTGCTCCAAAAAGTCATTGGTACCACACAAAAGTAAACTTTAATAATGTATTTAGTAATTATGAGCTATGTATAAAGGCATTTGAGGATGTTCTTCTTCAGTCTTTTTTTAACTTTATTCTATGTGGAAATTGGTTGAAGTGTGGAGGGTTATTTTGAATGTCTGACCATCAGCATTTTGTGTAAGATATCACAGTGCACATTAAACTCTGAAGTATAACAGGGCAATAAATAAAAGCCACTAAAGTAAAATACCATATTTGTAACAAAGAATAAAAGCTGAATGAATATAAGTTACAGGGAAATTAAATATCACTTGGTTTTACAAGTTGTTAAATCTAATCCCTCATATTCTGGGGCACCACATTTTAGGAAGGATATCAGGGGCGTGATTCTCCCCTACCCGGCGGGGCGGGGGATCCCGGCGCCGAGGAGTGGCGTGAACCACTCCGGCGTCCGACCGCCCTCCGCACCTTCAGGGACTAGGCCTGCCCCGGAGTGGTTTGCGACCCGCCGGCCGACAGGGAAGGAGCTTGGCGCCACGGCAACCATCGCCGAAGGGCCTCCGTCGGCTGGCACGAGTTTGCGCGTGAGAGTTCGTCTCCACATAGGCCTTCGCAGAGGACCACAGCGGCCGATGCGGAGGAATAGAGTGCCCCCACGGCACAGGCCCGCCCGCGGATTGGTGGGCTCCGATCGCGGGCCAGGCCACCGTGGGGGCACCTCCCGGGGCCAGATCCCCCCGCGATCCCCCGAGAATCCCGGAGGCCGCCACGCTGCCAGGTCCCGCTGGTAAGAACCTACTCCAATTTATGCCGGTGGGACTGGCAAAAAACGGGCGGGACTTCGTCCCATCGCGGGCCAGAGAATTCGGGCGGCCCCAGGGCCCGTTGAGTCGCGCCGGTCCCTGCCATTCTCCGAGGCGGGTGGCGCGATTCACGCTGGGGCAATTTTTGGGGGGCCGGATAATTCGGAGGATGGCGGGGGCGGGATTCACGCCAACCCCCGGCGATTCTCCAACCCGGCAGGGGGTCAGAGAATCCCGCCCCAGATCTTTGGAGAGGTCGCAGTAGAGCTTTACTAGAATGACATTCGGGAGGAGTTTCACTTTTCTGGTGAGACTAGAAAAATTGGGATTATTCTCTTAAATCAGAGAAGGTTAAGGGGAGAATTAATAGAGGTGATCAAAAATTTGAGGGGTTTTGATAGGGCAGATGGGGAGTAACTCTCGTGGCAGGAGGGTTGGTAATGGGAGGACACAGATTTTTAAATAATGTCAAGAAAGCCAGGGAATAGATGAGAATTGTTTTACTCAGCAAATTGTTACAATCAGAAATATACTGCCTGTAAGATTGGTGATAGCTTGCAAAAGGAATTGGATAAATATGTAAAAACGAAAAATTTATAAGGCTATGGGGGGAAAGCAGGGGAGCGGGGCAAATCAGAAGCTTTTTCAGAGAGCAAGCACAATGAGCCAAATGCCATCTCCTGTATGATTCTGTAATATTGCGACCAGAAATCTTTTTCTTTTTATCAGGTTTGTGTATTTAATTGGCACCCCCATCTACCACATAATGTGTATCAACTGTGGGGAGGCAGTGGCTTATGTTATTGGGTCACTGGATTCCTCAGCTGCTGAATCAGTACTTCTCCATAATGAACACCACTTGGTGGAAGCACCAAGGGTGGCAAGGGCACAGAATGTACTCTGGGTGGGGGACTTGAAAGCCCATCACCAAATTTGGCTCGGTTGCATCTCTACTGACCGAGCTGGCCAAGTCCTAAAGAACATAGCTGCTAGACTGGATCTGCGGCATGTGGTGAGGGAACCAACAAGAGGGAAAAACATAGTTGACCTGATCCTCACCAATGTGCGTGCCGCAGATGCATCTGTCTATGACAGTATCGGTGGAAGTGACCACCGCACAGTCCCTGTGGAAACAAAGTCCCATCTTGATACTGAGGATGACCTCTATCACATTGTGTGTCACTACCACCATGCTGGATGGGATAGATTATGAACAGACCTAGCAACTCAAGACTGGATATCCATGAGACGTTGTACCTAATCAGCAGCAGAATTGTACTGAACCACAATCTGTGAGCTCAGCATATCTCCCACTCTACCATTACCACCAAGCCAAGGGATCGACCCTATTTCAATGAAAAATGCATGAGGGCATGCCAGACGTAGAACCAGGCATACTTAAAAGTGAGGTGTCAACCTGGTGAAGCTACAACATAGGATTACTTGTGTGCCAAACACTGTAAGCAGCAAGTGATCGACCAGAGCTAAATGATCCTGCAACCAGAAGATCAGATTTATGCTCTGCAGTCCTGTCATATCCAGTCATGAACGGTGATGAACAATTCCCATCCTCCATGATGGGGGAGCTCAATATATCTGTGCAAAAGATAATGTTGAAGCATTTGCAACCTGGGGTGTGACAATTGAATAATTTTAGGAATATTGTTTTTTAAATATTGGGACAAGTTAAGAGTTACAATCCTGGGGGTATAGTGTGTGACTGCAGTGATGATGGTGTTAAAAAGGATTTTGTTTTGTTTCCAGGGAATAGCAAGTGGAATTGATGAAGGAATGTGTTTTTCAGTCTAGGCGAATGGACTGTGGTTTGACTGGGGAAGTCCATGGGCAGCCTGCAGAGATAAATTGTTTTTTAGCTTGAGGAGATGAGGCCATTGCTAGGTAGAACCCAGAGAGGCAGTGGGTTTGGAGAAGCTTTGAGAGAGAGAGGAGCTGAGTTCTGATCTGCCTGACCTTGAGTCCACAATTCTTTCCAAGTAGGATAGTTTAAAAAAAAGTAATAATATTTTAAAGCTGAACAATCTTGTCTGACTGAAGACGAGAAACAATATTCAGCCAGACTGAAGAGGTTCCAACCAGAGTCAAATCTTTTTTATAAAGCATGTATTACTCTATGCCCTGCTAATTTGAAGCTGGATCAAGAGCTGTATGTTTATTTTCTTGTTAGCCATGATGTGGAGATGCCGGCGTTGGACTGGGGTGAGCACAGTAAGAAGTCTTACAACAGCAGATTAAAGTTGAAAAAAACCTGTTGGACTTTAACCTGGTGTTGTAAGACTTCTTAATATTTTCTTGTTGTTTAATGGGAAATTGTATAGTTGTGTTAAGGGGTAATTGAAAGCTGTTCTTTTCAGGTGTGAAGTTAAAAGTTTAATATTGCCTTCATAAAGTTTTGTTTTAGAAATACCAAAGCCCTATTTTTTCATGCAATCACTCCTGGAGCAGATCATTCTTTCTGCACAGTCTTAAAAATAAAGTTAAATATTGGAGTTTCGGTCCAGTATCCTAGCCACTGTTTGGGTCTGGTCTGGGATCGAAATAGGAATGCCAAGTTGATGACCCATCTCTGCCTCCTCTGGAGGTCCCCAGCCAGATGCTAGCCTTAAGCCAATTTGATGCACTCCACAGGACATCAAGAAATGGCTGAAGGCACTGGATACTGCAAATGTTATGGACCATGGCGATATTTCAGAAATAGTGCTGAAGACCTATGCTCCAGAACTTGCTGTGACCCTGGCCAAACTGTCCCCATACAGCTACAAGACTGGCATCTATCCGACAAAATGGAAACTTTCCCATATATGTCCTGTACATAAAAAGGAGGACAAATCCATCCACAGCCAATTTCCATCCAATGAATCTATTCCCGATTATCAGTAAAGTGATGGAATGGGTTATCAACAGTGCTATCAAGTGGACCTTGCTTAGCAATAACCTGCTGAATGATGCCCAGTCTGGGCTCTGCCAGGATTACTGAAGTCCTGACCTCAATACAGCCTTGGTTCAATTATGGACAAAGGAGCTGAGCACCAAAGGAGTGTTGAGAGTGATTATCCTTGACGTCAAGGCAGTATTTGGCCAAGTATGACATCAAGAAGCCCTGGCAAAACTTCAGTCAATGGGAATCAGGGGGAAAGTTTCAGTTGGTTGGAGTCACACCTGGGACAAAGGAAAGATGGTTGTGGTTGTTGGAGGTCACTCATCTCAGCTCCAGGACATCACTGCTGGAGTTCCCCAGGGTAGTGTCCTAGACCCAACTATCTTCAGCTGTTTCATCATTGATCTTCCCTCCATCATCAGGGCTTGGATGGGGATGTTCGCTGATATTTGCACAATGTGTGCAACTCCTCAGATATTGACGCAGTCCATCTCCAAATGCAACAAGACCTGGACAATATCCAGGCTTGGGCTGATAAGTGACGAGTAACATACGCACCACAGAAGTGGCAGGCAATGACCATCTCCAACATGAGAGAATCTAACCATCACCCTTAACATTCAATGGCAATATCATCGCTGAATCCTGGGGAGGATTACCATTGACCAGAAACTGAACTGGACTCGCCATATATATACAAAAGAGAAAATGCTGGAAAATCTCAGCAGGTCTGGCAGCATTCTGTAGGGAGAGAAAAGAGCTAACGTTTCGAGTCCGATGACTCTTTGTCAAAGCAGCCCAGCACTCCAGCCACAAATATTTCCTCCCTCCACCACCAATGCACAATAACATCTACAAGATTTTTTTTAAAAAATAGTCTTCTAAAGTTATAAATTTAAAGAGTTTAGTCATGGCAGGGGAGCTCAAAGCAGTGATTTACCCCTCTTGCTGCATGTGGGGATCCGATAACATTTCTAGTCCCCAGGACCAGCTTGTGTGCAGGAAGTGTGTCCTGCTGCAGCTCCTGGAAGCTCGGGTTTCAGAGCTGGAGCGGCGGCTGGAGACACTGTGGAGCATTCGTGTGTCTGCGAGCACATCGTGGATAGCACATTTCGAGAGGTGGTCACACTGCAGCTGAAGAGAATGGGTGACCACCAGGCAGTCCAGGAGAAAATGCAGGTAGTTCAGGTGTCCCCTGGTAACCTGCTCTCAAATCTGGATTCCATTTTGGAGACTGATGAGGCTGAGTGTGGGAAGAGCCAAGCTTCTGGCACCACAAGCAGCCTGTCTGCACAGGAGGGGGGTGGGGGGAAGTGAGGAAGAGCAATAGTAATAGAGGATTCTATAGTCAGGGAAACAGATGAGCACTACTGTGGCCCTCAATGTTCGCTCAGTGGGCTAGACAGCTGGTTTGTGACGAAGAACAAGGCCAGCAGCGCGGGTTCAATTCCCGTACCAGCTTACCCGAACAGGGGCCGGAATGTGGCGACTAGGGGCTTTTCACAGTAACTTCAGACTTGTGACAATAAAAGGTTAATATTATTATTATTGAGATACAGTGAAAAGTATTTTTCTGCGAACAGCTCAAACAGATCATTTAGGACATGAGAATAAAAATAAAATACATAATAGGGCAACACAAGGTATACAATGTAAATACATAGACACCGGCATCGGGTGACGCATAACAGTTGGTAACAGGAGTCTGGTAACAGCGTGGAAGAAGCTGTTTTTGAATCTTCGTGCGTGTTCTCCGACTTTTGTATCTCCTGCCCGATGGAAGAAGTTGGAAGAGTGAGTAAGCATCTCAGCATTAATTATATCGTCTTTAAGTAGTTTGTTGTGCGATTTCTCTTTACTATGCTCTTTACTCTGGCTCTGTTCCAATTAGGGCAATCAGTGGATTTGCCTTCTTTCTATATTGTCTATGTCCGAATGCTTAGAGTCGCCAGATAACGAATGATACCACCACAAGTTTCAACCGGCTATCGGTCAAAGAGCCAAACACCAGTTAGTTCAACGTCAAGGGTACTTTATTTACAATCAATCATGCAACATTAACACTACTAGTTAACTACACCTATTACTAAGACAACCTGTACTTAACTTGGGGCACCCGGTTTAGGTCAGGAAACAGTGGCCGCTGTTCAGGACCTCTGGGTTCGAAGTGGTAACTGCTGCTCAGCTGGGCTCGTCCTTCTGGTAGTGGGCGTTGAACTCGAACTTGCTTCTGGTGTTGCTGCAGTTGGCAATGGCCGCGACCGGGATACCAAGACCAAAAGAGAGTGAGCATATGGCGAACTCTTCCTTCATACTTGGGGGCTTTCGCGCTCTTTTGGGCGGTTCTTCGATTTGGGCCTTACTAATTGGGTGATCCCTGATCACTCCGTTCGATTCCTTAGCCAATAAGTGGGTGGGGATCTGGATGACTGGGCGTGTCCCAAGTGGTCATTGACCCTGTTGTTCGTGTAAATCAACATTGAACATGTGGGAGTCTTTCAAGCGACAATTGATTAGGATTCAGGAGAATCTCGTTCCTGAGAGAACAAAGGATAAGTATGGGAAGTTTAAGGAGCCTGGGATAACGAGGGATATTGTGAACCTTGTCTAGAAGGGTGGGGACTCCTTAAGGAGTATAAAGAAAGTAGGAAGGTACTTTCGCGGGAAATTAGGAGGGCTAGGAGGGGTCATGAAAAATCCTTGGCAAGTAGGATTAAGGTGAATCCTAAAGCTTTTTATTCATATGAAATAAGCAAGAGGGTGGCCAGGCAAAGGATTGGACCACTTAAGGACAGTGGGGGGAATTTATGTGTTGAGCCAGAGAAATGGGTGAGGTACTAAATAGTACTTTGCATCAGTGTTCACCAAAGAAAAGGAATTTTTGGAAGATGATTCTTGTGTAGGGTGTGTGGACGGTCTGGGTCATGTTGACATCGAAAAGGAGGAGGTATTGGGTCTTTTAAAAGATATTAAGATAGATAAATCTCCTGGGCCGGATGGGATTTACCCCAGAATACTGAGGGAAGCAAGGGAGGAAATTGTTGGGACCTTCACTGACATCTTTGTATCCTCATTGGCTGCAGGTGACATCCCAGAGGACTGGAGAATAGCAAATGTGGTACCACTGTTTAAGAAAGGTAGCTGGGATAATCCTGGAAACTATAGGCCGGTGAGCCTCACGTTGGTAGTAGGTAAATTTTTGGAGAGACTTCTCAGGGACAGAATTTATACCCATTTGGAAACAAATGGACTCATTAGCGATAGACAGCATAGTTTTGTGAAGGGGAGATCGTGCCTCGCTAACTTGATCGAGTTTTTTGAGGAGGTGACAAAGATGATAGATGAGGGGAGGGCAGTGTATGTTGTTTACATGGACTTCAATAAAGCCTTTGACAAGGTGCATCATGGCAAACTGGTACAAAAGGTGAAGTCACATGAGAGCAGAGGTGAGGTGGCAAGATGGATGCAGAACTGGCTCGGCCACAGAAGGCAAAGGGTAGCAGCAGAAGGGTGTTTTTCTGAATGGAAGGTTGTGACTAGTGGTGTTCCACAGGAATCGGTGCTGGGGCCTCTTGTTGTAGTATAAATAAACGATTTGGAGGAAAATGTAGCTGGTCTAATTAGTAAGTTTGCGGATGACACCAAGGTTGGTGGAGTGGCAAATAGTGTTGAGGATTGTCAGAGGATACAGCAGGACAGAGATAGGTTGGAGACTTGGGCAGAGAAATGGCAAATGGAGTTTAATCCAAACAAACGTGAAGTAATGCATTTTGGTAGGCCTAACATAGAGGGGAAATATACCGTAAATGGCAAAACTCTTAGGAATATTGAAAGTCAGAGAGATCTGGGCATGCAGGTCCACAGATCTTTGAAAGTGGCAACTCAAGTGGACAAGGTAGTCAAGAAAACATATGGAATGCTTGCTTTCATTGGACGGGGCATCAAGTATAAAAACTAGCAAGTCATGCTACAGTTATATAGAACCTTGGTAAGGCTGTACTTGGAATGTTATGCACAATTCTCGTCACCACACTATCATAAGGATGTGGAGGCTTTGGAGAGGGTGCAGAGGAGGTTGACCAGGTCTGGAGGGTGTTAGTTATGTCGAGAAGCTGAATAGACTGAGGGGCGACCTGATAGAGGTCTTCAAGATTATGAGGGGCATGGATAGAGTTGGTGGGCAGGCATTCTTTCCCAGGGTGGAGGGGTCAGTCAGCAGGGGGCATAGGTTTAAGGTCCGTGGGGCAAAGTTTAGAGGGAATGTGCAAGGCAGGCTCTTTACACACAGGGTGGTGAGTGCCTGGAACGCGTTGCCAGGGAAGGTTGTCGAAGCAAATACATTAACGGTGTTCAAAAAGGCTACTCGACAAATACATGGATAGGATGGGTATAGAGGAATATGGCACAAGGAAGTGCTGAGGGTTTTGGCCAAGGGTGGTATCATGACACCCGGTACAGGCTTGGAGGGCCTAAGGGCCTGTTCCTGTGGTGTACTGTTCTTTGTTCACATTAGTCCAATGGACTGTTAATTTTGTTTCTAAATGTTTTCCCACCACCAAGGTTAAAATGTAGTTGCTGGATTTACCCTTGCATTCTTTTGTGAACAAGAATATGACATTTGCAATTCTTCAGTCGGCTGGAACCACTCATGTAGCTAAGGAGAATTGAAAGATTGCGGTATTGCCACTAAAATTTCGACTTTTGCTTCCCACGGTGTCCTCAGAGACATCCCATCTGGTCCTGGTGATTTATCAAGTACAAGCAACTTTTAGGCACACCTTGTTCCCTTAGCATTCTGTTCCTTGGTAAAGACTTATGCAAAATATTCATTTAGTACATCATGCCCTGGGTTTCTGCTTGTTATTATCCTTTTGGTCCCTTAGCCCCATCCTTCTTCTTACCACCTTTTGTAATGTTGATAGTTGATTTATGACTTCCCTTTTATGTTAGCTGCCATTCTGTTCTCGTACTCTCTTTTTATTTCCTTATTCAATTCCCCTCTTTATTTTCCATATATGTAGCCTCATTCTCACTTGGATTAGTAACTAAACATCTGTCATACATCCCCTTTTTCTGTTTCATCGTGCTGTCCACCTCTTTCAACATCTGGGAATTCTGGCTTTGGTTGACCCATCTTTTCCCCTTTGTACCCAACCCACCTTTTCTTTATAGCAGCCCATGATTACAAAGCGCAAAGTGCTTTTTCTCTCATGGTTTTTAGGTATTGGTTCTGTCAATTGTTCTATATTTAAATCATTTAATTTAAACTACTTCAGAATTTTGGATTACCTTTTGACCAAATTTCATTGGGAAGTATGGAATGTTTTTGTTTTTGCTTCACATTAGTTATTTCTCTCACCTCTGAGTCAGAAAGTTATGAATTCAGGCCTCATGCAGGAGATTTAGTTCATGCTCCTAAAAGAGTATTATCCAAGGTTCTGTTTTTCAGACAATGTGTTAGACCAAGGGAGGAACGCTGATGGCGTTCGCCCGTGCTCTCCCCAACAGATGTAAAGCTCCCATGGCACTTTTTGAAGAAAAGTGAGACCGTTCTCCCAGAGTCCTGACCAACATTAATCCCTCATCAAGCTTCCCCAAAATAGATGATAAAGAAAAGCAGAAGATACCTGAAATACCCAGTAGGTCAGGCAGCATCTGTGGAGAGAAACAGAGTTAGCATTCCAGGCCAATGACCTCTCGGCAGCTAATCACCCTGACACGTTAACTCTTTCTCTCCAGAGGTGCTGCTTGACATGCTAAGTATATACAGCATTTTTTGTGTTTATTTCAGATTTACACCATCTACAGTGATTTGCTTTTGTATTGGAACAAAGTAGATTAGCTGGTCATTTACTCATTGGTGTATGGGAGGGCCTTGCTGAGCTTAAATTAACTGCTGTCTTATCCTTTATTACAATAGTGACTACACTTCAAAAGTACTTGATTGACTGTAAAGCATTTTGGAATGTCCTGAAGTTATGAAAGGCATTAAATAATTTTTTTTTAAAAATTTAAGAGGACCCATTTCTTTTTTCTTTCAATTAAGGGGCAATTTAGCGGACCAATCCACCTAACCTGCACTACTTTGGGTTGTTGGGGTGAGACCCACGCAAACACGGGGAGAATGTGCAAACTCCGCATGGACAGTGACCTGGGACTGAGATCGAACCCAAGTCCTCGGCGCCGTGAGGCAGCAGTGCTAACCACTGTGCCGCCGTGCTGCCCTGACATTAAATAAATGCACGTCCTTTTTGCTTCTGTTCTCACTTTCACCCAACTCAAAACCATAGAACAGTCTTACTTTTCACCTATCAAAAGTCTTCATTTGAACAAGTGTATTACCACCACCATTCAACACTATTCAATTGAGCTGAATTCCGATGAATTGTATTTTAAAAATGTATGTTACACATGAAATTGTTTCCTGTGGAATATTGTTTCAATATATTGTAACTTCTCGATTTGTCTCTTCATTAAAGAACATTGGCAGAAATTCTAGAGTTCAAACACTACCAGATCTGCATGAAAGAAGGCATCCTCTTAGATTATTATGTTTCTGGGTTTTGTTGGACAAAAGAGCAGAAGTTTACAATGCTGCAAATATCTACCTTCATGACTCTATTAAAAAGAATTTTGGAGAACATTAGTGGTAAGTATGATTTAAATTGATGCATGATCAATCAGTAAGGCAATTCAGCAGAAGCTTGTTCTCATCAAATTAGAGAATGTGCTGCTGTCAGCCTGCCTCAGTTAATACGTACCATTCTGGCCTCTATAACTCACCACATTTCATTTTAATTAATTGTGTGTGAAGTTCTTTGAGGCATTTTTTAGAGACATAATAAGAAAACTGGTTAAATACAATCTTTCTTTCCATGAAAAAATTAGAGCAAATGCTTGGCTTCCTGCTGCTATACTGAGTGTTGTGCCTTAAAAATGGAAAGTGTAAGTCGCCATGGACCCCAAGGACCATAGGCTGCTCTCCCCTTTTGAGAGAGAACTGACTGAGGGTGATTTGACCTGAGTGTCACCACACCTCAGGAGAGGGGCAAGGTTGAGAAGAAGGCAAGCTCAGCCGGTACAGGAAATGAATCCGTGTTGTTGGCGTCGCTCTGCATCATGAATCAACCATCCAGCCAACTGAACTAACCCACCCCCACAAACATTTTTCCTTTCCTCGGCATGTTTTTCTGAACATGCCTGTATTCATGGATCTTGACTGAAAATGAATCTGGAAATAAATCTATATATTCAGTCCAATAAATTTTAAAGTAAAACTGCTCCATCTGTTGGTAATCAGTCAGATATGAACGTGCTCCAACTTGAGGTTACTGCTTCATTTCCACAATGACAGGAGGAAATAAATTGAGCTGAGGGAGGAAAAAAGAATTTGAGATTGGAGCGTAGAAAGGGGTGGGCTGCAATTTGGGAGAGAGTGGCTAAGGACAAGGTGAGACCAGGGGTGGATTCTCCGAAAACTGGCGCGATGTCTGGGACCCGGTGCCAAAAACGGCGCTGATCACTCCGGCGTCGGGGCCCCCCCAAACAACGCAAATTCTCCGGCCCCGAATGGGCCAGCAGCGGCGTGGCGCATTCGCGATGGCGTCACGCGACGTGGACGGTGAGGCCGTGCGGCGTCATTGACGCCGCATGTCGTGATGGCTCGAAAGACGCGCCATCCCGGAAGACCCAACAAGATGGCCGCCCGCCGCGCAGCCTCGAAGTTCCAGGACCGTGACATCGAGGCACTCCTGGACGCAGTGGAGGACAAGAGGGAGTCCCTGTACCCCGGACACGGCCGCAGGGTCGCCCACACCTCAGCCGGCATCTGTGGAGGGAGGTGGCAGAGGCCGTCAGCGCTGTGGCTCTGACACCACGGACAGGCACCCAGTGCCACAAGAAGGTGAACGACCTCGTCAGGGCAGCCAGGGTGAGTTCCCCCCCCCCCCCCATCCCTGCCCGATGTGCGGCACACCCCCAGGTGAAACCAACCCTAACCCTAACCTCTACACTATACGCGCAACTGATGGCGTGCATTCATATACCTGTCCAACACTGTTGCCTTTTACCCCTGCCCCCCACCCGCCCCCCACAGGAGAAGTGCGCACACAACAATAGGGAGCATGAGAGGACTGGAGGGGGCCCAGCTGATGAGAGGCCACTCACCGTACATGAGGAAAGGGCCTTGGAATTGGCTGGCGGACCTGAGGACCGGGAGGTTGCCGATGCAGAGGTCGGTGGCCCACCATCAAGTGAGCCACCGACAGCCCGTCCCCATGTCACCTCTCCCCCATATCCCCCCTCTCCGTATCCCCACTCCCCATATAGCCATATCCCCCCTCCCCCATATCCTCCCTCCCCATATCCTCCCTCCCGCATAATCCCCCCTCCCCTATATCCCCCCTCCCCTATATCCCCCCTCCCCCATATCCCCTCTCCCCCATATCCCCCCTCCCCCATATCACCTGATCACCCCTGTGTGTCTAACCATGCATGCTTCATTGTGTCTCGCAGGAGCAAACGTCGAGGCATCCATCCCCGCAGATGCCGACCGCCCGCAGGATGTCCCAGGGCGACCATGGGATACGGAGAGACCCGGACCCTCTGGCACACGACCCCCGCAGGATGCCCCAGGGCGACCACGGGATGCAGAGAGACCCGGACATCTGGCACGCGACGCCCGCAGGCTGCCCCAGGGCGACCACGGGAGACGGAGGGACCTGGAGCAATAGGGAGACGACGCCCCCGTCTCGTGCGGGTGCGGCGACGCAGGCATGTGCCATCCAGCGACGAGGGGGGCAGCCACAGGCCCCCGTCGCAGCCGAGCCACGAAACCACTACCCAGGACACCCCTACCCAGAACATCCCTACCCAGGACACCCCTACCCAGGACACCCCTACCCAGGACACCCCTACCCAGGACAGCCCTACCCAGGACAGCCCTTTTAACACCTACAGAAGCTGCCTTTGTGCTCTGTCCGAAGCGTGCGGGGGGTGTCATGTACGTTGAGCGCCAGTGTGTGTGAGAGGGGTGGTCTTACGTCGGCCTCAAGTGAGTCTGCCCCCTTCCCCCTGGGCCGCCCTCACCATCCCCCCGGGCAGAGGACGGGACCGTGCACTGCAGTGTCACAGCCGCATGCAGGGATGGTCCGGGTGGATGGTGGTACTGTGACCATGGGTCAGACATCTTCCAACGATGTGGAGCCAGGAGCTCACTGCAGAACGGGTTGTCATCATCCTCCATGGCCTGCAATAGACACGGTTCCACCGGCGCCCGTGAGAGCCCGGCCGTCGTGCTGCAGGTGGATCTGCAATGGAGGGGTGGTGTGCATGCGGGTGGGGTGGGTGTGGTTGGGGGGAGGTGAAGGTGCTGGGTGGGTGGGGGGGGGGGTGAGGGTGTTCGGGTGTTGCCATGGTGTGCGGTATGTGGCCATACTCGCTGATTCCCACACCCCCTAGTCAGTGAAGCGGGTGGCTATCAGCCTGTCCCGTGCCCGCTGGCCCAGCCGGTAACGGTGGACAGCCACCCGCCCATGTCTAGCCCGTCTGCCCTGACCATTGCCCCCATCCCCCTCATCTGGGGAGGACTGCACCTCTTCCTGCTGCTCCTCCACTCCTCCCTCCTCTGCCTGCGGAACATCGCCCCTCTGCTGGGCTATGTTGTGCAGGACGTAGCTCACCACAATGATGCGGCCGACCCTATCTGACGGATACTGGAGGGTGCCCCCAGAGTGGTCCAGGCACGTGAAACGCATTTTGAGCACGCCAAAGCACCTCTCTATCACACCACTTGTCGCTGCATGGGCATCATTGTAGCTGTTCTCCGCGTCATTCTGTGGCCTCCGTATAGGCTTCATCAACCACGACCGCAACGGGTAACCCCTGTAGCACAGCAACCAGCCCCTCAGCCGGGGGTGGCGTCCCTTGTGCATGCCGGGGATGTAAGACAGCGACAACACGCATGAGACATGTGTACTTCCCGGGTACCGGGCGCAGACGTGCAGGATAATCATGCGGTGATCGCAGACCACCTGGATGTTCATGGAATAGGTCCCCTTCCTATTGGTGAACACGGCCCTGTTATCTGCAGCTGGCTGCACGGCGACGTGTATCCCATCGATCGCGCCCTGGACGATGGGAAACCCGGCCACGGCAGAGAAGCCCATGGGCCGGGCATCTGGCTGGCCCGGTCCACAGGGAAGCGGATGTAGCGGTCCACAATGGCATATAGGGCGTCTGTCACTGCCCGGATGCACCGATGCACTGATGTCTGCGAGATTCCGGACAGGACCCCACCTGGCGTCTGGAATGACACCGTGGCATAAAAGTTCAGGGCCACCGTAACCTTGACGGACACTGGGAGAGGGTGTCCCTCCCCCCCCAGTGCCATGCGGTGCCAGGTGTGCCTGCAGGTGGCCATCACCTCTCCTGCGGCCACCCCCCAGGCCGTGACCTACCTCCACGCTGGACGGCGTCAACCATCAGCACTGGTTGACGCCGTTAAAAAGGTGTTTTGATTTACGCCGACGTGACCCGGGACTTCGGCCCATCCGGCTGGGAGAATATGGGCAGCCCCGGAGTCCATTGTCTCGCGTCCGCCCCTGCCATGCCCCGCCGTCTTTTCACCCTTTGGAGAATTCGGCAGGCGGCGGGGGCGGAGAATCCCGCCCCAGATCTGGGAAGTTATTCAGTTGCAGTATTTTGCTCTTGTCTTAGTTTTGTGGCTTAGGATGTGAGAATGTTGGAGTCCAGGATCACTCAGTGAGATTATGGGATGATGCTTGAAATAACTTTTTGTAACAGCTAGGCTTTGGGTGAGGGGTTAATAGTCAGAGGTATTAGCACAATGGAATGAGAATCCATAAAAACCCTACAATGCCGAAGGAGGCCATTTGGCCCATTTGTCTGCATCAACCCTCTGAAAGAGCACTCTATGAGGGCCCGCCCCCACCCTATCCCTGTAACCCCATCTAACCTGCACATCTTCGGACACTAAGGGGCAATTTTAGCATGGCCAGTCCACATAACCTGCACATGTTTTGCCTATGGGAGGAAAACAGAGCACCTGGAGGAAACACACAAGCACAGGGAGAACGTGCAAGCTCCACACATTCACTTAAGGCTGGAACTGAACCCGGGTCCCTGGCATGCAAGGCAGCAGTGCTAAACACTGAGTCACCATGCCGCCCACTAAGTGAGTTTGGGGAAAGAATGTGCAAGCATGTGTGCTCACTGGCAGGACACAGGAGTCTGTATACTGGAATCATATTTCCTCTGGAGGAAGAAGGAGTCTGTCAGAACCAGGGAGGGGCACAGAGTTACTCGGACACTCAGAACAGCTCTCAATAGTTGCTCTTTCCAGATCACATCTAATTGACTTTTGGTGTTGGAGGCCACACAGTGTCTCATCTGGTGTTGTGTTTTTCTTTCCCATGAAATAACCCAAAGAGACACAGGTACAGAACGATTGTTTATTAGCGAACACATTGGGAGAGAACAACCTTTGAGAAGGATCTCCGAGCTGACTCTATCCAACTTAAGAAATTAAGTAACATTTATACAGTGCAGGTCGCGTAGGCAAAGATAGTATTTACATTTGAGCATTACCTGGTTAAAATACATTAAACAAGTTTCAGGTGTGTTATGGGTCCGGGTTTACTGAACCCCAAAGTGTTTCATGGAGTTCAACCGACCACAACTTTTAATAGATTGTAGTGTGGGAAGCACACGGCGTACTCTCCAGGTGTGATACAGCAGAGATGGACAAATGGTTTTTAAAACAAAACAATGTTTATTCTATGAGCTCAAGTTAACCCTTTTAAAACAAACACTGAATATCTTAACACCCATTACTTCAAAGATAACCCCAGAAGACTACAACACTAAATAATCCTTCAAACTGTTCCATTAAACATCCAAAGACTTCAAACCTTCAAAAATAGGACATTAGGTTACATTCAATATATTTATAGTCTTTGGATTTCAGAAATCAACAGACCAGCTCTGTGTTTCTTCCTGCAGCAGCTCTCAGCAAAACACACAGACACTCTCAGCTGTCTTCTCAAAACTGAAACTCAAAAAAGCAGAAGTGAGCTCAGCTCCCCCCCCCCGCCCCCCCCCCCCCGCCCCACACCCTCTGACATCACTTCAGTAATATGATCAGCTCCATTTCTTGAAGGTACGTTGCTTAAACATCCATTTCTTAAACGTACTCTCACATGACAGGTGTGCACCCAGTCAGAGTGAGTATTGTCTACTTTTATCTTCCGAGGGACCTCTCCCCAACCTCCTTTCTTGGTGTTAGAATCGATAAATGTGTCTGGCCCATGGGCTAATTTACGAAAACATGTTGTTAATCTTTATCCTGACTGCTTGCAGATGATGTCCCAAAAAACAAGTTGTTATGGTCCACAATGAACCAGTTAGACTGAAAACATGTGTTGACCCTTAATTTGACTCTTTGCAGGTGGTGCTACATCAACATTCAGTTAGCATTGTTTGTGTACATTTTGTCACATCAGCATATTAATGCTTGGTTTTCCTTTTCTAGTCTGCTATATTGTACTGCATTATATAAGTTCAAAAGTTCCTAAGAATAACTGTTGATTTCCCTAATAAATTTTAGTTAGCAAACGTTATTCTTTTGCCTCCCCACAACATCTGGAAACAACTGAAAGTGCAGTCAGGACCTTGGTATTATCTGAAAGATGACATCTCCAACAGTGCAGTGCTCCTTCAGTAGAACATGGAGGGTCAGCCTAGATTTGTTTGCAATTCACTTGCGTAACATTTTCATCTCTGAATACATGTAATAAAAAACATGTAATAGAAAACATTAAAATCCAGTTATGCACCATCGAAAGCCATCAGCCTCTCTCTCCCCATCCGTTTATCTCTCTCTCCATTTCTGGTTATCCCCCTCACCCTACCTTCACTTGTGTCACTTCATCTTTCCTCTAACTCTGGCTGCTTCAGTCTCAATGTGTGCTTCACTCACCCTCTTCCACTTCTCTCACCTAGATTTTGTTCAGTTCTCTGGAGTGACAGAGGAAAGAGAGCTACTTCCATGTCAAGGCTGACACCTTTGAGGTTAAGAAGGAACTTGACAAAATTAAGTCTCATAAATTGTTTCCGATGTTTGAAGGGTTCAAGTACCAGGAGTTAGTTAAAATGGGGAATTTAGAGAGGATGGGTATGGTGGATCCATGGCCCTTTCAGAACCCAGGGGGAAGGGAGCATTCCTTTTTTTCACACGTCTATAAGGTGTATTCGAGGATTGATTACTTTGTAGTGAGTCGGGAGATTTTGGTTGGGGTGGAGGGGGCAGAGAATGCGGGGATAGTTATCTCGGACCATGCACCCCACTGGCTGGATATTCGGTTCAGTATGGGACGAGAGCAGAGGCCTGGGTGGAGGTTTGACTCGGGGTTGTTGGCGGATGGAGGTTTTTGTGATAAGGTGCGGTTGGCGATTAGGGATTATGTGGGGTTCAATCAGAATGGGGAGGTGTTGGCGGGCATTTTTTGGGAAGCACTGAAGGCAGTGGTCTGGGGAGAAATTATCTCATTTGTGCGAATAAGGAAAGGAGGGCGGAACATGACCGTCTAGTGAGCGAGATAGTGGAGGTGGACAGGGAATATTCGAGGGTGTCCACTGTGAGGGATTGGCGAGGAGGAAAATGTTTCAGGGGCAATTTTAACAGGCTGCCAATGGGGAGGGCGGTAGGACAACTGCGTAGGGCAAGAGGGGTGCAATACGAGTATGGGGAGAAGGCGAACCACATGCTGGCACACCAGCTGCGGAGGCAGGCTACGTCCAGAGAAATATTGAAGACCCGGACTGGGGCTGGTGATGTGGTGTCAGAGCCAGGGAAGATAATGAGGCATTTAGAGAGTACTACCAGGGACTTTATGAGGCAGACCCAGGAGGAGAGGAGGGGGACATGGGGTGGTTTCTGGATGAGCTGCAATTTCCCCAGGTGGAGGAAGCAAAGAGGCAGGCGTTGGAGGAGCCCCTGGGGCTGAGGGAGGTGCTGGATAGTATCAGGGGTATGAAGTCGGGGAAGGCCCCTGGGCCGGATGGGTACCCGGCAGAATTTTATAAGGAATTTGTGGCGGACCTGGTACCACATCAATTGGGGGCGTTTAATGAAGCACAGGAGAAGGGGGAGTTGCTGAGACGATAAAGCAGGCAGTAATCACACTAATCCCAACAAAAGGGAAGGATCCGGTGGAATGTGGGTCGTATAGACCCATATCATCATTGAACACAGATGTGAAAGTATTGGCTAAGTTGTTGGCGGGGAGGATGGAGGATTGTGTCCCGAGGGTGGTTGCAGAAGATCAAACAGGCTTCGTGAAGGGCAGGTAGCTCTCGAATAATATAAGACGGCTGTGGAATGTGGTGATGAATCCGCTGAGAGCTCTGGTACCGGAGGTGGTGGTGCCCATGGACGGGGAGAAAGCATTTGATCGGGTGGAGTGGCGGTACTTGTTTGAAGTTTTGGGAAGGTTTGGGTTTGGGCCGAGATTTGCGGCATGGGTGCGGTTGCTGTATGTGGCACCAAGAACGAATAATATGAGCTCACAAAGCTTTGCCTTACACAGGGGTACGAGGCAGGGGAGCCTGCTGTTTGCGCTGGCCATAGAGCCATTGGCGATGGCTCTCAGGGGGTCGGCAGAGTGGCAGGGGATAATGAGGGGACAGAGGGAATATCGGGTGTCGTTCTATGCCGATGACCTCTTGCTGTATGTTTCGGATCCGTTGGAGAGTATGGGAAGGATTATGGGCCTGCTGGGGAGATTTGGAGGGTTCCCAGGACACAAGCCGAATGTAGAGAAAGGCGAGGTATTCCCAGTGAATGAGTTGGCTCAGTGGGCTAATTTAGGGGGGATGCCATTTACGGTAACGAGGTATAGGTTTAGGTACTTGGGGATTCAGGTAGCGAGGGAATGGACGGGGCTCCATAAGTGGAACTTAACGAAGCTGGTGGAGGAGGCCAGGGACGATCTTAAGAGATGGGATACACCGCACTTAACGTTGGCGGGGAGGGTCCAAGTGGTGAAAATGAATATTCTGCCGAGGTTCTTGTTTATCTTTCAGGCTCTCCCGATCTTTATACCAAAGGCCTTTTTCCGGAAACTGGACACAATCATCTCTGACTTTGTATGGGCGGGGAAGAGGCAGCAGAGGGTGTTGGCGTTGCCAAATTTGCTTCGTTATTATTGGGCAGCGAATGTGGACAAGGTGCGACAGTTGTGGGAAGGAGAAGGGGTAGAGTGGGTTAGGATGGAGGAGGAATCTTGTCAGGGGTCAGTTTGAGGGCTATGATGACGGCAGCGTTGCCAATGGCTCCGAGTAGGTATTCAGGGAGCCCAGTGGTGCAGTCCACGGTGAAGATATGGAATCAGCTGAGGAGGTATTTTAGGATGGAAGGGATGTCGGTGCTAACGCCGCTGTGTGAGAATCATGGGTTTGAGCCGGGGGGGGGGGTGGATAGTGTATACAGGAGGTGGAAGGAAGTGGGGCTGGTCAAGGTGAGGGATTTTTATTTGGAGGAAGGGTTTGCCAGTCTGGAGGAGCCAAGGAGAGGGTAGAGCTGCCATGGGGTAGTGAGTTCAGGTATCTACAGGTTAGGAACTTTGCACGAAAGGTCTGGAAGAGGTTCCCATGATTGCCGGGATACACCCTGCTGGAGCGACTGCTGCTTCCGGATGTGGAAGGGGGGGGAAGAATTGGGGATATATTTAAGTGGCTGGGGAGCAGGGAGGCGAGCGGGTGGTGAAGATCAAGGAAAAATGGGAAGCGGAGTTGGGAATGGAGATCAATTGGGGAGTATGGAGTGAGGCACTGCGAAGGGTAAACGGGACCACCTCTTGTGCAAGGATGAGCCTGATACAGTTTAAGGTGGTGCACAGGGTGCATATGACTCGGGCGAGAATGAGTTGGTTCTTTCAGGGGGTAGCAGATGAGTGTGAGAGGTGTGGGCGGGGGCCAGCGAATCATGCGCACATGTTTTGGGGTTGTGAAAAATTGGGAAGATTCTGGGTGGGAGTGTTTGTGGTCTTAGCCAGGATAGTGGAGGAGGGAGTGAAACCTCCTGACCCTTTGGTGGCGATATTTGGGGTTTCAGAGAAGCCGGAACTCATGGGAAGGAGGAAGGCCGATGTCTTGGCCTTCGCCTCTCTGATTGCACGGTGACAAATTTTGCTGGAGTGGCGGTCGGCTTTGCCACCGGGGGTAGCAGCATGGTTGGGTGACCTTATGACCTCCTGTGGTGAGTGAAGATAAAGTATGAGTTAAGGGGCTCAGCAGGGGAGTTTGAGAAAGGTGGGGGATGTTTGTGACCGTGGTTGAGGAGCTGTTCGTCGCAGGGGGGTGGGTGATGGGGAGCGGGGGGTGAAAAAGGAGAAAAATCTGTACAAACTGTATAGTTGATTGTTAGGAAGACTGTTTGAAAAGAGAAAAAAAAATGGGGAATTTAGAAGTAAGAAGCAAAGTTGGAGAGATCTTCCTCCACATAAATGGAATCAAGTCATGGAATAAGTTACTAGAAAAGGTCACTGAGGCAGAGGTATAAATGGATTTAAAGGGCAATTAGATGTGATTGGAGAGAGTTGTGTTGAGAAGATGGGCTTGTTGGTTTTGGTGTTGTAGACCACACAGTGTCTCATCTGGAAACATCTGAAAGTGCAGTCAGCACCTTGGTATTGTCTGAAAGATGGCTTCTTCAATAGTGCAGTACTCCTTCAGTAGAACAGTGGAGTGGCAGCCTAGATTTTGTTTAGGTCTCGAGTGTGTTTTGAACCTACAACCTTCTGACAGTCAAAGTGATACCACCTAAGAATTTTTAAATAGTGACACTTGCTTCCTTTATCACCCTTACTTCCTTCTTGTTGCTCCTCATATCTTGTGAAGATCTTCATTCATTGCTGAAGTAGCATTTCAGTCACTTGGTGGCCTCTGGTACCTTACCCAAGTGGCCATTAAGAATCTCAACAATGAATGTTCAGCTGTTGGACTATGGAGACTTTAGAGACAAGTCCAGTGCTGACCTCATATGCATAAATGCATATTCCAGCAGGCTCACTAAATAGGAATTAGGAGCAGGATCCCTGGCCAACTTCTCCCCTCCCTGAATGGTGTTGAAGCACATTGTACCACCCTTACTAATGATGTGCCCAAGACCAACTGAGAATTAAACCTAGGAACCTCTTGTTTGTGTGGCTGAACCACTGTCTGGATTCTCATCAGGGAGAGATCAAGCAAATTATTTTATGTAGGTTTCACCTCTTGACATTTAACTGTCGGAAACGAACATTCCAAATAGAGCAACTGGTTAAGACCAGTGGAAAGATTATGATCATGCCAATGTTGCTGCATGATAATTTAATCAATACGATTTTCATGCCACATATGCAAAGGTAACATCTTTAATTTGATGGTAGATAAAACAAGCTTTCAAAAATTGGTTGTTACTCCCGGCTTAATGCTTCTTATTTTATATGAAATGGAATATCTTCTAAGTCAGTTGGTCGCTCACTCAGTGCTGTGTTTTATTATAGAGAAACACTTGCCGTTGCTGGATAATTTAAAAGAGCTCAAGAAAGTCATGGCTGAAGTTGTTCTGTCAAGGTTAGAAAAGAGTGATCGCAGAGAATTCTTCACAGTCGACCAAGGCAAGGCCATTATTAGCTACATGAAGATCAGGTACCAGTTTTCTCTCTTCCTCAGTGTCAGTAGCGCCCAAGTTGTAGCTGTTCAGCCACAGTAAGGGGTTTTTCTTCAAGGTCAATGTCATTTACTCTTTCATACTCGGGGGCGTTTTGAATTTTCCTTAGTATAAATTGGAGCAAAACTGAAAAAGATGGACTCCTTCTTGGTTTTCTCAGCTTCCTTAGTCTTCTTGTGAACCAACTGAATTTGAAATACCTTGGCATGTCTTAAAGCCAATGTAATTTAGAGGGAATAGGTTTTGTAGTTACTATGGTCTTTTATGATGTCATCACAACAGATGTCATCACCTATTGTAACCTAGGTGAAATGTGAAATCTTGAGAACTGGTCTAGTTCTGCAAGTAGGAAATATTAATGAAATACAAAATGCAGCCTAATGCTTTGCAGCTTCACTCCTCCTCCATCCTTGCTGTCTCTTCCCCACCCCCAATCATCCCTCCGTCACTTAGATAATAGCGTTAATATAAACATATTACGCATATAATATACTTTTTGTCTTAGCAATGTTTCTTTCCTTCAGAAATATCAAACAAGCTTTTGTTAAAACTTACCTTTAACGTTAACGTGCAAACTATTGTATATACAGTGGCAGAGAGAATGGTGGCTGAGCTCTGCTAATGCCGGATGCCCTCGAGTGTTTTATCCTGGCACTTAGCGATACCACATATTGCTGCTTTAACCTTTTACGTCACCTGTCATTTTCAGTATATTTGCATATGTGTCAGCAGTAGTTTAAGAATGAATGCACTGCATCGCAATGCAACAAATCTGTAGACCATTTTGAAAATAACCATTAAAACAACATTATTTTGCCAGGAGACTAGTGGAAGTTACTTGATGAAACCATGCTACATATCAAGATAACGGCGCAAGTACAGCATTCAAACCACACAAATGGGGAACAGATAACATTGAAAACAGGCTCCTCCAATCAGTTGCAGAAATTTTAGATGTCCAGACATTAATCCTTTCTAGAACAGCATAGACTTTTGAGAAGATTTGAATTGAGATTGTCAAAATAATGAAAGGATTCAATTTGATCCGAATGGATAAGCTATTGAAGATAAAGAGATTAGGGAGGACCAAGGGACGTGCTCCTCGGTTGCTTAAACACAGAACTAGTTTGGATGGTCGGAGGTCTTCTTTAATTGCAGAGAGTTGTTGACCTTTTGAAACAAGTTGCCGGCATTAAAAAAAGTTGCAGGTTCAGTTCCCTACCATGGCTGACATCACTTTGTGAAGGTGGAGTGCTGGTCAATCTGTCTCCGGACCACTGTGCCTTTAAGAACCCACGGAGGATCAGAAAGAAATGTCCTAATTTTGCTTCCCTTCCGCTGTCCGAGGATTTTTTGGGGCTCTTTTGTTTTGCTTGTTGCACGTGATTACTTGGTTAATGGGAGTGTAGCGGGTGGTGGAAGATGATGGTGGACATGTTGTTAAGTTACAACGCGAATGTATAGGACAAGGTCAATGAACAGCATGGTCTTATCCTGTCCCTCATTTTTGCACGCTCCTAGATGTCTCTTCTCATGTTCCCTTTATCATATTACTTGACAGAAGTACACAAGCTCTTATTTACTAACTTAACAGAACTTATCTAGCATGCCAAATCCTGTCACTGTGATATTTATTCAACATTTAGGCAGGAAACTGGTGCCTGATAAAGCACACAAAAGAATAAAGGGTTTGCAATCAATTGGAGGAAATGCTTGAGCCCGCTCCGATTATCAGGGCAGACATTCCTAAGAACCATAACATTTTGCTTTTCGTTTTTTGAACAAGAAAGTCTATAATGACTTTACCTTGTCCCACAACATGTCCCAGATAGGTGACCTTAGCACTCGCTCTTTGCCAAATTGATCACCAGATTTGCCCCTTAAAATTTATCAAATGGGGCATATAGGTGTTTCAGATGTTCTTTCTGATGTTATTATAAATCAATGGATCATCAATATATAGCACCAGTTATGTAATCCATCAATTCCCAATTGATTAGCCATTGGACTTGAAGTTTAAAAACTCACCACTATTCTTAGAATTCCCCCTATACCAAAAAAGGGTCAATATTCTAAATGGTGACCAGGGATTCCACTCCCCGACTCCGATGCTATTCAGGTCAAACTATATTTTCAAGTTATCCCCCGGTATAACTCATACCTTCACTGACGGCTTTTACCTACTTACCCCTCAGTAGCATTGATATCCTGTGCCCTGAGTTGCTAAGTAAGTAAAGTAGGCTAATAACCACTGTTTCAGGTTAAAACTTTTAAGTTATTTTATTATATATTTTTTTCTTTTTAAAAGATGCAATCACTGTCTTTAAAGAAAAGTAAAAAGATCTTGCTTCTGGATCCTTCTGGATGGTTGAAAGGACCTTCAGGCCCAACTTGACAATCAATCTTCTTTTTAAAATCTGGTCTTCTTTAGATGTATTCGCTGATGAGCTCGGTTGCTGTGTCCTATCTTTCCCATGTACCGAACTATGAGAGCTGGCTCTGCTGGCTGTTCCCTCTCTTGGGGTTTATATATTTTTCTAACAGTTATCTAGTTTTTGTGACTTTATTGTAAAGTAACTCTTGATTCTCTTTGATTGTAAAAAGTAGCTTTGATCTAAACATTCTAATCCAACTAAGTATTCATTTTGACATAACCTCATCTCATAGATCTGATTACATTGTGTCCTTTGTGATGTTCAAAATGTTTTGACTTCAAGAGGTGTTACTTTTAATTACTGTCATTTCTATAGTTTTATTTTCCAATTGTGTCCTCAGCTCATAATTTTGACTTTGATTTTGGCTTTAAATTATGTTTCTCGTAGACTGATAGTCTCCAGTTTTCTTTAATTTACCTGGTATTACCCAATTTTCACACCTAGAATTCTCACCAAATTCAACTGAACCTCATCCATGCTTTTCCAGGTGTTTACTAAGATAGTTACTTTCAATGAAGGTGTGAGCCATTGTTTTTGGCTTCATTCAAAATCTTGTTTGTCTTGTTTGCTAAGCCTGCTTGACCAAGGATATCTGCATTTTACAATCCTGCTCTTTGCAGCTGCTGTTAACCCTTTGTGGGATCTTGCCCTGGATTCTCTCATGTTTCTCTCAGACCAGATTGTAGCCACCTGAGTTGGCCACTTCCCGACTTAAAATTGAGAACCGCAAAGGGTGAAGGGAAATTCAGCCAACACAGGCAAAGACTAGCAAATACAGAAATCATGTATATTGGAACCTGCAAAACAACCAGACAGCACCGAAACCAGCAGCCATCTGCATAGTAATGTAGCAGCCATCTACATATTAATGAGCGATCCCCGGGAACAATCAAAACATTTTAAGGTAAATAAGGCCAAGCCAGCCTCCTCGGCGCCAGCAGGAGCCAACACAAAAGAGGTTAACGGACACTTAAAGACCGCCCAACGATCAGGGAACCACTCCCATTGGAGAAATCGAACCAAGTGATTGGAACGAAGTCCAATCATTTGAAACCAGGTATGGGGTCCGCCCCGAAGGGCGGGAAGCCCCTGGGGACTATAAAGTAAAGCCCCCAAGTTCAAATCGTCCTTCTTGACAGGGTCACTCAGCAACGCGAAGCAACCCCTGAGAGTGAACTGTCCGGCGGCCTCCAAGCAAGTAAGTCTCAAGTCAATGCTCGCTACAAGATAGGCACTCCTAGCTACCAGTCCATACCAGCTTTTGAATCCTGCAGACTCAGAACCTGAACGAAAGGCCATTTGTTCCCCTGACCTGGTGGGCCAGTCCGAAGCTAAGTATAGGCCTGTTAGTGATAGAAATAGCCGAGAAAGTAGAGTTTATGCATGAGTAGCGATTTACATGAATGTGTATTGATTTGAATCTTCCTAATTGGTGTGTTGAGTTATTGATCATTACTTGAACTTGAACCTCGTGGCGGTATCATAAAGATACCTGGCGACTCTAGAGCAAAGGTTATAAAACAGAGCCAATTGAACCAACCAAAAGTTAGCAACATATTACTGGCGACATCCTGAGGGGACCCGACCTAGAAGTGGCTTAACCACTCCGGGAGAACCCAAAAATTTGAATTAGAAATCCAATTGGGAACAGAAAAACCACAAGTGTTCAAGCAGTTCTGATCAATCCTCATAATTCGGAAGTGTGTTAATGCATGCATAACCAACAGGGCGATAAGGTAAACTAATAGATTTTTGTTGCGACAAAACTGTTGGGAATTTGTATTCCGGAAAATAGCGAAAGCCGTACCCGTAATTACAGCACCGCCTTAATACCCCTTGTTCCAAATTTTAAGAGAAGTATTCAGAGAGGAAAGATGGCAATGCAGCAATGCAATGCCTCATGAACCCCGAAGAATTTGTGGTCGCAGCGACCAGCAGTAGAGTAGGACAGTGTCCCGTTTGGGAAGAGGAAATCAGAAAGTACCTCAAAGGGAAAGGATGGCCCCTTTGGAGCGAATTCTGTGAAAATGAGGAAACAGGTCCCGGGAGTATAGGACATACTTGGTGGGAGAATCTGAGCGAAATCCATAAGAAAAGCTTGGGAAAAGCTCTCAAGCCGATGGCAATCGTGTCCTGTTTGGCACAATTGCGAGGCACAGAGGAGGTCGTTCGGACGCTCCGTAAAGAGATAGAGGAGGCACATCGAATGAGTAAGGTTGATGTGAACGAGATAGAGAAAGAGAACCTAGAATTAAGAAGGAAGTTAGCAGCAAAGGACGGAGAGGTGGATGATGCCAAGTGGGCACACCAGTCTTGTCTGGCGCACTTAAGCAGCTTCCAATCACAGTACGAAAAGGCCTATCAGGACACGCAGCGTGAAAAAACACAACCAAATGTTAGCAACAAGATATTGCCAGACTTCCATGTTTCAAATGACACATCTTTCCATATTTTCAATAACAACTGCAGCAGAAGCATTCCTCATCTTAAAAAGCATTTCTCACATCATCGTCATGTTGAAATAAGGACGTCCGCACTGGTTTATCACTACATATCACAGTGTACTTCATGAACAGTTTGGTTGTGTCACTTTTGGAAGATCTGGTAACATTCTGTCTAAATTTCCTGACACTATTGGCAGATGTTGCAGGTGGGGTTTTTTTTAAATTAAATATTTTATTGAAAATTTTTGGTCAACCAACACAGTACATTGTGCATCCTTTACACAATATTATAACAACACAAATAACAATGACCTATTTTATAAACAAAAAATGAATAAATAATAAATAACAAAAATGAAAACTAGCCCTAATTGGCAACTGCCTTGTCACAAGTAACACTCTCCAAAAATATAATTTAACAGTCCAATATATAATTATCTGTAGCAACGACCTATACATACTATACAGTATATATTAACAACCCTGAGAGTCCTTCTGGTTCCCCCCCCCCCCCCCCCCCCCCGCCCCCCCCCCCGATCCTGGGCTGCTGCTGCTGCCTTCTTTTTCCCATTCCGTCTATCTTTCTGCGAGGTATTCGACGAACGGTTGCCACCGCCTGGTGAACCCTTGAGCCGACCCCCTTAGGACGAACTTAATCCGCTCTAGCTTTATAAACCCCGCCATGTCATTTATCCAGGTCTCCACCCCCGGGGGCTTGGCTTCTTTCCACATTAGCAATATCCTGCGCCGGGCTACTAGGGACGCAAAGGCCAAAACATCGGCTTCTCTCGCCTCCTGCACTCCCGGCTCTTGTGCAACCCCAAATATAGCCAACCCCCAGCTTGGTTCGACCCGGACTCCTACTACTTTTGAAAGCACCTTTGTCACCCCCATCCAAAACCCCTGTAGTGCCGGGCATGACCAAAACATATGGGTATGATTCGCTGGGCTTCTCGAGCACCTCGCACACCTATCCTCCACCCCAAAAAATTTACTGAGCCGTGCTCCAGTCATATGTGCCCTGTGTAATACCTTAAACTGAATCAGGCTTAGCCTGGCACACGAGGACAACGGGTTTACCCTGCTTAGGGCATCTGCCCACAGCCCCTCCTCAATCTCCTCCCCCAGCTCTTCTTCCCATTTCCCTTTTAGTTCATCTACCATAGTCTCCCCTTCGTCCCTCATTTCCCTATATATATCTGACACCTTACCATCCCCCACCCATGTCTTTGAGATCACTCTGTCCTGCACCTCTTGTGTCGGGAGCTGCGGGAATTCCCTCACCTGTTGCCTCGCAAAAGCCCTCAGTTGCATATACCTGAATGCATTCCCTTGGGGCAACCCATATTTCTCGGTCAGCGCTCCCAGACTCGCGAACTTCCCATCCATAAACAGATCTTTCAGTTGCGTTATTCCTGCTCTTTGCCACATTCCATATCCCCCATCCATTCCCCCCGGGGCAAACCTATGGTTGTTTCTTATCGGGGACCCCCCCAAGGCTCCAGTCTTTCCCCTATGCCATCTCCACTGTCCCCAAATCTTCAGTGTAGCCACCACCACCGGGCTTGTGGTGTAGTTCCTCGGTGAGAACGGCAATGGGGCTGTCACCATAGCCTGTAGGCTAGTCCCCCTACAGGACGCCCTCTCTAAACTCTTCCACGCCGCTCCCTCCTCCTCTCCCATCCACTTACTCACCATTGAAATATTAGCGGCCCAATAATACTCACTTAGGCTCGGTAGTGCCAGCCCCCCCTATCCCTGCTACGCTGTAAGAATCCCTTCCTCACTCGCGGGGTCTTCCCGGCCCACACAAAACCCATGATGCTCTTTTCAATCCTTTTTAAAAAAGCCTTTGTGATCACCACCGGGAGGCACTGAAACACAAAGAGGAATCTCGGGAGGACCACCATCTTAACCGCCTGCACCCTCCCTGCCATTGACAGGGATACAATATCCCATCTCTTGAAATCCTCCTCCATCTGTTCCACCAACCGCGTTAAATTTAACCTATGCAATGGGCCCCAATTCTTAGCTATCTGGATCCCCAGGTAACGAAAGTCCCTTGTTACCTTCCTCAACGGTAGGTCCTCTATTTCTCTACTCTGCTCCCCTGGATGCACCACAAACAACTCACTTTTCCCCATGTTCAATTTATACCCTGAAAAATCCCCAAACTCCCCAAGTATCCGCATTATTTCTGGCATCCCCTCCGCCGGGTCCGCCACGTATAGTAGCAAATCGTCCGCATACAAAGATACCCGGTGCTCTTCTCCTCCCCTAAGTACTCCCCTCCACTTCTTGGAACCCCTCAACGCTATCGCCAGGGGCTCAATCGCCAGTGCAAACAATAATGGGGACAGAGGGCATCCCTGCCTTGTCCCTCTATGGAGCCGAAAATATGCAGATCCCCGTCCATTCGTGACCACGCTCGCCACTGGGGCCCTATACAACAGCTGCACCCATCTAACATACCCCTCTCCAAAACCAAATCTCCTCAACACCTCCCACAAATAATCCCACTCTACTCTATCAAATGCTTTCTCGGCATCCATCGCCACTACTATCTCCGTTTCTCCCTCTGGTGGGGCCATCATCATTACCCCTAACAACCTCCGTATATTCGTGTTCAGCTGTCTCCCCTTCACAAACCCAGTTTGGTCCTCGTGGACCACCCCCGGGACACATTCCTCTATTCTCATTGCCATTACCTTGGCCAGGACCTTGGCATCTACATTTAGGAGGGAAATAGGTCTATAGGACCCGCATTGTAGCGGGTCCTTTTCCTTCTTTAAGAGAAGCGATATCGTTGCTTCAGACGTAGTCGGGGGCAGTTGTCCCCTTTCCTTTGCCTCATTAAAGGTCCTCGTCAGTACCGGGGCGAGCAAGTCCACATATTTTCTATAGAATTCGACTGGGAATCCATCCGGTCCCGGGGCCTTTCCCGCCTGCATGCTCCTAATTCCTTTCACCACTTCTTCTACCTCGATCTGTGCTCCCAGTCCCACCCTTTCCTGCTCTTCCACCTTGGGAAATTCCAGCCGATCCAAGAAGCCCATCATACTCTCCCTCCCATCCGGGGGTTGAGCTTCATATAATTTTTTATAAAATGTCTTGAACACTCCATTCACTCTCTCCGCTCCCCGCTCCATCTCTCCTTCCTCATCCCTCACTCCCCCTATTTCCCTTGCTGCTCCCCTTTTCCTCAATTGGTGTGCCAGCAACATGCTCGCCTTCTCCCCATATTCGTACTGTCCACCCTGTGCCTTCCTCCATTGTGCCTCTGCAGTGCCTGTAGTCAGCAAGTCAAATTCTACATGTAGCCTTTGCCTTTCCCTGTACAGTCCCTCCTCCGGTGCTTCCGCATATTGTCTGTCCACCCTCAAAAGTTCTTGCAGCAACCGCTCCCGTTCCTTACTCTCCTGCTTCCCTTTATGTGCCCTTATTGATATCAGCTCCCCTCTAACCACCGCCTTCAACGCCTCCCAGACCACTCCCACCTGGACCTCCCCATTATCATTGAGTTCCAAGTACTTTTCAATGCACCCCCTCACCCTTAGACACACCCCCTCATCTGCCATTAGTCCCATGTTCATTCTCCAGGGTGGGCGCCCTCCTGTTTCCTCCCCTATCTCCAAGTCCACCCAGTGTGGAGCGTGATCCGAAATGGCTATAGCCGTATACTCCATTCCCCTCACCTTCGGGATCAATGCCCTACCCAGCACAAAAAAGTCTATTCGCGAGTAGACTTTATGGACATAGGAGAAAAACGAGAACTCCTTACTCCTAGGTCTGCTAAATCTCCACGGGTCTACACCTCCCATCTGCTCCATAAAATCTTTAAGTACCTTGGCTGCTGCCGGCCTCCTTCCAGTCCTGGACTTCGACCTATCCAGCCCTGGTTCCAACACCGTATTAAAATCTCCCCCCATTATCAGCTTTCCCATCTCTAGGTCCGGAATGCGTCCTAGCATCCGCCTCATAAAATTGGCATCATCCCAGTTCGGGGCATATACGTTTACCAAAACCACCGTCTCCCCCTGTAGTTTGCCACTCACCATCACGTATCTGCCCCCGTTATCCGCCACTATAGTCTTTGACTCGAACATTACCCGCTTCCCCACTAATATAGCCACCCCCCTGTTTTTCGCATCTAGCCCCGAATGGAACACCTGCCCCACCCATCCTTTGCGTAGCCTAACGTGGTCTATCAGTTTCAGGTGCGTTTCCTGTAACATAACCACATCTGCCTTAAGTTTCTTCAGGTGTGCGAGTCCCCGTGCCCTCTTTCTCGGCCCGTTCAGCCCTCTCACGTTCCACGTGATCAGCCGAGTTGGGGGGCTTCCTACCCCCCCCCCCCCCCCCTTGTCGATTAGCCATCACCTTTTTCCAGCTCCTCACCCGGTTCCCACGCAGCTGTCTCTCCCCCAGGCGGTGCCCCCCCGCCCATCCTCTCCCATACCAGCTCCCCCCTCTCCCCAGCAGCAGCAACCCAGTAATTCCCCCCTCCCATCCCCCCCGCTAGATCCCCCGCTAGCGTAATTACTCCCCCCATGTTGCTCCCAGAAGTCAGCAAACTCTGGCTGACCTCGGCTTCCCCCCGTGACCTCGGCTCGCACCGTGCGACGCCCCCTCCTTCCTGCTTCTCTATTCCCGCCATGATTATCATAGCGCGGGAACCAAGCCCGCGCTTCTCCCTTGGCCCCGCCTCCAATGGCCAACGCCCCATCTCCTCCACCTCCCCTCCTCCCCCCATCACCACCTGTGGGAGAGAGAAAAGTTACCACATCGCAGGATTAGTACATAAAACCCCTCTTTGCCCCCCACATTCGCCCCACCACTTTGTTCGAACGTTCTTTTTAATAACCCGCTCATTCCAGTTTTTCTTCCACAATAAAAGTCCACGCTTCATCCGCCGTCTCAAAGTAGTGGTGCCTCCCTCGATATGTGACCCACAGTCTTGCCGGTTGCAGCATTCCAAATTTTATCTTCTTTTTATGAAGCACCGCCTTGGCCCGATTAAAGCTCGCCCTCCTTCTCGCCACCTCCGCACTTCAGTCTTGATAAACGCGGATCACCGCGTTCTCCCATTTACTGCTCCGAGTTTTCTTCGCCCTTCTAAGGACCATTTCTCTATCCTTAAAACGGAGGAATCTCACCACTATGGCTCTGGGAATTTCTCCCGCTCCTGGGTCTTTTGTTCCTCCTTTAGCCCTTCGATCGCCTGTAGTATCGGGGCCAACAGCTCTTTCTTCATTTCCTTTTTGATCTCTTCCACACAGCATTTCAAGAACTCTTGTTGTTCAGGGCCCCATGTTAAACTGCCACCTTCCGACGCCATTTTGGTTTTTGCTTGCCTTCCTTGCCGCTGTTCTAAAGGATCCACTGCAATCTGGCCACTCTCTCCTCCTTTTTCCATCCGTATCCAGGGGGGATTCCCTTCTGGTTTACCGCACAGTGTTTTTAGCCGTCAAAATTGCCGTTGGGGCTCCTATCAAGAGCCCAAAAGTCCGTTTCACAGGGAGCTGCCAAAACGTGCGACTCAGCTGGTCATCGCCGCACCCGGAAGTCCCGCAGGTGGGGGTTTGATCGGAGAACCTTCTGACTGCTTAATTGTATCCATATTCTTCTCTTTTTTTCATAACCAAAAGTACAGTTGCTGGTCAGACTAATTTCCAAGTCATAGCAAGGCTTTAGCATATTTATATGACATATACGATGGCGCATCCTTCTATCTAGTTCAGTCATTTTCAAACCCAGGGTCACGACACGTGGATGGGTACACATGCCATGTCTCAGACGGGTTTTATTGCCTAGCATTCCAAGCAAACTGTGAGGCCTGGAGACTTTGCATGAACCCTGGTGGCGTCAACACCACAGAGGCAGCAGCCAACAATCAAACACCTAAGAGTTGGACTTCAGCACTGGGGATATGCCCGCTACCAGAGGGGGAGTTTGTAGATCAGGGGAGGGTACCTGAGCACGGTCTCCCGAGTGTTTGTGGCAGCAGTCTGGGGTCTAGGGGCTCCTGCTATAGCTGGGGTGAGTGTGCAGAGCGGGGTTCTCCAGCACAACTGGCTCGGTGGATGGTACTGTGAGAGCTGCTCAGGAGGTGGGACACTGTAAGGGTGGGGGATTCTCGGGAGATATGACATTCCGTGGGTGGAAGCCCTAACTGATTGTCAGTTCACCAATTCTTTGCAGCAAGATATATGGTGTTATTAATCCCGCAGCTGCAGCTCTCGCGGTGCTGATGGCAGCCCAGGCAGCCAGATGCCGGAGAAGGCAGCAGCAGCATCGATGCAGGCTGGAGGTGTCACCCCATGTGCAGGGGACCGCCGCACAGCCTGCAGACCCGGCTGCCCATCAGGCTGAGGAGGGACCTAGAGGGGTCACTGGCGACAGCCCAAGGTACACAGGCGTCATTAGTTGTACGAGGAGATGACGGACAGCATGTGCTGCAGGAGGCTCCATCACAACAAGGAGACGGTGCGAACCGTGTCCTTGCGCACTTGGCACACCTTCCCTCACCCCCCTCCGCCCTGTGCCCGCTCAATGCTCCTCAATCTTCTCCACCTTCCATGCTCTGCCGCAACCTCTTGGTGTATCCCAGGATGTACATCAAAGCTGGAGGCCGCCTGCTGTTTCTTGTGCTCTGTGGCCTTTGGGTGCTCTTGATTGGCGTCCTTTGGGGGGCCTACAGCCAGAGGGCCCCAACCAACTTACTGGTTTCACTGACATCGCCGTGCCACCCTGTTCTGCCTGGACCGAATGGCCTCCTCCTGCTCCTAATTTCTATGTTTCTATGAGACTGCTGTCGGCTCCCTGATGACAGACACCAGGTGGGCCTCCCATCGCTCCCTCCTCCTGAACAGTGCCCCTAGGGCTCTGAGGGTCTCCATGAGACGGAGGGGCAGCTGGAATGAGCTTCTGAGTCCCCTGTATCATCCGGCTCTGCCGGTTCTGGCAGCTTCCCGTTGTCTGCACCATGGTGTCGACCCCTTCCACGATGGTCCTCAGTTACTGGGACATACTCCGGAGAGCCACGGCAATGTCCATCTGCACCTGGCCCATGCTCTGAAGTGCCTCGGCAATGTCCACCTGTGTTTGGGACACGTCCCTCAGTGACCGTGACATAATGCTGATCCCTCAGCCATGGTCGCTGCGACTGAGCCACACCTTGGACACCATCACTCATGATGCTGACCTCGTGCTGCAGGCTATCCACTGCGGTCACTATCCTAGCAGTGTTGGCCTCGGTGTCACACATTGCCTGCACCATCTTGTGTGCCCGGAGCATTTGGGACTCCTCAATTCGGCTTTACACTCGCCGGAGTTTTCCTGACTCTCAGGCCATGCCCTAGCATCGGCATCAGCTCTGGGTAACCTTGCCCAGAGGCTCAGCATCTGACTGGAACTCAGCAGACCGCCGACTACTGACCCTCTTTGATCTTCCTGTCTCCACCACCTGTGCATCTGCACCTGTGTGGTGCTCACCAGATTGTGCCCCAGAGCATGTGCACTAATGTCTCCCACCAATGTATGTGTCTCTGGTGGAGGGTGAGTTGACAGCTGTAATGACTCGATGGTGGTCTCCCTTGGAGCTCCCGGGGGAGGGAGTTGGGGGGGTGGGGGGCAGGGTGGCCTCAACTACTTTCTAAGGTAGTGAATTCCCCAGACTCACCACTCTCTGGGTGAAGAAATTTCTCCTCACCTCAGTCCTAAAAGGTTTACCCCTTATCCTCAAACTCTGACTCCTAGTTCTGGACTCTGGAATATTCTTTCTGAAACTACCCTGTCTGATCCTGTTAGAATTTTGTAAGTTTCTATGAGATCCCCTCTTCTAAACTCCAATGAATATAATCCTAACTGATTTAGTCTCTCCTCATATAACAGTCCTCCCATCCCAGGAATCAGCCTGGTAAACCTTCGCAGCACCCTCCATAGCAAGAACATCCTTCCTCAGATAAGGACACTAAAACTGCACACAATACTCCAGGTGAGGCCTCACCAATGCCCTATACAGTTGCAGTAAAACATCTCCCTATACTCAAATCCTCTCATTTTGAAGGCCAACATACCATTTGCCTTCTCTACTGCCTTTTGTACCTGCACGCTTACTTTCAGCGACTGATGCAGAGGGCACCAAGGTCTCGCTGAAATCCACCTCTTTCAATTTACACCCATTCAAATGATAATCTTCCTTCCTATTTTTGCTACCGAAGTGGATAACCTCACATTTATCCACATTATACTGCATCTGCCATGCATGTGTCCACTCACTCAGCCTGTCCAAATTCTGCTGAAACATCTCTGCGTCCTCCTCACAGCTCACCCTCCTTTGTAACATATGCAAATTTGGAGACAATACATTTCGTTCCCTCATCCAAATCATTGATACATAATGTGAACAGTTGGGGTCCTAGCACAGATATCTGTGGTACCCCACTAGTAACTGCCTGCCAATCAGAATAAGACCCACTTATTCCAACTTTTTGCTTCCTGTCTGCTAACCAATGTTCTATCCGTCTCAAGACACTACCCGTAATCCTATGCGCTGTAACTTTACATATTAATCTGCTATGTGAGACCTTGCCGAAAGCCTTCGGAAAGTCTAAATAAATCACATCCACTGGTTCTCCCTGGTCAACTAGTTACATCTTCAAATAATTCTAGTAGATTTGTCAAGCATGGTTTTCCTTTCGTAAATTCATGCTGACTTTGGCTGATTACACCACTGCTTTCCAAAGGCTGTGCTATGCAATCCTTGATAATGGACTCCAACAACCTCCCTACTACTGACTTTAGGCTCACTGGCCTATAGTTTCCTGTTTTCTCTCTACCTCCCTTTTTGAATAGCAGGGTTATATTCGATACCCTCCAATCTGTCGTAATTATTCCAGAGCCCAAAGAATTTTGGAAATTGACGACCAATGGATCTGCTATTTCTAGAGCCACTTCCTTAAGTACTCTGGGATGAAGCTTATTGGGCCTTGGATATTTGTCCTCCTTTAACCCCATTAATTTCCTCAAAACCATTTCTTTGCTAATACTAATTTCCTTCATCTCCTTACGAAAACTTGTGCTTCTCAGAACTTCCACATTACTCATGTTTTCCTTTGTGAACACAGAAGGAAAGTACAAATTTAGTTCCTCAGCCATTTCTTTGTTTCCTGTTATGAATTCCCCCGTTTTTGACTATAAGGGGCTTACATTAATTTTATTAATCTTTTTCTCTTTACCCCCATACCTTATTTTAAAAAGTATTTTTATTCGCCATATTTTCATCATTTTCGCCATACGAAAAAAAGGAAACAACAACAAAAGAACCCCAACAATGTAAAACCTTATTCACCAACTCGTAAATCAAAAATGAAAAACAAACAAACAAGCCCCCCCCTCTCTCCCACCCCGTGGCATTCAACAGCAACTAACTCCCGAAAATGCCTAATAAACAAACCCCAAGAATTGTAGAACCTTTCCTTCGTCACCACCCTCCCCCACCCAGCTCAAACTTCACTTTCTCCAGTGTCAAAAGCTCCAGCAGTGCCCCCCACCATCCTGAGATACTGACCTCCACCCCAGCAGGACCCGCCTTCACGATCAGCAAGACGAAGGCTAAAACATCTGCTCCCGCACCCGCCTGCAAATCGAGCCAGTCCGGCCCCTTAAAAATAGCTTCTCGGGGATTGGATTCCACATCCATATGCAACACGCCCGAGATAGTGCTAAATACCTCCCTCAATACCTTTCCAGCTTCGGGTAGGACCAAAACATATGAACCTGGTTTGCGGGGCCCCTCCCACACTGATCACAAACATCCTCCGCCCCTCAAACAGCCGGCTCATCCTTGATTTTGTGATGTGCGCCCTATACACGACCTTCAATTGTATCAGCCCCAACCTCACGCACGAGGTTGAGGCAGTCACCCTTCGCAGCACCTCACACCACAGTCCCTCTTCTATCGCCCCTCCCCCTCCACAGCTCTTCCTCCCATTTCACCTTAACCCCCTCTAGAGACACCCTATCCTCTTCCAGAATCCTCCTATAAATCGCCGACCCCACCCCCCGGCCGACAGTACCACCTCCCAACAGCGAGGAGGCCGGTCTTCTTGGGGAGGTCGGGAAAACCTTCCTTGCAAAACCTGCAGGGACCTAAACCCTTCATGCTGTTCTAAACCGCACTTCTCTCCCAGCTCTGCCAAACTGTTGGGATGCACTCAGGAAGTTGCACCTGATATGACACTGAGACATTTCCCGTTGCATTGCGCCCATGATTTCCTCTTTCTGGCATTGCTTCTTTCTTTGATTAATTTACGTGGGCCCCACGCTTCATGCCCAGAGACCAACCCAAAAGGATTAAATCCCATACATTGTTGGATGTTTCTCTGATGGTGAAACTCCTTTATCATAATCTTCAGGATATTTTGGACAATTGATCCTGATCATGCTTTTAGGGTGTGATGGAATCTCTCCAACGTTCCTTGGGACTGGGGATGATAGGCAGATGAACAAATTTGTTTCATCCCCAAACTATGCACTGCCTCCTTGAATATGTGCAACATACAATCTGATCAAGGATCAAATTTCATCTCTTTGGGCAACCCATACCTGGTGGAGAAACCAATTAACTCATGAATTATCACCTTTGCAGTGATTTTCCTCAAGGGGATTGCCTTTGGGAATTTGGTGGATAGATCCATAATAATTGAAAGATATTGAATCCCGGTTTTAGTCTTGTGTATAGGTCCCACACAATACACCAGAAACCGACTAAATAGTTAACCAAAAGCAGGTATTGGGATCAATGTCCCAGATCTAATCAACAGTTGGGGCTTCCCAACTGGCTGACAGGTGTGACAGGTCTTACAATATTTCACTACATCCCCATGCAGTCCTGGCCAATCGAAGTTTCAGATCATCGTGGCCTGAGTTTTCTTTATTTTGAAGTGGCCTGCTATTGGAATCTCATGGGCAATTCTTAAAATTTCCCTGCGATAACCAGGATGGATCACAATTTGATGGACTACTGCGCACTCTCCATACACTGGTCTCTGAGGAAGTCTCCACATCCTCATCAAAAGGCCATAGTTTACATGGTAACCCTGTCAGATTCTTCCTCAGAGAAAGCTGTTTGACACAGCCCCTGCAAACCAGGGTTCACCTGTTCGGCCTCCACCAATGTATTTCAGCCAAATACTTTTGCCTCAGTATGGTCCAGGTTTTGATTCTAATAATTGTGTTTATATGTAGAACCAAAATTTCATAACAAATTAAATCAAGACCTCCGTACTCTCAACAAAACATTATATTGTGAGACACCCCTCCTCTAGGATCTCTAACAATTTCTTTGTACACGCATTTCTTTTTGTAAAATAATACTATGATTGATTGCTTGCAGCCAAACTTTTAATTCAAAATAGTATGTTTCTCCAGCATTTGTTTCAAGCCAGCAAGCTCAATCCTTTAGCCATTTCTCTCAGATATTCTTTTTATTTTTAAACGCATTTTATTCAAACTTGTATCAAAATGGGTCACAGCAAATAAACACCTCAGGAAACATTCTTCCCAACAATCAACTGTACAGTTTGTACAGATTTTTCTCCTTTTTCACCCCCCCCCCCCCCCCCTCCCCATCACCCACTCCCCAAACCCCTGCGACGAACAGCTCCTCAAACACGGTCACAGACACCCCCACCTTTTCTCAAACTCCCCTGCTGAGCCCCTTAACTCATACCCTTCTCTAACCGCAGGAATTCATACAGGTCACCCAACCATGCTGCTACCCCCGGTGGCAATGCCGACCGCCACTCCAGCAAAATTCGTCGCCGTGCAATCAGAGAGGTGAAGGCCAAGACATCGGCCTTCCTCCTCTCCATGAGCTCCGGCTTCTCTGAAACCCCAAATATCGCCACTAAAGGGTCCGGGTCCACTTCCTCCTCCACTGTCCTGGCTAAGACCGTGAACACTCCCGCCCAGAATCTTCCCAATTTTTCACAACCCCAAAACATGTGCGCATGATTCACTGGCCCCCGCCCATACCTCTCACACTCATCTTTTTAAAAAAATATATATTTATTAAAGTTTTTTAACACAATTTTTCTCCCTTACAAACAGTAACCCCCCCCCCCCCCTCGTAACAAAAAAAACCGAGAAATCGCGCAGAGCAAGATATATACATGGCAAAATGATATATTTACACAGCTTTGTACACTGGCCCTCACGCGTACGTGCCAGTTTCCCCAACCCTTCATGTTATCTCTTGCTCATCCACCTTCCCAGGCAGTCCCCCCTTTCTCCCCCCCCCCCCCCCTCCCAGGACGTCCCCTCCACCTCCGGCCTCTTTCGCCTCCTGCACTCCTGGTTCGGCCGCTACTCCAAATATTGCTAGCCCCCAGCTTGGCTTGACCCGGACTTTCACCACCTGAGATATTGCTCCCGCACTCCTCTCCAGAACCCCTCCAGTGCCGGGCATGACCAAAACATATGGACATGGTTCGCCGGGCTCCCTGAGCACCTTCCACATCTGCCCTCTACCCCAAAGAACCTACTCAACCTCGCCCCGGTCAAGTGCGCTCTGTGGACCACCTTAAATTGTATCAGACTGAGCCTGACACATGAGGAGGAGGAATTAACCCTACCTAGGGCATCAGCCCACAGACCTTCCTCGATCTCCTCCCCCAGCTCCTCCTCCCATTTACCCTTCAACTCTTCTACCAGCGCTTCCCCCTCTTCTTTCAACTCCTGGTGTATTTCCGACACCTTGCCCTCCCCGACCCATACACCCGAGATCACCCTATCTTGAACTTCTTGTGCCGGGAGCAACGGGAATTCCTTCACCTGTCGCCTCAAAAAAGCCCTCACCTGCATATATCTAAAGGCATTTCCCGGGGGTAACTCAAACTTCTCCTCCAGTGCCCCTAGGCTCGCAAACGTCCCGTCGATGAACAGGTCCCCCATTCTTCCAATCCCCGCCCGATGCCAGCTCTGGAACCCCCCGTCCATCTTCCCCGGGACAAACCGGTGGTTACCCCTGATCGGGGACCACACCGATGCTCCCATTGCACCCCGGTGCCGTCTCCACTGGCCCCAGATCCTTAGCGTTGCCGCCACCACCGGGCTCGTGGTATACTTTGTCGGCGAGAGCGGCAGCGGTGTCGTCACCAACGCCCCCAGGCTCGTTCCTTTACAGGACGCCATCTCCATCTTCTTCCATGCCGCCCCATCTCCCTCCATAACCCACTTGCGGATCATCGCCACATTTGCTGCCCAGTAGTAGCTCCCCAGGTTTGGCAGCGCCAACCCTCCTCGGTCCCTACTGCGTTCCAGGAACCCTCTCCTTACTCTCGGGGTCTTATTCGCCCACACAAACCCCATAATACTCCTGCCTACTCTCTTAAAAAAGGCCTTAGTGATCACAATGGGAAGGCACTGAAACACAAACAGAAACCTCGGAAGGACCACCATTTTGACCGACTGCACTCTACCCGCCAGCGAGAGCGGTAACATGTCCCATCTTTTGAAATCCTCCTCCATTTGCTCCACCATAGAATTTACAGTGCAGAAGGAGGCCACACGGCCCATCGAGTCTGCACCGGCTCTTGGAAAGAGCACCCTACCCAAGGTCAACACCTCCACCCTCTCCCCACAACACAGCAACCCCACCCAACACTAAGGGCAATTTTGGACACTAAGGGCAATTTATCATGGCCAATCCACTTAACCTGCACATCTTTGGACTGTGGGAGGAAACCGGAGCACCCGGAGGAAACCCACGCACACACGGAGAGGACGTGCAGACTCCGCACAGACAGAGACCCAAGCCGGAATCGAACCAGGGACCCTGGAGCTGTGAAGCAATTGTGCTATCCACAATGCTACCGTGCTGCCCACCAACCTCGACAGATTCAGTTTATGTAGGGTCCCCCAACTCCTGGCTATCTGGATCCCCAGATACCGAAAGCTCGCCTCCGCCCTCCTCAGCGGTAGGTCCCCTATCCCTCTTTCTTGGTCCCCCGCCTGTAATACAAAGAGCTCACTCTTCCCTACATTGAGCTTATAGCCCGAAAAATCCCCAAACTCCCTTAGAGTCTGCATGACCTCCACCATCCCCTCCAATGGATCCGCCACGTACAGCAACAGGTCATCCGCATATAGCGACACCCGATGCTCTTCTCCCCCTCGGACCACCCCCCTCCATTTATTAGACTCCCTCAATGACATGGCCAATGGTTCGATCGCCGATGCGAACAACATGGGGGACAGGGGGCACCCCTGCCTCGTCCCTCGGTACAGTCGAAAGTACTCCGACCTCCGCCGGTCCGTCACTACACTTGCCATCGGGGCTCTGTAAAGGAGCTTAACCCAATTGATAAACCCTACCCCGAACCCAAACCTACGCAGCACCTCCCAGAGGTACTCCCACTCTACTCGGTCAAAGGCCTTCTCCGCGTCCATAGCTGCCACTATCTCCGCCTCTCCCTCCTCCGATGGCATCATTATCACGTTTAAGAGCCGCCGCACATTGGTGTTTAGTTGCCTGCCCTTTACAAATCCCGTCTGGTCCTAGTGGATTACCCCCGGGACACAGTCCTCGATCCTCGTGGCCAGCACTTTTGCCAGCAACTTTGCATCCACATTGAGGAGCGAGATCGGCCTGTACGATCCACATTGCAGGGGTCCTTGTCCCGCTTTAGGATCAAAGAAATTGTCGCTTCCGACATTGTCGGGGGCAGGGTCCCCTCCTCTCTTGCCTCATTAAAGGTCCTCACCAGTAGCGGGGCCAACAGGTCTGCGTACTTCCTGTAGAACTCCACCGGGAATCCCTCCCGTCCCGGTGCCTTCCCAGCCTGCATGCTCCCCAAACCCTTGCTCAGCTCCTCCAACCCAATTGGTGCCCCCAAACCAGCCACCTCTTGCTCCTCCACCCTCAGGAATCTCAGCTGATCTAGGAATCGTCTCATCCCCTCTTCCCCAGCTGGGGGCTGGGATCTGTACAGCTCTTCATAAAAGGCCTTGAATACCTTGTTTATTTTCGTCGCACGCCGAACCGTGGCTCCCCTTCCATCTTTGACTCCCCCTATTTCCCTCGCTGCCATCCTCTTACGGAGCTGGTGTGCCAGCATCCGACTAGCCTTTTCCCCATATTCGTAGGTCGCCCCCTGCGCTTTCCTCCACTGTGCCTCCGCCTTCCCTGTGGTCAACAGGTCAAACTCCGTCTGGCGCCGTCGTCTTTCCCCAAGTACTCTTTCCTCCGGGGCCTCTGCGTATCTCCTGTCCACTCTCAAAATCTCCCCCACTAACCTCTCCCTTTCCATACCTTCTGTCTTCTCCCTATGAGCCCTAATGGAAATTAGCTCTCCCCTGATCACCGCCTTCAACACCTCCCATACCACCCCCACCCGCACCTCCCCGTTGTCGTTGGCCTCCAAGTACCTTTCGATACACCCCCTCACCTTCCCACACACCACCTCGTCCGCCAGCAGTCCCACATCCAGCCGCCACAACGGGCGTTGGTCCCTCTCCTCTCCCAGCTCCAGTTCCACCCAGTGCGGGGCATGGTCCGAAACGGCTATAGCCGAATACTCCATCCCCTCCACCCTCGGGATGAGCGCCCTACCCAGAACAAAGAAATCTATCTGGGAGTAGGCTTTGCGTACATGGGAGAAGAAAGAAAATTCCTTGGCCTGCGGCCTTGCAAACCGCCATGGGTCCACTCCCCCCATCTGATCCATAAACCCTCTAAGTACCTTGGCCGCCGCCGGCCTCTTTCCTGTCCTTGATTTGCAGCGGTCTAGTGCTGGATCCAACACTGTATTGAAGTCCCCTCCCATTATCAAGCCTCCTATCTCCAGGTCCGGAATGCACCCCAACATGCGCTTCATGAATCCTGCATCATCCCAGTTCGGGGCGTATACGTTTACCAACACCACCCGCGTCCCTTGCAGCCTACTGCTCACCATTACATATCGCCCTCCATTGTCCGCTACAATAGTCTTGGTCTCAAATGACACCCGCTTTCCCACCAATATTGCCACCCCTCTATTTTTCGCGTCCAGTCCCGAGTGGAATACCTGTCCTACCCATCCCTTTCTTAATCTGACCTGGTCTGCCACCTTCAGATGTGTCTCTTGGAGCATGGCCACGTCCGTCTTCAGTCCCTTTAAGTGCGCGAACACTCGAGCCCCCTTCACCGGCCCATTCAGGCCCCTCACATTCCACGTTATCAGCCGGATTGGAGGGGTTCTCACCCCCCCCCCCCCACGCCCCGCCGACTAGCCATCTCCTTTTCTGGGCCAGTCCCGTGTCCACGCCTCCCTCACCCTCCAGTCCCCCAGAGGGGGGACCCCCGTCCCGACCATCTCTTCTGTGTCCCATTCCCTTTCGGCCAGTGTAGCAGCAACCCTTTCCCCCCCCCCCTTTCCCCCCCTCCCCTCCCCCCGCTAGACCCCTGTCTAGCTTTTTTGCTCCCCCCATGTCACTCCCCTAAGTCAGCTGACGCCTGTTGACCCCGGCTTCCCCCGCCGTCCCATTGACCACCCCACGTGGGAGTCTCCCAATCCATATGCATTCCTTTGTTCCCCTTCCCGCCTTTCCAAAGCCCGCTCCGCCCCCTCTGGCGCAGCACCTGTTGCGGCCTTGTCTCTCTCCCCCAGCCCATGTAACATTTCCTGCGCGCAATTGACCCCCTATATACAACAATCATCACACATCAAACCCCAAAACATCCCCCCCACCCTCACAAACCCTCAGTTAGAGTCCAACTTTTCAGCTTGTACAAAGGTCCACGCCTCCTCAGGCGTTTCAAAGTAATAGTGTTGGCCCTTGTATGTGACCCACAGTCGCGCTGGCTGCAGCATTCCGAATTTCACTTCTTTCCGGTACAACGCCGCTTTGGCCCGGTTGAAACCCGCTCTCTGCTTTGCAACCTCCGTGCTCCAGTCCGGGTATATTCAGATCTCTGCATTGTCCCACTTACTGCTCCGCTCCTTCTTGGCCCATCTCAGGACCCACTCTCTGTCCGTGAACCGGTGGAACCTCACCACCATCGCCCTTGGCGGCTCATTTGCCTGGGGCTTCTTCGCCAGCACCCGATGTGCCCCGTCCAACTCCAGCGGCCTCGAAGGGGCCTTTGTGCCCATCATCGTCTCGAGCATCGTGCTCGCGTATGCCCCGGCATCAGCCCCCTCCACTCCCTCAGGGAGACCCAGGATTCGCAGATTCTTTCTCCTCGACCTGTTCTCCAGGTCTTCGAGTCTTCCCGCCCACCTCTTGTGTAGCGCCTCGTTCTGCTCCACTCTCACCGCCAGGCCCACGAGCTCATCCTCGTTCTGACTGACTCTTTTCTGTACCTCCTGGATCTTAGCTTCGTGGGCCTTCTGCGTGATCCCAAGTCCTTCAATTGCCGAAAGCATAGGCGCCAACATCTCTTTGCGCATCTCCTCGCGCTGCTCCTCGAATGATAAACTCCTGCAGCTCCCCTTTGTCCCTGGCCGCCACCATTTTGTTTTCTTTCCCTCGCTTCTCCCGTTGCTCCAGTGCCGCTCCTTTGGCCATTACACTTCTGGTCCATTTCATAGAAGTTGGCAGTGTTTGCTTCACCAGTCTGCCCCAAAAAGTCTATGGAAACTCCTGAAAAAGGTCTGAGAGTCGGTTCCAGACGGGAGCTGCCGAATGCGCAACCTACTCCTCCATGGCGCCACCAGAAGCCTCGTCCCCGCCTCTTCAATGGCCTTGGTAGATCCTTTCACAGTTGTTCCCTCTGCTGCTAGAATTCACCTTTGATAGAGTCAAGTCAGATTGCAGCTTTAAGCTTGCCCTTCCCCCGCCTGCATGCTGGAAGAGGCCTCTGTCTATTGCTGCAGATCAAGCCAAATCCTTCACTGTTTCTGCCGGGTCTGACAGCCAAAAGACACAACACTCCTGGGGGACACTGTCAGGGGAAAGCTGCAGTCTTCTTCCCACACCGGGAAATGTCAAACAAATGTCGTGGGGGCCCTGTAAAAGAGCCCAAAAGTCCGTTCTAAGCGGGAGCTGCCGAATATGCGACCTAGCTCTGCATAACCGCACCCGGAAGTCCCTCACACTCATCTGCTACCCCCTGAAAGAATCCATTCATTCTCGCCCGAGTCATATGCACCCTGTGCACCACCTTAAACTGTATCAGGCTCATCCTTACACAAGAGGAGGTCCCGTTTACCCTTCGCAGTGCCTCACTCTATACTCCCCAATTGATCTCCATTCCCAACTCCACTTCCCATTTCTCCTTGATCTTCACCACCCGCTCGCCTCCCTGCTCCCCCAGCCATTTATATATATCCCCAATTCTTTCCTCCCCTTCCACATCCGGAAGCAGCAGTCGCTCCAGCAGGGTGTATCCCGGCAATCTGGTGAACCCCTTCCAGACCTTTCGTGCAAAGTCCCTATCCTGTAGATACCTGAACTCACTACCCCTCGGCAGCTCTACCCTCTCCCTTAGCTCCTCCAGACTGGCAAATCCTTCCTCCAAATACAAATCCCTCACCTTGACCAGCCCCACTTCCCTCCACCTCCTGTATACACTATCCATCCCCCCCCGGCTCAAACCCATGATACTCGCACAGCGGCGTTAGCACCAACATCCCTTCCACCCTAAAATTCCTCCTCAGCTGATTCCATATCTTCACCGTGGACTGCACCACTGGGCTCCCTGAATACCTACTTGGAGCCATTGGCAATGTTGCCGTCACAATAGCCCTCAAACTCGGCTCCTTATAAGATTCCTCCTCCATCCTAACCCACTCTACCCCTTCTCCTTCCCACCACCACCGCACCTTGTCCACATTCACCGCTCAATAATAATGAAGCAAGTTTGTCAACACCAACACCCCCTGCTGCCTCTGCCTCTGTAACAGGGTCCTCCCCACCCTCACCACCTTCCCCACCCGTACAAAGTCAGAGATGATTGTGTCCACCTTCCGAAAAAAGGCCTTTGGTATAAAGATCGGGAGAGCCTGAAAGATAAACCAGAACCTCGGCAGAATATTCATTTTCACCACTTGGACCCTCACCACCAACGTTAAGTGCGGTGTATCCCACCTCTTAAGATCCACCCTGGCCTCCTCCACCAGCTTCGTTAAGTTCCACTTATGGAGCCCCGTCCATTCCCTCGCTACCTGAATATCCAAGTACCTAAGCCTATCCCTCTCTACCGTAAATGGCATCCCCCCCTAAATTTGCCCGCTGTGCCAGCTCATTCACCGGGAATACTTCGCTTTTTCCTACATTCAGCTTGTATCCCGAGAACCCTCCAAACCTCCCCAGCAGGCCCATATTCCTTCCCATACTCTCCAACGGATCCGAAACATACAGCAAGAGGTCATCGGCATAGAGCGACACCCAATGCTCCCTCTGTCCCCTCATTATTCACTGCCACTCTGCCGACCTCCTGAAAGCCATCGCCAATGGCTCTATGGCCAGCGCGAACAGCAGCAGCGACAGCGGGCACCCCTGCCTCTTACCCCTGTGTAAGTCAAAGCTTTGTGAGCTCATATCATTCGTCCTCACTCTTGCTCTTGGCGCCACATACAGGAACCGCACCCATGCCACATCACGGCCCAAACCCAAACCTTCCCAAAACTTCAAACAAGTACCACCACTCCACCCGATTAGATGCTTTCTCCGTGTCCATGGACACTACCACATCCGGTACCAGAGCTCTCGACGGATTCATCACCACATTCAACAGCCGTCTTATATTACTTGCGAGCTGCCTGCCCTTCACGAAGCCTGTTTGATCTTCTGCAACCATCCCTGGGACACAATCCTCCATCCTCCCCGCCAACAACTTAGCCAATACTTTCACATCCGTGTTCAAAAGTGATATGGGTCTATACGACCCACATTCCACCGGATCCTTCCCTTTTTGGGGGATTAGTGTGATTACTGCCTGTTTCATCGTCTCCGGCAACTCCCCTTCTCCAGTGCTTCATTAAACGCCCCAAACCGATGTGGTGCCAGGTCCACCGCAAATTCCTTATTAAATTCTGCTGGGAACCCATCCGGCCCAGGTGCCTTCCCCGACTTCATACCCCGATACTATCCAGCACCTCTCTCAGCCCCAGGGGCTCCTCCAACGCCTGCCTCTTTGCTTCCTCCACCTGGGGAAATTCCAGCTCGTCCAGAAACCACCCCATGTCCCCCTCCTCTCCTCCTGGGCCTGCCTCATAAAGTTCCTGGTAATACTCTCTAAATGCCTCATTTATCTTCCCTGGCTTTGACACCACATCTCCAGCCCCAGTCCGATAAGAACATAAGAACTAGGAACAGGAGTCGGCCATCTGGCCCCTCGAGTCTGCTCCGCCATTTAATGAGATCATGGCTGATCTTTGTGGACTCAGCTCCACTCTCCGGCCCGTACACCATATCCCCGAATTCCTTTATTCTTTAGAAAGGCATCTATCTTTTTCTTAAAAACATTTAAAGAAGGAGCCTCAACTGCTTTACTGGGAAAGGAATTCCAGAGATTCACAACCCTTTGGGTGAAGAAATTCCTCCTACACTCCGTCCTAAATCTACCTCCCCTTATTTTGAGGCTATGCCCCCTAGTTCTGCTTTCCCCGACCAGTGGAAACAACCTGCCCGCATCTATCCTATCTATTCCCTTCATAATTTTATATGTCTCAATAAGATCCCCCCGCATCCTTCTAAACTCCAATGAGTACAGTCCCAGTCTACTCAACCTCTCGTCATAATCTAATCCCCTCAACTCTGGGATCAACCTCATGAATCTCCTCTGCACTCCCTCCAGTGCCAATATGTCCTTTCTCAGGTAAGGAGACCAAAACTGAACACAATACTCCAGATGCGGCCTCACCAACACCCTATACAATTGCAGCATAACCTCACTAGTCTTGAACTCCATCCCTCTAGCAATGAAAGAGAAAACTCGATTAGCCTTCTTAATCACCTGTTGCACCTGCACACCAACTTTTTGCGACTCGTGCACCAGCACACCCAGGTCCCTCTGCACAGCAGCATGTTTTAACATCTTACCGTTTAAATAATAATCCATTCTGCTGTTATTCCTCCCAAAATGGATAGCCTCACACTTGGCAACATTGAATTCCATCTGCCAGACCCTAGCCCATTCACCTAACCTATCCAAATCCTTCTGCAGACTTCTGGTATCCTTTGCCCTTTTTGCTTTATCACTCATCTTAGTGTCGTCTGCAAACTTTGACACATTGCACTTGGTCCCCAACTCCAAATCGTCTATGTAAATTGTGAACAACTGCGGGCCCAACACTGATCCTTGAGGGACACCACTGGTTACAGGTTGCCAACCAGAGAAACACCCATTTATCCCCACTCTCTGCTTTCTGTTAGTTAACCAATCCTCTACCCATGCTGCCACTTTACCCTCAATGCCATGCATCTTTAGTTTGTGCAGCAACCTTTTGGGTGGCACCTTGTCAAAAGCTTTCTGGAAATCCAGATATACCACATCCATTGGCTCCCCGTTATCTACTGCACTTGTAACGTCCTCAAACAATTCTACCAAATTAGTCAGACATGACCTACCCTTTGTGAAGCCATGCTGCGTCTGCCCAATGGGACAATTTCCCTCCAGGTGCCTCGCTATTTCCTCCTTAATGATAGATTCCAGCATTTTCCCTACAACCGAAGTTAAGCTTACCGGCCTATAATTACTCACTTTCTGCCGACCTCCTTTTTTAAACAGTGGTGTCACGTTTGCTACTTTCCAATCCTCTGGGACCACCCCAGAGTCTAGTGAATTTTGATAAATTATCACTAGTGCGTTTACAATTTCCCTAGCCATCTCTTTTAACACTCTGGGATGCATCCCATCAGGGCCAGGAGACTTGTCTACCTTTAGCCCCATTAGCTTGCCCAATACTGCCTCCTTAGTGATTACAATCATCTCAAGGTCCTCACCTATCATATCCTTATTTCCATCAGTCACTGGCATGTTATTTGTGTCCTCTACTGTGAAGACTGACCCAAAAAACCTGTTCAGCTCCTCAGCCATTTCCCCGTCTCCTATTATTAAATCTCCCTTCTCATGTGGGCAGCACGGTAGCACAAGTGGCTAGCACTGTGGCTTCACAGCACCAGGGTCCCAGGTTCGATTCCCTGCTGGGTCACTGTCTGTGCGGAGTCTGCACGTTCTCCCCGTGTCTGCGTGGGTTTCCTCCGGGTGCTCCGGTTTCCTCCCACAGTCCAAAGATGTGCAGGTTAGGTGGATTGGCCACGCTAAATTGTCCTTAGTGACAATTAGGAGGGGGTCATTGGGTTACGGGGATAGGGTGGAAGTGAGGGCTTAAGTGGGTCGGTGCAGACTCGATGGGCCGAATGGCCTCCTTCTGCATTGTATGTTCTATGTTCTATCTTCCAAAGGACTAATATTTACCTTAGCCACTCTTTTTTGTCTTATATATTTGTAGAAGCTTTTACTATCTGCTTTTATGTTCTGAGCCAGTTTACTTTCATAGTCTACCTTACTCTTCTTTATGGCTTTTTTAGTAGCTTTCTGTTGTCCCCTAAAGACTTCCCAGTCCTCTAGTCTCCCACTAATGTTTGCCACTTTGTATGTTTTTCCCTTCAATTTGATACTCTCCCTCACCTCCTTAGATATCCACGGTCGATTTTTCCCCTTTCTACCGTCTTTCTTTTTTGTTGGTATGAACCTTTTCTGAACACTGTGAAAGATCGCTCGGAAGGTTCTCCACTGTTCCTCAACTGCTTCACCATGAAGTCTTTGCTCCCAGTCTACCTTATTAGTTCTTCTCTCATCCCATTGTAATCACCTTTGTTTAAGCACAAAACACTAGTGTTTGATTTTACCTTGTCATCCTCCAACTGTATTTTAAATTCCACCATATTGTGGTCGCTCCTTCCAAGAGGGTCCCGAACTATGAGATCATTAATCAATCCTGCCTCATTACACAGGACCAGATCTAGGACCGCTTGTTCCCTTGTAGGTTCCATTACATACTGTTCCAGGAAATTATCCCGGGCACATTCTCTCAATTCCTCCTCAAGGCTGCCTTTACCAACCTGGTTAAATCAATCGATATGCAGATTAAAATCTCCCATGATAACCGCTGTACCATTTCTACATGCATCTGTTATTTCTTTGCTTATTGCCTGCCCTACCATCCTGTTACTATTTGGTGGCCTATAGACTACTTTCAGTGACCTTTTCGCCTTACTATTCCTGATTTCCACCCAAATTGATTCAACCTTGTCCTCCATAGCACCAATATCATCTCTTACTATTGCCCGGATGCCATCCTTAAACAACAAAGCTACACCACCGCCCTTACCGTCCATTCTATCCTTTTGTATAGTCTGATACCCTTGGATATTTAACTCCCAGTCGTGACCATCTTTTAACCATGTTTCAGTCATGGCCACTAAATCATAGTCATTCACGATGATTTGCGCCATCAACTCATTTACCTTATTCCGTATACTACGAGCATTCAGGTAAAGTACACTTCTGCTGTTTTTTATGTCTTTGTTATGAATCCTAACACCTTGATCAGTAACTTTTCGCAATTTATTTTTCCTCTTACCCTTTCTCCTAATTTTCCTTGTCTTTGAACCCATATCTCTACATAATAACCTGTCACGTAACCTGCTGCCTTGATCTCCATTAACCATTATACTGTCCATAGCTTTACACTTCCCTTCCCCCCAGCTTGCTAGTTTAATGTCCTTGTGACCAACCTATTTATCCTATTCGCTAGAACACTGGTCCCAGAATGGTTCCAGAGATTATAACCCTGGAGGACCTGCTCTTTAATTTAGTCCCTAGTGTTTGATAATCCCCAAACAGGTCCTCTTTCCTAGTCTTACCTATGTTGTTAGTCCCAACGTGGACCGGGCAGGCAACATACCATGCGGGACTCTCGATCTGGCTTACAAAGGTCTTCAATATTTCCCTGGACGCAGCCTGCCTCTGCAGCTGGTGCGCCAGCATGTGGCTTGCCTTCTCCCCATACTCGTATTGCACCCTTCTTCTCCTACGCAGTTACCCTACCGCCCTCCCGGTTGACAGCTTGTCAAATTGCCCCTGCACTTTTTCCTCCTCGCCAATCCCTCCACGGTGGGTACCTTCTAATATTCCCGGTCCACATTTCCGGTGGCAACTATGAAGGAGTAAGTCGCACATTTGGTGGCTCCCGCTCTGTTCGGATTTTTAGACCTTTCTCCCGGACTTTTTTCTGGTTTTAAACGGTGGATTCGAAGGCTGAGACAATTTTGCACCGTTTCCACGTATTGGTGAATGGAGCAAAGAACCAGAAGTGCACGAAAAGGCAGAAATAAGAAGTTAGCCAAGAGCTGTGTTGAAGCTGAGCGGGAGACAGTATGACTGAGGGCCGGACCCCTGGGGTGGCGGCGCAGCGACCAATGGAGCTGGTGATGCAGGCCATCCAGGATGGTTTTGCCTAGCAGAAGCGGGAATGTTTGGACCCGATTATAAAGAATCGATCGATCGGTTAGACCATGGATTGGATGCCCAGGATCGGGTATTCCGGAAGGTTGAGAAGGCGCTGGCTGAGCAGGAGGAGCATGAAACAGCGTTGGAGCTGGAGGTGGGGATGCTTCGGGACCAGCAAAAAAGTTACTGGAGAAAGTGGAGGACCTTGAGAATCGGTCCCGCCGGCAGAACTTAAGAATTGTTGGTCTCCCGGAGGGGGCTGAGGGAGCAGACGCTGGGGCATACGTAGCTGCTATGTTTTAGAAACTGCTGGGGGAGGGGGCATTACCCCGACCGTTGGAGGTGGACAGGGCGTACAGAGCGCTTGCAAGGAAGCCGCGGGCGGGGGACCCTCCGAGGGCAATGGTGGTGAGATTCCATAGGTTCCTGGACAAGGAATGCATTCTTCGGTGGGCCAAACGAACGCGGAGTTGTAAGTGGGACAACAGTATCCTGCGGGTGTACCAGGACCTGAGCGTGGAGGTGGCGAGAAAGAGAGCAGGCTTTAACCAGGTCAAGTCTATTTTCTTCAAGAAGCAGGTGAAGTTCGGTCTGCTGTATCCGGCTCGTCTTTGGGTCACACACAAGGACCAGCATCACTATTTTGAGTCGCCCGATGAGGCGCTGGACTTTGCTAAAGGAAAAGGACTGGTGGGGGTCTGAGAACTTTCGAACTTTGAGATAACTTGTTGGGCTATATTGGGCCCTTTTTTCCCCTTGTTCTTTTTTCTTTTGGGGTTTGTTTTCCTGTTTTAAATTGGTGATGCTCCTCTTACTGTTTCATTTCTGTTTTGGGGGTTCTGTATAAGGGGGAAAAAAAGGGGGGCGGGAGTCGGTTTTTTGTTTTTGGGTTCTTTTCTCGGTGGATGTTGGCAATGTCCCTTTTGTTTTTATTGATGTGCACTTTGTGGGATGGAGGCATGCCTGTTTGAGTTTCGGTGGGTGGTGCTTTTGTTTCTGTGTTTTCTTGCTGTTGGGTGTTTGTCTGGGGATTGTTAGATGAGGGAATTTGTTTGTATGAGCGGGGGGAGGGGAGGCTTTTTGGCACCGGGGGCAGGAGCCACCAAGCTAGCTGGGTAAGCTAGCTCACGGAAGCACAGTGCGGGGTGTGTATATGTTTAGTTTAGCAGATGGGTTAGGTTTTAGAGTAGTGTTGCTGGGGGGAGGGGCGGGGGGGGGATTGGTTCTGCTGACGAGGGAGGGGCTTTGGTGGAGGGACAGTCGGGAGGTAGGGGTGGGGGTCGCCATGGGGCGGGCCGGAGGAGGTGCAGCGCTGGGGCTGGAAGCGGGCCCAAGAAAGGGGATGGCTGATCGGCGGAGGGAGAGGGCACTTTGCCCCCCCAACTAGGCTGACCACATGGAATGTTCGGGGGCTAAATGGGCCGGTAAAGAGGGCACGTGTGTTTGCGCACCTGAGGGGACTGAAGGCGGGTGTGGTAATGTTGCAGGAGATGCATCTTAGAGGAGTGGACCAGGTCAGGTTGAGGAAAGGCTGGATCAGTCAGGTTTTTCACTCGGGCTGGATACAAAGACTCGAGGGTTGCGGTCTTGGTTAATAAGCGGGTGACATTTGAGGTGGGAAGGATAGTCTCGGATGTGGGAGGTCGATATATCATGGTCAGTAGTAGGCTGCAGGGGATGAAGGTAGTGCTGGTCAATGTGTATGCACCAAATTGGGATGATGGGGATTTTATGAAGAGGGTGCTAGGGAAGATTCCGGACCTGGACTCGCACATGGGAGGGGATTTTAATACAGTTATTGATCCCGGCCTGGATCGGTCATTCTCAAGAACAGGCAGGATGCCAGCAATGGCAAAGGAGCTGAAAGGATTCATGGAGCGGTGGGGGGTGGGGTGGGGGGGGATGGTTCCATGGAGATTTAGGCAGCCGAGGGCGAAGGAATTTTCTTTTTACTCCCACGTACATAAGGTGTACTCTCGGATCGATTTCTTTGTTGTGGGTAGGGCTCTACTGGGTGGGGTGGTGGAAACAGTACTTGCCGATTACGATCTCGGACCATGCTCCGCACTGGGTGGACCTGCAGGTTAGTATGGAAAGCAAGCAGCGCCCGCAATGGAGGTTGGATGTAGGGCTATTGGCGGACGAAGCGGTGTGCGAGAGGCTGAGGAATTGTATGTTGAACTACCTGCAGGTAAATGATATGGGAAAGGTCTCAGCAGCGGTGGTCTGGAAGGCGCTGAAGGCAGTGGTGAGAGGTGAGCTGATTTCGATCCGGGCTCACAGGGACAGGACGGATAGGGCAGAGACGGACCGACTGGTAAAAGAGATTCGACAAGTTGATAAGGAGGTATGCGGAGGCCCCAGAGGCAGGGCTGTTAAGGGAACGCCAGAGGCTACAGGCGGAATTTGGCTTGCTTACCACATGGAGGGCAGTGGAACAGCTCAGAAAGGCGAGGGGAGTGATTTACAAGCACGGTGAGAAGACCAGTAGGATGCTTGCACAGCAGCTCAGAAAGAGGGAGGCAGCTAGAGAAATAGGGAAAGTTATAGACCGGGATGGGAACTTAGTTGGGGACTCGGCAGGGGTGAGTAAGGCCTTCCGGGACTTTTATAATAGGTTGTATAGGTCGGAACCCCCTGCGGGGCCGGAGGGGATGAGGCAGTTCCTGGAGGTGCTGACTTTCCCAAGGGTGGACAGGGAGCTGGTCGAAGGCCTTGGGGTCCCAATCGGGCTGGAGGGTTTGAAGGCCATGCAGTCGGGTAAGGCCCCGGGACCAGATGGGTACCCAGTCGAGTTCTACAAAAATGTTCTCCGGAATATTGGGACCGGTGCTGTTGAAGATGTTTAACGAGGCTAGGGAAAGAGGGCCATGATCTCGCTAATCCTGAAACGGGACAAGGACCCGGAGCTATGTGGGTCTTATAGGCCGATTTCCTTGTTGATCATGATGCCCCCGGAAAGTAGGGAGGTGGAGGTAGTGGTCGCGATGGATGCGGAACAAGCTTTTGACCGGGTTGAGTGGGATTATTTATGGGAGGTGCTGGAGAGGTTCGGATTTGGGAGGGGCTTTATTGACTGAGTTAGGTTGCTGTACCGGGCTCCGGTTTCAAGAGTACGGACGAATAGGACGATTTCGGACTACCGGGGATGAGACAGGGATGCCCCTCTCCCCACTGCTGTTTGCGCTGGCTATAGAGCCGCTGGCAATTGCTCTGAGGGCCTCAAGGGGCTGGTCCGGGGGGGGGGAGCACAGGGTCTCGTTTGCGGATGACCTGTTTTGGTATGTCTCAGACCCAGTGGAGGGGATGGAAGAAATAATGGGAATTTTAGGGGAATTCGGCCGGTTTGGGGGGTAAAAGCTCAATATGAGGAAGAGCGAGATGTTTGTGGTCCAGGCGAACGGTCAGGAGAGGCGACTGGGGGAATTGCCGTTTAGAGTGGTAGGGGACAGTTTCAGGTACCTAGGTATCCAAGCGGCGCGGGATTGGGACAGGCTACATAAATTGAATTTGGCCCAGCTGGTGGATCAGATGAAGGAGGATTTCCGGAGATGGGATGCGCTCCCGTTGTCTCTGGCGGGCAGAGTTCAAACGGTAAAAATGACAGTCCTCCCAAGATTCCTATTCGTTTTACAATGCCTCCATCTTCATCCCGATCCTTTTTTTAAGCGGGTCAATAAATTTATTGTGGGCTTTGTGTGGGGGAGCAAGTCCCCGCGAGTGAAGAGGGCAATGCTTGAGCGGAGTCAGGGAGAGGGGGTGCTGGCGCTGCCGAATTTCAGCAATTATTACTGGGCAGCTAATATAGCCATGGTGAGGAGGTGGCTGGTGGGGGGGAGCCGGTGTGGGTGCGCATGGAGGCGGCTTCTTGCAAGGGCACAAGTCTGGCGGCGTTGGTCACAGCGCCTCTGCCGTTCCCGCCGGTGCGGTACTCCACCAGTCCAGTGGGGTGGTGGCCCTGAGAGTCTGGGGGCAGTGGAGGAGACATGTGGAAGCAGAGGGAGCATCGGTGTGGTCCCCAATCTGCAATAATCACTGGTTTGCCCCGGGGAGGATGGACTGGGAGGTTCGGAATTTGGCGGAGAGCGGGAATCGAGAGGATGGGGATCTTGTTTATAGAAGGAAGTTTCCCGAGTAGGAGGGTGCTGGAGGAGAAGTTTGTATTGGCGGGGGGAAACAAATTTCGATATCTGCAGGTGCGGGACTTTTTGCGGATGCAGGTACCAACCTTCCCCCTCCTGCCGCTGAGGGGGATTCAGGATAGGGTGGTTTCTAGAGGATGGATAGGAGAGGGGAGACTCTCAGACATATATAAAGAGCTTATGGGTTCGGAGGAGATGCAGACTGAGGAGCTGAAGCAAAAGTGGGAGGAGGAGTTTGGGGGGAAAGTTAGGGGAGGGCCTTTGGGCGGGTGTGCTGACTGGGGCCAACACGACCGCAACATGTGCCAGGCTCAGCCTGATCCAATTTAAGGAGTTCACCGGGCTCACATGACAGTGGCCCGGATGAGCAGATTCTTTGGGGTGGAAGACAGATGTGTGATATGTGCGGGGGGGGGGGGCCAGCAAACCATGTCCACATGTTCTGGGCATGCCCAAAACTGAGGGGATTTTGGCAGGGGTTTGCCGACGCCACGTCCACGGTATTAAATACGAGTCCAGAGGTGGCGATTTTGGGGGTATCGCAGCATCGGGAATCCAGGAGGAGAAAGAGGCAGATGTTCTGGCCTTTGCTTCCCTGGTAGCCCGGAGGCGGATATTACTGGCATGGAGGGACTCGAAGCCCCAAAAATCGGAGACCTGGCTATCGGACATGGCTGGCTTCCTCTGCCTGGAGAAAATTAAGTTCACTATGAGAGGATCTCTGATAGGGTTCGCCCGGAGGTGGCAACCATTCATTGATTTCTTCGCAGAGAATTAACCATCAGCAGAAGGAGGGGGGGGGGGGGGGAGAGAGTTAGGCCAGCGTAGGTTAGGGGGTAAGTAATGGTGGGACCTGTGGGAGAGGGAGGTGGTAATAGTTTCCTTGTTACGTGCATTGTTGCTGTTACAATGGCAAAGAAATACCTCAATAAAATGTTTGTTTAAAAAAAAAAAGAATATTCCCTGTCCACCTCCACTACCTCGCTCACTAGACGGTCATATTCCGCCCTCCTTTCCTTATTCGCATGAACCGTAAATAAGATAATTTCTCCCCGGACCACTGCCTTCAGTGCTTCCCAAAAAATGCCCAACGACACCTCCCCATTCTGATTGAACTCCACATAATTCCTAATCGCCAACCGCACCTTATCACAAAAACCTCCATCTGCCAACAACCCCGAGTCAAACCTCCATCCCAGCCTCTGCTCTCGTCCCGTACTGAATCGAATATCCAGCCAGTGGGGTGCATGGTCCGAGATAACTATCCCCGCATACTCTGCCCCCTCCACCCCAACCAAAATCTCCCGACTCACTACAAAGTAATCAGTCCTCGAATACACCTTATAGACGTGTGAAAAGAAGGGATACTCCCTTCCCCCTGGGTTCTGAAAGCGCCATGGATCCACCATACCCATCCTCTCCATAACCCCCCCCCTCCAGCTCCCTTGCCATTCGTACCATACCCATCGACCTGGGGCTCGATCTATCCACCCTCGGCTCCAGGACACGGTTAAAATCTCCTCCCATGATCAACTGGTATGTGGCCAAATCCGGGATTGCTGCCAGCAACCCCTTCATAAAATCCACATCATCCCAATTTGGGGCATACACATTTACCAACACTACCGGTGCCCCTTCCAATACCCCACTCACATTCACACATCTCCCACCTGGATCCCTCACCTCCTTCGCACTCATGAATCCCATTTTTTTGCTCATTAAAATCGCCACACCCCTAGATTTCAAATCAAACCCCAAGTGAAAAACCTGCCTGACCCACCCCTTCCTTAACCTAACCTGGTCCTTCACACGGAGGTGTGTCTCCTGCAAAAAGACAACCCCCGCTTTCAAGCTCCAGAGGTGCATGAACACCCGCGACCTTTTAACCGGCCCATACAGTTTCCGGACGTTGCATGTTACCAACCTTACTGGAGGCTTGCGCCTCCAATCCCCTTTACCGTCCATCATCATCCCCACTTAACTCCTTCTCTCTCATATTCTTTGTAGCGTTTGTATTATCCTGCAGGGTGTGATTATCTGAGTAACGTTCAATTTGTACGCTATCTTCAGTAAACCCATTGTACACAATCTCACAAAATATTTGATAAATAGAATCCGATACCACTGCCTCCACAAGAACCAGTGTTTAGGCAGCCAGAGTGCTTTTGCAACCCTTTTTATTTTCTTAGTTTCCAAGCTAAAGTCATCAGAAATATTACAAAACCAGCTGCACTAGTATGAACCCCATCAGAAGAATACCATCATTAAATATGACTAGTTTCATGTTCTTTGGGTCACCTCAGGATAGAAACATAAGTAAGCATTTCTTGAAATTTAATTACTTTAATGTTGCATTTGCCCTTAAAACACTCTATAGTGTTTCAACACATCAAAACTAGTTTGACCGTTTTCACAATCTTCATATTGTTCTGTCCCTTCTTTAGATATAATACCATCTGTCTGAGATGACCAAGTATGATTAACTGATATGGGAATCAGTGATTTAAACTTACTCCAGACTCACTTTGCTTACTAGTTAATACTTAAACCATTATATATATACACATATCTAAGCCCCACAAACCTGACCCCCAATGTTAAATTCTACTTTGATCTTCTAATCTTATAAATAACACACTTTCAAATTCTGCACCATCACCTCTATTATGGCTCCCTTGGGGGCCAAGGACTGTGCTCCATTCGATTTCCCCCTGGTAATTGGGGGTGCGGTTTCCCCTAAACAAGGGAAAATTACTCTGTAAAAAAAAAAAAACGCTAACCTGAGTGCAGGCCAAGGAGGGTGACCTTCGGGGAGAGGAGTAGTAGTTTTTGTGATTCTGTGTATACCGTAATAAACTAATCGTTCATTTCATAGAATTTTTTTTCATAGAATTTACAGTGCAGAAGGAGGCCATTTGGCCCATCGTGTCTGCACCAGCTCTTGGAAAGAGCACCCTACCCAAGATCAACACCTCCGCCCTATCCCTATCCCCATAACCCAGTAACCCCACCCAACACTAAGGGCAATTTTGGTCACTAAGGGCAATTTATCATAGCCAATCCACCTAACCTGCACATCTTTGGACTGTGGGAGGAAACGGGAGCACCCAGAGGAAACCCACGCAGACACGAGGAGGATGTGCAGACTCCACACAGACAGTGACCCAAGCCGGAATTGAACCTGGGATCCTGGAGCTGTGAAACAATTGTACTATCTACAATGCTACCGTGCTGCCCTACCGCCTGTTCCTGTTGTCTCTCCCATTCAGGTTCTGTAACCTCATATAATAAACATCACACACCTCAAACAAAAACCTTCTTTCAACCTGCTCCTATATATGTGTGCAGTAAGAAGTTTTACAACACCAGGTTAAAGTCCAACAGGTTTGTTTCGATGTCACCTATATATGTGAGCACAATTGAGTCCTCAGTTAATACCCACCACCTAAATACAAGTAATAGCCATTGATGTACACTTGGGAAGAATGCCAATTTTAGATTAATTGTAAAGTGAGACAGAAGAGGCATTCACCAGAGTGAAAAGAGACTGCAAAAATCTCTTCAGTAAAAGTTAGATTGAGAAAGCAAAATTCAGGCAGTAAAGTAACCAATGAGTATGAAAACTGACTATGAATGCACAATTATCTATTGTCATGCGAATATAGGACAGCCGAGGAGTGAAAAAATGAGTGTTTCATGCAGGTTGCACATCTAATGAGATGTAAAATATACCGATAATAAATAAAGATCATGAATGGTAACAGAGTGGAAATTGGGGAAAGATCTAACTATAGAGATCAGGGGTAGAATTGAAGAAATTCCAGTGTTGTTAAAAGACACATGACAAGATACGTGTTAGGCCACTGAGATAGAGGTCAGAGCAATACAGTCAGTGCTCAAATAGCATAGAGTTTAGATGGGGTGTACTTTCTATTTAATTAATGGCCAACAGAAAAGGAAAGCAGCAATTCACTCATTCTGACTGGCTGAATAGGTTTACTCATCATAGCTATTGATTGGACTCTTTGGGAGGCCCTAAATTATCAGCACTGCATTGGGGCCAGCACGGTAGCAGAGTGGATAGCACTGTTGCTTCACAGCTCTGGTTCGATTCCCGGTCACTGTCTGTGCGGAGTCTGCATGTTCTCCCCGTGTCTGCGTGGGTTTCCTCCGGGTGTTCCGGTTTCCTATCACAAGCCCCGAAAGATGTGTTTGTTAAGTGAATTGGACATTCTGAATTCTCCCTCAGTGTACCCGAACAGGCACCGGAGTGTGGTGACTAGGGGATTCATTGCAGTGTTAATTTAAGCCTTCTTGTGACACTGATAAAGGTTATTATTATCATCTGCATGGCCGTGGACAGATAAGGCTACCTCCAACTTATCTAACCGTGAAATCTTTTCAGTTGCTGGATGTTTTCAGAATCAACGGAAATAGTGGTTATTAAAAACAGAAGTAAGAGATTAACAAATGTTATGCACTCCCCACTCCTCTGCTGCAACAATTATTTAATTGTTTTGTAAAGTCTTAGGCAAAGCATTAGTACCTTGCTCATACCTTTTGCCCGTATAAGAAGAATTCCTTTTTTTTTAACCTCTAATCTGTCCCACCATTTCTTTAATTATCCTTTTACTTGATCAATGGCGGTGGACATCTGAGGGCGGGCCTGGAGGGGCACGTGACATGGGTTGGGGGCCGGCTCAAAGGGGCATGGCTGATCAGCAGGGGAAGGTAGCCGGGAGCGCCCGAACCAGGCTGGTCATGTGGAACACGAGGGGGTTGAATGGGTCGGTTAAACGGTCGCGCATCTGTGGAGTTTGAAGGCAAACGTGGCATTTTTGCAGGAGATGCACCTGAAGTTGGGGGATCAGACGGGGCTGAGAAAGCGATGGGTGGGTCGGTGTTTCATTCGGGGCTGGATATTAAGACGAGGAGGGGTGGCTGTGTTGGACAATAGGAGGGTTGTATTTGAGTTGGGGAACATTGTGGCCGGTCCGGGGGGGGGTAGGTAGATGATGGTCAGTGGGAAGTTGGAGGGGATGCCAGTGGTTCTGGTAAACGTTTGTGCCCCGAATTGGGATGACGAACATTTTATGAGGCAGGTGTTGGGGAAGATTCCGGACCTGGACTCGCATTGGTTGATTATGGGGGGTGACTTCAATATGGACCAGTCGAGTCTCGGCGAGGGTGTCGGCAGTGCGAGAGAGCTGAGGGGGTTCATGGGGCTTTGGATCCGTGGAGGTTTGGGAGGCCGAGGGTGAAGGAGTCACCCCCCGCCCCCCCCGCCCTTGGAATACTGCATCTGCTCACAATTTTAATTTTCCCCGAGAAAGTCGACGGACGGCTGCCACCTCCGGGAGAACCCTAACATTGACCTTCTTAAGGCAAACTTTATTTTCTCAAGCCTGAGAAACCCAGCCATGTCACTAACCCAGGTCTCTCCACTCGGGGGGGCCCCCTGAACTCCCGGATCTTCCGACACTCCAATGAGCACCGTCCATGTTTTTAGCACCGTGGACATTGCCTTATCAAAACCCTCTGAGCTTCGGGCATGCCCAAAACATGTGGACGTGATTTGCTGGGCTTCCCGCACAACTCGCACACCTATCCTCTACCCCGAAAAACTTACTCATCCTAACCACCGTCATGTGTGCCCGGTGGACTACCTTAAATTGTATCAGGCTAAGCCTGGCGCACGATGAGGAGGTATTAATCCTGCTTGGGGCATCCGCCCATAGACCCGCCTCTATCTCTCCTCCTAGCTCGTCCTCCCACTTGCCCTTAAGCTCCTCCACCGGAGTTTCCTCCGCCTCCGAAAGCTCCTGGTAAATATCCGATATCTTCCCTTCTCTCACCCAGGTACTGGAAACTACTCTGTCCTGTATCCCCCGTGGCGGCAGCAGCGGAAAGGCTGGCACCTGCTTTCTCAGGAAGTCGCGCACCTGCAAATACCTAAAACCATTCCCTGCTGGCAATTTAAATTTATCCTCCAAAGCTTTCAAGCTGGGTAAGCTCCCATCTATAAATAGATCACCCATCCTTCTAATTCCTGCCCTCTGTCAACTCCGGAACCGCCATCTAGCCTACCGGGTACAAACCTGTGGTTGTTATAAATCGGGGTCCAAATCGATGCTTCCTCCACTCTCTTGTATCTCCTCCACTGCCCCCAGATCCTCAGAGCTGCCACTACCACCGGACTTGTGGAGTATCGGGCCGGCGAGAACGGCAGAGGTGCCGTTACCAATGCTCCCAGACTGGTGTCTTTACATGACGCCGCCTCCATCCGCTCCCATGCTGACCCCTCCCCCACTACCCACTTCCTAATCATGGCTATATTATCCGCCCAGTAGTAATTGCAGAAGTTCGGCAGCGCCAACCCACCCTCCCCCCGACTGCGCTCCAACAACACTTTCTTCACTCGCGGAGTTTTACTCTCCCACACAAAGCCGGAAATAATCTTATTCACCCGCTTGAAAAAAGCCTTAGGGATGAAGATGGGGAGGCACTGAAAGACGAACAGAAATCTGGGGAGGACCGTCATTTTCACGGTCTGTAACCTCACCGCCAGTTACAGCAGGAGCATGTCCCATCTCTTAAAGTCCCCTTCCATTTGTTCTACCAACCGGGATAGGTTTAACTTGTGTAGTACCTCCCATTTCCGGGCCAACTGGATTCCCAGATATCGTAAGCTCTACCCTACCATTCTAAGCGGCAGCTCTCCCAGTCTCTTCTCCTGCCCTCTTGCCTGGATCGTAAACATCTCGCTTTTCCCCATGTTCAATTTACACCCCGAAATATTGCCAAATTCCCCCAAGATTCGCATTACTTCCCTCATCCCCTCCAACGGGTCCGAAATGTACAAGAGCAGGTCATCTGCGTAGAGCGAGACCCGGTGCTCCCCCCCCCCCCCCCCCCCCCCCGAACCAGCCCTTTCCAGTTCCTAGAGGCTCTTTATGCCATAGTCAATGGCTCTATGGCGAGAGCAAACAAACAGTAACAGGGAGAGGGGGCACCCTTGCCTCGTCCCTCGGTGTAGTTTAAAATACCCCGACCTCAGCCGGTTTGTACGCACACTCGCTACTGGTGCCTGATAGATCTATCGCACCCAGTCAATAAAGCCCACACCAAACCCAAACCTTCCCAGTGCCGCCCACAGTTAATTCCACTCCATCCGATCAAAAGCCTTCTCCGCATCCATCGCTACCACCACCTCCGCCTCCTCTCCTTCTGAGGGCATCATAATAACATTTAGAAGCCTTCGAACATTGGCCTTGAGTGGCCTGCCCTTAACAAATCCCGTCTGGTCTTCCCCTATCACTCCCGGGACACAGTCCTCTATCCTTGTGGCCAGTCTGTTAGCCAGCAGTTTGGCATCCACATTCAGTAGAGAAATCGGCCTGTATGACCCTCATTGCTCCGGATCCGTCTCCCGTTTCAAGATCAATGAAATCGAGGCCTGCGACACTGTTGGGGGGAGGACTCCTTTCTCTCTTGCTTCGTTAAATGTCCTCATCAGCAATGGGCTCAATATCTCTGAAAACGTCTTATAGAATTTCACCGGGTAGCCGTCAGGCCCCGGGGCCTTGCTCGACTACATGCCCTCCAGCCCCTTGATTATTTCCTCAATCTCAATTGTTAACCCACCCTAGACCGCCTCGTCCACTAGCAACCCCACATCCAGTGTCCACAGCGGGGTAACCCGTTGAACCACCCAGTGCAGGGCATGATCCGACACTGCAATTGCCGAGTACTCCGTATCCACCACCTTCGGTATTAGCGCCCTGCTCAGAACAAAAAAGTCAATGCGAGAGTATACCTTGTGGACATGTGAAAAAAAGAAAAACTCCTTTGTCCTCGGCCGTGCAAACCTCCATGAGTCTACTCCCCCCACCTGTTCCATAAAACCCTTCAATTCCTTTGCTGCAGCCGGCCTCCTCCCTGTCCTGGATTTTGACCGGTCCAATTCCGGATCAATGACTGTGTTAAAGTCTCGTCCCATGATCAGGTTATGTGACTCTAAGTCTGGGATCTTACCTAACACCCTCCTCATAAATTCCACATCGTCCCAATTCATGAGCATTTATGTTCACAAGTACCACTCGCATCCCCTCCAGCTTCTCACTCACCATTACGTACCTACCCCCCCTTGTCTGACACGATTCTCCCTGCCTCGAATGCCACTCGTTTGCTGAGCAAGATCGCTACCCCCCTGGTCTTTGAGTCCAGTCCTGAGTGCAACACCTGGCTAACCCACCCCTTCCTCAATCTCGTCTGGTCTGTAACCTTTAGGTGTGTCTCGTGTAGCATTGCTACGTCCGCCTTCAGTTCCCTCAATGAGCGAACATGCGAGCCCTCTTGACCGGCCCATTCAGTCCTCTCGCGTTCCATGTGATCAGCCTGGACGGGGAGCTTCCAACCGCCCCCCTGCCGACTAGCCATCACCCTTTTTAGGCCAGCCTCGAGTTCGCGCCCTCCACTTCCTCGAGTCCCCACTCAGGCTGTCGCCGTTCCCAACCTCCCATTTGTCCCTTAGTAACAGTTCCTCCCCTGTTAGCAAAGCAGCTCCCCCCCCCCCTCCCCCCCTCCTAGCAACAACACTAAAAACCCAATCCCCCAAGTCAAGCTCCAGCTTAACACCTGTCCACCCCCCACTGCACTTCCGAGAGTCAGCTGACCCATACTGACTCAATAGTTCTCGCCCCTGGCACCAAGCAGTCTGTCTCCCTATTATACTCTTTCTCCCCCCCCCCCCCAACATGAATAAACATTTTTAAAGCATCACATTCCCCAGTAAACAGACAACAGAAAAAAACACAGTGAAGAAACAATCACTTTAGAAAAGTAGTCACCCAAAAAGCAGAACTACATTTAAAGCCCATCCTCCCCTCTTAACAAGGTCCCTGCAAGACAGATCAACCATTAACCAGCCACACAGCCCATTATTTCACATCGAGCTGCTTAAATTTTTACAATCTAGCACCACAAATCGTTGCCACAGTACTTCTCCAAGGCTGAAGTGTCTTTTAATTCGCCTACAGCTTCATTTCTTTAATAAAGGTCCATACTTCGTCTGGCGTTTCAAAGTAGAAGTCCCGTTCCTCATGTGTGACCCACAGACGGGCTGGGTACAGCATCCCGAACTTCACCCCCTTCTTAAAGAGGGTCATTTATGCCCGATTAAACCCAGCTCGCCTCTTGGCCAAATCCACTCCCAGGTCCTGATAAATGCGCAACTCACAGTTCTCACACTTGCTGCTCCGTTCTTTCTTGGCCCACCACAAAACGTGTTCCTTGTCCATGAAATGGTGAAAACGTACCGTTGAGTGACAAAGTTGAATGACACGGTGGGAGGTCACAGCTGTCACGTTGTGGCAGGCACTCAAGACTAGTTGGGGAGGAGTTTGTTTTGATTCGGGCGCACAGGGAAAAGGTGGAGTGGGAGGAGAGGTCAAGGTTGGTGGATGAGATTTTGAGGGAACACAGGAGGTATTCGGAGGTGCTGGAGGCAGGGTTGTTGAAGGAGAGGCAGAGACTCCAAATGGAGTTTGGGCTAGTCTCTGTGGGAAAGACGGGGGGGTAAAGTTGAGGAGGGCAGTGTATGAGTACGGGGGGAAAGCGAGCAAGATGTTGGCGCACAAGTTGAGGAAACAGGCGGCGATGAGGGAGATTGGTAGAGTGAGGGATGATAAGGGTACGGTGGTGATGGACCCGGAGGGGGTGAATGGGGTATTTGAGGCCTTTTATAGGAGGCTGTGCGAGTCGGATCCCCCGGCCGGGGAGGACGGTTCCTGGATGGGTCAGAATTTCCCAAGGTGGAGGATGGACTAGTTCAGGGCCTGAGGGCCCCAATTGGGCTGAGGGAGGTGATGGATGTTATGGGGGCGATGCAAACAGGGAAGGCCCCAGGCTTGGATGGGTTGCTGGTCGAGTTTTATAAAAGGTTTGGGGGGACCTGGGGTCACGATGCTGAGGGCGTATAATGAAGCGAGAAGAGGGGAGATCTCCCCCACTACATTGTCGCAGGCATCCATCTCCCTGATTTAAAAGAAGGATAGGGATCCAGAGCAGTGTGGGTCGTACTGCCCAATATCGTTATTGAACATAGGTACCAAGTTATTAGTGAAGGTGCTTACATCGCGGAGGACTGTCTGCCGTGGGTGATAGGTGAAGATCTGACGGGGTTTGTGAAAGGGAGGCAGTTGTCGACGAATGTGCAGAGGCTACTCAATATCATTAAGATGCCTTCAGAGTGGCAGGAGGTCGAAGTAGTGGTGGCATTGGACAGGGAAAAGGCTTTTCATTGGGTGAAGTGGGTGTATTTGTTGGAGGTGCTGGGGCGGTTAGGGTTCGGGCAAGGGTCCAGCTGCACTATAAGGCAGCAAGCGTATGGACGAACTGAGTGAATTCGGGGTACTTTGGTACTACACGATTGGACGAGACAGTGGTGCCCGCTCTCCCCGTTGCTTTTCGCCTTGGCGATAGAACCATTGGCAATGGTGCTTTACGCACCAAAGGAGAGGGATTGAGCTGGGAGGGCTGGGGTGGGGGAGCAGTGCCGAATATAGGGTCTCGCTATATATGGACGAGCAGTTATTTTTTATCTCGGACCCGGTGGGCAACATTGGAGGCATTATGGAGATTTGGGGGGAATTCGGCCGGTTTTGGGGATATTAATTGATCATAGGAAAGAGTGACGTGTTCCCGATTAATGCCAGAGGACAGGAAGGCAGACTAGGGGAGTTGCTATTTCGAGTGGTGGGGAAGAGCTTCAGTTATGTCATGAGACACATCAGCTCCATACTCCCAGAATGCCTTGATCTACTGCAATTCGCATACCACCACAACCAGTCCACAGCAGATGTTATCTCCCTGGCCCTACACTCATCCCTGGAGCATCTCGACAACAAGGACCCCTACGTCAGACTCCTATTCAATGACTACAGCTCTGCCTTCAACACCATAATCCCAGCCAAGCTCATATCAAAGCTTCAAATCCTAGGATTTGGCTCCTCCCTCTAAATCTGGATCCTCGACTTCCTGACCTATAGACCACAATCAGTAAGGATAAACAATAACACCTCATCCACGTTAGTCCTCAGTACCGGGGCCCCACAAGGCTGCGTACTTAGCCCCCTACTATACGCCCCATACACACGACCGTGTGGCAATATTTGGCTCCAACTGGACTTCCGGGTGCGGCTATGCATAGCTAGGTCGCATGTTTGGTAGCTCCCGCTTGGAACGGACTTTTGGGCTCTTTACGTTTGTTTGACATTTCCCGGTATGGGAAGAAGACTGCAACATTCCCCCGACAGTGTCCCCCAGGAATGGTGTGTCTCTTGGTTACCAGACCCGGCAGAAACAGTAAAAGATTTGGCTGTAACTGAAGGTTAAACAGCCTCTTCCAGCATGCAGGCGGGGAAAGGGTAAGCTTAAAGCTGCAAGCTGACTTGAGGGCCTTTATTAAAGGTAACTTCTAGCAGCAGAGGGAACAACTGTAAAAAGATCTACCAAGGTCACTGAAGAAGCGGGGACGAGGCTTCCGGTGGCGGCCATGGAGGAGTAGGTCGCGCATTCGGCAGCTCCCGTCTGGAACGGACTCTCAGACTTTTTTCAGGAGTTTCCACAGACTTTTTGGGGCAGATTGGTGAAGCGAACACTGCCAAAAGGATTCCCTCTCGAGACGTCCGGTGGCGGCTATGTGGAGCTAAGTCGCACATTCGACGGCTCCCGTAAAAATGGACTTTTGGGCTCTTTTCAGGGCCTCCAAGGGTACTGTTTCGACGTTTCCTGGTGTGGGAAGGAGTTAATAATAGCTCCCCGTCAGTATATGGCTTTAACTAAGAATGGGGTGACAAAAAAGGTGGTGGTGGACCAGAAGAAGGGAGGGAAGGACAAAATGACGGCGGGCGGAGACCAGGCAGCGTGGAGGCAGTGGGCGGAGGAGCAACAGGAGGGTATCCAGCGCTGCCTCAGAGAGATTATAACGGACCTGCTAGAGCCGATGAAGGCTTCTATTGATAAGCTGCTGGAGACACAGATGGCCCAGAGGGTGGCGATCCGAGAGGCTCGACAAAAGATCTCTGACAATGAGGACGAGATCTTAGGCCTGGCGGTAAAGGTGGAGGCGCACGAGGCGCGCCACAAGAAATGGCAGGAGCGGTTCGAGGAGATGGAGAATCAGTCGAGGCGGATGAATCTGCGGATTCTGGGCCTCCCGGAGGGACTGGAGGGGCCGGACGTGGGGGCCTATGTTGTCACCATATTGAACTCGCTGATGGGAGCGGGGTACTTCCAGGGGCCCCTGGAGCTGGAAGGGGCCCATAGAGTGTTGGTGAGGAGGCCCAAGGTTAACGAGCCTCCGTGGGCGGTGCTGGTGCGGTTCCATCGGTTCGTCGATCGGGAGTGTGTGCTCAGGTGGGCCAAGAAGGAGAGGAGCAGCAGGTGGGAGAACGCGGAGGTTCGGATATATCAGGACTGGAGTGCGGAGGTGCGAAGAGGAGGGCCGGGTACAATCGAGCGAAGGCGGTGCTGCACAGGAAGGGGGTGAAGTTTGGCATGTTGCAGCCGGCGTGACTGTGGGTTACCTACAAGGACTGGCACCATTATTTTGAGTCTCCGGAGGAGGCGTGGGCCTTTGTTCAGGCCGAGAAGCTGGACACAGACTGAGGGTCAGGATGGGCGATTGGGGACTGCGGTGGATATGTTATGCCTATTTTTGGTTCGGGGGGGGGGGGGGGGCCTTTGCATTGTTTTGGGTTTCTTTTTCTCTGTGTTTTTCTCTTTCGGGTTGGGGAGGGTGGATGGGGTGGGTTGGGCACTGTTTTGGTTGGTGGCGGGGCCTGGTAGGTGGAGAGCGCGGGCTTTTTTCCCGTGCCGAAGACTGGGGGGGGGCGGGGCCGGGGCGGGGAAGCGAGGATTGTTTCCCACGCTTAGAATGGAGGGAGGAGGGGGAGAGCCTGTGGATGGGGAGCGGGAGAGGAGGGTGTGCCACATAATGGGAGGAGTCGAAGGGGAGGCGGGAGTGGCCGGGGTCAGCAGGAGTCAGCTGACTTGCAGAAGTGCAGTGGCGGGAGTAAACCAGCTAGGATGGGTCCTAGCCGGGGGGGCGGGGGAGGGGAATCGTGTTGCTGCTGCTAAGGTCAAGGAGGGAGTGGGGGCGGTCGAGACGGGGGTATGCCGCTGTGGGGAACGGACCGGGTGTGGGGTGTGGGCGCGTGGCTGGCCGAGGATGGGTCGTGGCTAGTCGGCGGGGGAGGGGGGTGGGTAGCCCCCTGATCCGGCTGATAACCTGGAATGTAAGGGGACTGAATGGGCCAGTTAAGCGGGCCCGCGTGTTCGCGCACCTGAAGGGGCTCAAGGCGGATGTGGTTATGCTCCAGGAGACACACCTGAATGTGGCAGACCAGGTAAGACTGAGGAAAGGGTGGGTAGGTCAGGTGTTTCATTCGGGGCTAGATGCCAAATCGAGGGGTGACGATCTTGGTGGGAAAGAAGGTGTCATTCGAGGCGTCGAGTATTGTGGCAGATAATGACGGTAGGTACATAATGGTAAGTGGTAAGTTGCAGGGAGAGAGGGTGGTACTGGTCAATGTGTATGCTCCGAACTGGGACGATGCGGGTTTTATGTGGCGTATGTTGGGTCAGATCCCAGACTTGGAAGTGGGGGGCCTGATAATGGGGGGAGACTTTAACACGGTGTTGGATCCGGCACTGGATCGCTCCAGGTCTAGGACAGGTAGGAAGCCAGCGGCGGCTAGAGTGTTGAGGGGATTTATGGACCAAATGGGAGGGGTGGACCCTTGGAGATTTATAAGGCCGGGGGCTAGGGAATTTTCATTCTTCTCACATGTCCATAAGGCTTATTCTCGAATCGACTTTTTCATTTTGAGTAGGGCGCTGATAGCTAGAGTAGAGGATACCGAGTATTCGGCAATAGCCATTTCGGACCACGCCCCGCATTGGGTGGACTTGGAGATGGGGGAGGAGAGGGACCAGCGCCCGCTGTGGCGCTTGGAGGTGGGGCTGTTGGCGGACGAGGAGGTGAGCGTGCGGGTCCGAGGAAGTATAGAGAGGTACTTGGAGACCAACGACAACGGGGAGGTCCGAGTGGGGATGGTATGGTGGGGGAGATGGTGAGGGTAGACAGGAGGTATGCGGAAGAACCTGAGGAAGGATTGTTGAGGAAGAGGCGCAGCCTCCAGGCCGAATTCGACCTGGTGACCACCAGGAAGGCGGAGGTGCAGTGGAGGAAGGCCCAGGGGGTGGTCTACAAGTATGGGGCAAAGGCAAGCCGGATGCTGCCGCATCAGCTTCGGAAGCGGGCCGCAGCTAGGGAGATCGGGGGAGTTAAGGACAATGGTGCGCAAGTGGGTGATGGAGGGGAAGGGGGCTGCATGGAAGAGGCTGGAGACGGCGTCCTGTGTGGGTACGAGTCTGGAGGCGCTGGCAACGGCGCCGCTGCCGCTCCCTCCAAGGAGGTATACCACGAGCCTGGTGGCGGTGGCGGCCCTCAAAATTTGGGGGCAGTGGAGGCGGCATAGGGGGGAAGTTGGGGCCTCGGCGTGGACCCCATTACGGGGGAACCACCGGTTCGCCCCAGGAAGAACAGGTGGAGGGTTTTCAGGGTGGCACAGGGCAGGGATACGAAAGTTGGGGGACCTGTTTGTGGACGGGAGGTTTGCGAGCTTGGGTGAGCTGGAGGAGAAGTACGGGCTCCCCCGGGGAACACCTTCAGGTACTTACAGGTAAGGGCGTTTGCCAGACGGCAGGTGGTGGAATTCCCGCGGCTACTGCCACACACAGTACAGGACAGGGTGCTCTCGGGAGGGTGGGTGGGAGTGGGGAAGATCTCGGAAACTTACCAGGTGATGCAGGAGGAGGAGGAGGCCTCGGTGGTGGAGTTGAAAGGTAAGTGGGAGGAGGAGTTGGGAGAGGAGATCGAAGAGGGGAGGTGGGCAGCCCTAGGGAGGGTGAATTCTTCCTCTTCATGCGCGAGGCTCAGCCTCATACAGTTTAAGGTGCTGCACAGGGCACACATGACCGGGACAAGGATGAGCCGGTTCTTTGGGGGTGAGGACAGGTGTGTTAGGTGCTCATGGCGCCCAGCAAACCACACCCATATGTTCTGGGCATGCCCAGCGCTGGAGGAATTTCGGAAGGGCGTAGCGAGGACGGTGTCGAGGGTGGTAGGATCCAGGGTCAGACCGGGCTGGGGGCTCGCAATATTTGGGGTGGCAGAGGAGCCGGGAGTGCAGGAGGCGAAAGAGGCCGGAATTCTGGCCTTTGCGTCCCTGGTAGCCCGGCGAAGGATTCTCCTTCAGTGGAAAGATGCGAGGCCCCCAAGCGTTGAATCCTGGATCAGCGATATGGCAGGGTTCATTAAATTGGAGAGGGTGAAATTCGCCGTGAGAGGGTCGGTACAAGGGTTCTTTAGGCGGTGGCAACCTTTCTTAGACTTTCTGGCAGAACGATAGACATTGGTCAATGGCAGCAGCGGGTGGGGGGGGGTTTACTTTATTTTCGTTTATGTTATTTACACTGGAGGGTCTCAGGGGGTGAATCCACCTGTTGTGTTAAGTCGGGGTGTTAATGTTAATTTATTATTTATGTACAGGGGGGGAGGGATTTGGGGGGTTGCTTTTTTTAGATTGTGTTTTGTACTTAACCCTGTTGGGTTCTTTTTTCTTTCTCATTTTGTTATTGATATTTTATGAAAACCTTTAATAAAAATTATTTTTAAAAATAAAAAAAATATTTGGCTCCAACTCTATCTACAAGTTTGCTGATGACACGACCATAGTGGGTCAGATCTCGAACAACGATGAGTCAGGGTACAGGAGGGAGATAGCGAACCTAGTGGAGTGGCGTAATGACAACAATCTCTCCCTCAATGTCAGCAAAACTAAAGAGCTGGTCATTGCCTTCAGGAAGCAAAGTATCGTACACATCCCTGTCAGCATCAATGGTGCCGTGGTGGAGATGGTTGACAGTTTCAAGTTACTAGGTGCGCACATCACCAAAAATCTGTCCTGGTCCACCCATGTCTACATTGCGACCAAGAAAGCACAACAGCGCCGATACTTTCTCAGGAAGCTAAGGAAATTGGCCATGTCCACTTTGACTCTCACCATTTTTTTTACAGATGCACCACAGAAAGCATCCCATCTGGCTGCATCATATCCTGGTATGGCAACTGTTCGGTCCAAGACCGTAAGAAATTACAGAGAATCGTGAATACAGCCCAGTCCATCACCTGAACCTGCCTCTAATCCATTGAAATGTCTACCCTCCCGCTGCCTTAGGAAAACGGGAAGCATAATCAAAGACCCCTCCCACCCGGAATATTCACTGTTCCAACTTCTTCCATTGGGCAGGAGATACAGAAGTCTGAGAAGACAGACTAACAGATTCAAAAACAGCTTCTTCCCCGCTGTTAACAGACTCCTGAATGACCCTCTTATGAACTGATCTGATCTCTTCAAGCATCTTCTCTACTGAGTAGTACTGCGCTCCTCTGTGCTTCACCCGATGCCTGTGACTATGTATTTACATTGTGTATTTATGTATGCCCTTGGGGGCAACACGATGGGGCAGTGGGTAGCACTGCTGCCTCATGGCGCCAAGATCCCAGGTTCGATCCTGGCTCTGGGTCACTGTCCATGTGGAGCTTGTACATTCTCCCCATGTTCGTGTGGGTTTCACCCCCACAACCCAAAGATATGCAGGGTAGGTGGATTGGCCCTTAATTGGAAAAAAAATTAATTGGGTACTCTAAAAAAAATTTTTTTTTAATGTATGCCCTAGGTTTTTATCATTATGGAATGATCTGTTTGGACTTACGCAGAACAATACTTTTCACTTCAGTACAAGTGACAATAAAACAAATCCAAATCCAATATTTGCGTATCCAGGTGGCGCGGAGCTGGGCCCAGCTGCATCAATTGGTGGAGCAGATGAAGGTGGAATTTGACATGTTGCCACTGTCGCTAGCTGGGCGGGTGCAGATAGTGAAAATGACGGTGCTGCCTAGGTTTCTATTCATGTTTCAGAACCTCCCTATCTTTGTCCCAAGTCATTCTTTGGGAAAATCAATGCCCTGATCTCTGGGTTTGTGTGCGCGGGGAAGGCCCCAAAGGTGCAGTGTGCCTTTTTGGAATGGGGGCATGGGGGGAGGGAGGGGGGCTGGCATTGCCGAATATGATAAATTAATTTTGGGTGGCGTAAATTGCAATGGTGTGTGAGTAGGCTGTGGAGGAGGGGTCGGTTTGGGGGTGGGTGGAGGTGGCATCATGTAGGAGAACAGGTTTGAGGGCTTTGTTCTTGCCGGCCAGGCACCCCGAAAGCCCAGTGGTGGTATCGGCCTTAAGGATGTGGGGCAGTGGAGGCAGCATTTGGGGCTGGAGGGTGCCTCAGTGTAGGCACCGATCTGTGATAACCATAGGTTTACGCTGGCAGGGCTGAATGCGAGGTTTAGGGGGTGGCGGCAGGCAGGGATTGAGCGTTTTGGAGACTTGTTTATATGAGGCAAATGTGCGGGGCTGGAGTGCTTGGAGGAAGTGTATGAGTTGCCCAAGGGGAATGGCTTTAGGTACCTGCAGGTTCGAGATTTTGTGAGGAGAGCGATGCCATCCTCTGGGCAACACGGTAGCACACGTGGCTAGCACTGTGGCTTCACAGCGCCAGGGTCCCAGGTTCGATTCCATGTTGGGTCCCAGTCTGTGCGGAGTCTGCACGTTCTCTCCGTGTCTGCGTGGGTTTTCTCCGGGTGCTCCGGTTTCCTCCAACAGTCCAAAGACGTGCAGGTTAGGTGTATTGGTCATGCTAAATTACCCTTAGTGTCTAAAAAGGTTAGGAGGGGTTATTGGGTTACGGGGATAGGGTGGAAGTGTGGGCTTAAATGGGTCGGTGCAGACTCAATGGGCCGAATGGCCTCCTGCACTGTATGTTCTATGTCCTTTCCTTTGCTGACGTCCCGGGAGTTGCAGGACAAATTGCTGTTGATGGATGAAATAGAGGAGGGGAAGGTGTTGGGTAGCTATAATAATCGTCACGTTCAGGCACCTGTTCGGGGAGGCCGGTACGGGAATTGAACCCGCGCTGCTGGCCTTGTTCTGTATTACAAGCCAGCTGTTTAGCCCACTGTGCTAAACCAGATCCTATAAGGAATTGATGGAGTGGGAGGGAGCCTGGTGGGGGATATTAAATGGGAAGAGGAGCTGGAGGGGAGATGGGGGCCGGGACATGGGCGGAGGCGTTGCGGAGGGTGAATGTGTCCTTGTTGTGGGTGAGGTTAAGCCTCACCATTTTAAGGTGGTGCATAGGGCTCATGAGTGTGGTGAGGATGAGTAGGTTCTTGGCGGGGGTAGAGGATAGGTGTGAGCAGTGCGCGGGAGGATGGGGGGGCCGGGAATCATGTCCACATGTTCTGTGCGTGTCCAAGACTGAGGAGGTTCTGGCAATAAGGGGGTTAAAATGGGGAAGGTGGAAAGTGGTGGGGTGTTGGTGTCAGGGGGGGCAGGAGGGTTCTGGTTGTTTATTGAGTTGATATGCTCCTGATATTTTGTGTACATATGTGAAAATGCCTAGAATAAAAATATTTTTCAAAGAAAAATTATCCTTTCACTTTCTCTCTCTCTCTCCCCCTCTCTCTCCTGGACTAACTGTGTTCTGTCTAGTTTTCTTTAGTCTCTATCCTTATACATGCCAGGAAGCTCCTTTTGCTGCTTTGGCTTTGGATGCCCCATTGTTTTTCCTTGAGGGAAATACAGCTGGTTTGTACCCAATTTATCTCCACTTTCGAGGCCTGCCATTCTTCACTTATGATATAACCCATAAGTATCTTGCGGGGTGAGAACAATTAAGTTCCCTGTGAACCTTGCAGAATACGAGCTCCTCTGTTAAGGGGGCAAGGGGCCTCTAAACATTGTCTAGTTGTATGACGTATAAAGCCGGCCAGTTGGACCTCGGCAAGGTAGACCGTGTGATGTATATAACAGTTATTGTAAATAAACAGTTTCTTTGTACTCCTCTGTATGGACTCCTTCCTGCTCTTATAAAAGTGGTGACGAGGGTCAAACTGGATAGCTATTGATGCTGCTACACCATTGGGTAAGCCACCTCCTGTCCCTGTTGGATAAGGGTTGGAATTTTCTTTTCATTATGCCTCTATTCAGACAGTTAGATGTCTTTGACGTCAGCTTGGATAACTGGAATCAGTATGCAGGAGCGCATGCGCTACCTTTTCAGTGCAGACAATTTCACGGAGAATGATCACCAGACAGTCATCTTGCTGACTGCCTGTGGCGCCCATATGTTTGGAGTGATGAGAAGCCATAACTACCCGGAGGCAGCCGACACGTAAACCTTTGACCAACTAGTCACTCTAATGGGGCAGGACCTTAACCCAATTCCATCCGTTATCGTACAGTGGTATCATTTTAATACCATGGAGGACCCTGGGTGAGTTCGTCACTGAGTATTTGCCCAGGTTGCGCAAGTTTACTGAATTTTGCGAATACAGCACTGCCTTGCAGAAATGCTACGAGACCGTTTAGTACGTGGCATTAACAATAGAGTCCATATTGGCTGAACCTTCCCTGAATCTACAACCAGCCATACAAATTTTGCTGTGCTAGTACATGGCAGGGCAGGGTGTGCAGGAAATACAGGGCATGGAAGTAAACGCCTTGGGGCATGGAGTGACTCGCCTGGCCCTGGCTGAATGCTGATGGGGCATAGACTTCGAACCCGCCTGAGTATGATTTTTCCTGACATAGATTTGAAGGTGGGTCACAACCAGGAGCTGCATGGAGCGACGTCGAACACCCAGACGCTTTACCGGGTGATTCGGTGTATATTCAAAACTTTGAAGAAGGCGTCCCGTGAGTCTCCAGGACTATCCTCCGCCAGACAGGGCCCTGTTTCCTATCAAGTACAATTTCACAGTCAGATCATACAAAGACACCTTGATCATATTCAATCCAGGTGACCAATTCTTCACAAGTTTCCTCGTGAGAGTAAAGTTTTCATCCAGCCGACTCTGATGCTGCAGCAGCCCGTAATGGGGCCCCAAGATGCCGAGGTGACTGAGGACGTTGACACAGAATCGAAAATGGAAACTCAAGCATTGTAAATCTCCCAATGGCGGGGCAGCACAGTGGCACAGTGGTTAGCACTGCTTCCTTATGGTGCCGAGGACCCCGGTCTGATCCCGGCTCCACTGTCCATGTGGAGTTTGCACATTCTCCCCGTGTCTGCATGGGTCTCATCCCTACAACCCAAAAGATGGGCAGGATAGGTGAATTGGCTATGCTAAATTGCCCCTTAATTGGAAAAAACGAATTGGAATTTATTTTAAAAAAGTAAATCTCTGATGGAGAGTCAACAGTACAGCGGCCACCATGGCGTTCCACTCTGAAGAGGTGTTTGCCTTCCAGGTTCAGGACGCCCAATCCGGCACCTCGGATGCGCATGTCCAACCAGATGAAAAGAGAGTCCAGCACCCTCCTTCCGCACAGATGTCGAAGGATTCTTCGAACTTCGGGGGGTGGGGGGGATGTTATGACCCACAAGTATCTTACGGGGTGGGACCAATCAACTTCCCCATGAACCTTGCAGAACACAAGCTTCCCCTCCGGTAAGGGGGAGGATGACCTCCAAACAATGTCTAGTTGTAAGACATCTAAACCTGGCCAGTTAGGCACTGGCAAGACAGACTCAGTTGGGATCTACCGTGTGATGTACATAATAGTCACTGTAAATAAACTAAGTTTCTTAGAACTACACGGTGTAGAAGGAGAAGGTGCTGGGATAGACCAAGCAGAAATGAGCAGTGAGGTGGGAAGGCTGTGGTATTATGTATCAGGGCATCACGGTGGAGCTGGAAAGACAGCGGGCGGCCTTTAACAGGGCAAAGGCAGCGCTTTACAAGAGTAATGTGTGGTTAGGGGTGGTCTACCTGGCAAAATTGAGAGTTACACATAACCTCAAGGACTGTTAGTTTGAGTCAGCGGTAGAGGCACTCGGGAGGGCCGAAGAATTGGGACTGAACTGAGTTTAGACTTTGTTTTCGTATGTAATGGTTTGGGGACGTTAGGCGAATGTGTTGAGGTTTTTTTCCCCTTTTGTTTGGGGCTTATCATGTTTGGTTGTGCCCTGTATAATTGAAGCATAACCTCTCTCCTTTTGTATTCAATCCCTTTCACAATAAATGATAGCATTCTATTGGCTTTCCTAATTACTTGCTGTACCTGCATACTAGCCGTTTGTGATTCATGCACCAGGGCACCCAGATCCCTCTGGATCTCAAATTCTGAAATATCTCACCATTTGGATAATGTACATCTTTTTTATTCTTCCTGTCAAAATGGACCATTCCACATTTTGCCCACATTATACTTCATTTGTCAAATCTTTGCCCATCACTTTATCAATATATTTTTGTCCCCTCCTTCTGTCCTCTTCACAATTTACTTTCCTACCTCTCTTTGTGTCATTGGCAAATTTGGCAATCATCCCTTCATCCAAGTAATTTATATAAATTGTAAACAGCTGACGTATGATCCCTATGGCAAAAGAAAAAGGCACATTAATGCATACTTTCTGCTTCCTGTTAGCCAGGCAATCTTCTAGTTGTACCAATATGTTACCCCTGTAACATGAGCTTTTATTTTCCGCAATAAACTGTGATATGGCACTTTATCAAATACATTCTGGCAATCTAAGTACAGTACATTCACCAGTTCCCCTGCATGTATATTCCATGCAAATTGAGTATGGATTGCTGCCCAGCCCTTTCAAATGCTTGTTTGCTCTGTCCTGTTTTCCTTTCGTTTGTATAATTTCATTTGATAAATTGCAACCAATGAGAAAATGCTGCTGTCATTCAAGCAGGGATGGCCTTTTATATTTTCTGATAAAAGGTCATTGATCTGAAACACACCTTCTCATCACCAATGTAGCCTGACTGAGTGTTTCCAGCAGTTTTTCTTTTTATTTCAGATTTCCAGCATCTGCAATATTTTGCTTTTGTTGCATGCTTTGTTTGAAGCAAGGAAGATTTTGATCTCTTCCTCATCCTCCACTGGAGATGATTACTCGATGGCCTCCTTTTTGTAGTCTAGCAATAATTATTTTTCAAGCAATGAGTGATGTCTTTCCAATTCTATCCAAAGTGTACGATGTTGCCAGATGGTGAGCTTCTGCTGCCCAGTATAGTGCCAGCGTCTCATGCAGTGTATGGCACATGCTTTGGCCCTATTGTGGCTGATCTCAACAGACCTATTTTCCTTTCAGCTCGTTTATTCTTGTCCAACCAGCTCTGCCCAGTGACAAAGCATTGTGAGGATTTTGTGATGGACCATCCCCACTATCGTGACTGCTGCCTGGTTGAGATAGTTGTACAAACCTGAGAATCCCGCTGCTCTTTGACAGCATGCTAGATATGATATGTGTTAACCTATATCCATTCCCTTAACAGGTGGTTCATTCTGCACCAAGTGCCAACCTCGGCTCAATTGAAGAGCAAACTTTCAAAGGCATCTTTGTATTATTTATTACTTCATTTTAGAACAAATAATTATTTTTAGAATGTCTCCACCAGAGTTCAGTGTACCTTGTTGCTATTGTAGGTATAATTGCAAATATTTATGAATTGAAGCAATATTTTTAAAAAATAATGTGCAATGGACAGTCCTGATTTCCATCACAGTGTGTAAGTTTTTCAAAGCTGTGGTAGAAATCAGCTTGAAAGAAGTGGTGGAACATGAACTATTTCTGAATGACTCAGTTTACTTTCTGGTTACTGAGCAGGACGAATATTAATTTCTGGAATAATTTCTTGAAAATTGCTATGACTAATGATGTCTAGTCTTAGTCAACATTAGGTGTGTATAGTACTACTTTGTTACTGATCGCTGTACAAAATATGCAGACTGACCACAGACAAACTTATTTTTATCATTCAATAGCAAAATTACTGGAAGTGTTCTGAGACAGCATCTGTGACGTGAGTTAATCTTTCAGCTCGGTGACTTTTTGTCACAACTAGGAAAAGTAGAAACATAATAAATTTTCAGCAAGTGAAAGAGTGGAAACAGAACAAAAGTGAAACCTGTGATAGGGTGGGAGACAGGAGATTAAATGACTGAAGAGTTGGTGGTGCAAAGGCAAAGAGAGTGGTAATGGGATAGTAAAGGACAAAAGATGTATCTAGAGGAGATGTGAATGGCAGAATGACGAACAGCTGCCATCCAAAAGCATAAACAAGAAAAAAACCAGAATAAAACTGAAACCTGCAAAACAGAAGGAAACAAATTGGGGCAGAAGTCATGGTCTGAAATTGTTGCATTCATATTCTTCCAGAAAGCTATAATATGTGTAATCAAAAGATTGGGTGCAGTTCCTCGAACTTGCATTGAGAATCGTTGGAACATTGTAGAAGTCTTGAGGACAAAAAGATTAGAATGAGAGCAATATGTAGTATTAAAATGGCTGACGACCCGAAGCTCGAGGTCACACTTCTGGCCTGAATGGAAGTTTCACAATGCTATTGCCCAATAGGAATTTGGTCTCCCAGTGTTGTGCAGACTGCATTGTGAGCAGCAAAAATGGTATGTATACTGAATTGAAAGTAGTACATGTAAATTGCTTTCTTACCTAGGAGTAGTGTTTGGAGCCTTGGACAGAGAGGAGACGAAAGGGCAAGTGTCGCATTTCCTGTGTTTGAAAGGAAAGATACTGTGGGAAGCTGAGAGGATGTTAAGGTGATTGAAGAGTGGACTAGGGTGTTGTAGAGGGATCGATCCTTCAGAATGCTGAAAAGGGAAGTGAGGGGAGGATGTGTTTGGTGTAGTATAATGCTGGAGACTTTGCCCAGGTTGCATCTCTGAGGTAATCCTGTCAAAATTTGGTATTTTGTCTATGTTAGCGTGCAGAAATCTTAAACGCCTGATGGAATGATTCACTGAAAACCCAAGAGATGAGATACATCACAGGAGGACCTGAGTCAACAAATGTAGCTATATGGCAGAGTTTGGTAAGAGCAGACCACCCAAGTTTAATTCCTTATTGGGAAACTCATTCATTTTGTTGAACATAGAACATAGAACTGTACAGCACAGTACAGGCCCTTCGGCCCACGATGTTGTGCCAAACTAGTCTGAAACTAAGATCCAATCAACCTACTCTCAATCATTCTAGTGCACCCCATATGCCGATTCCAATAACTGCTTGAAAGTTCCTAAAGTGTCCGACTCCACTACCATAGCTGGGAGTGCGTTCCACGCCCCAACCATTCTGAGTAAAGAACCTATCTCTGACATCCCTCCTATATCTTCCACCATGAACCTTATAGTTATGCCCCCTTGTAACAGCTACATCCACCCTAGGAAAAAGTCGCTGAACGTCCACTCTATCCCTCTCATCATCTTATACACCTCAATTAAGTCTTCTCTCATCCTCCATCGCTCCAATGAGAAAAGCCTGAGCTCCCTCAACCTTTCCTGATAAGACCTACCCTCCAATCCAGGCAGCATCCTGGTAAAACTCCTTTGCACCCTTTCCAATGCTTCCACATCCTTCCTATAATGAGATGACCAGAACTGCACATAATACTCCAAATGTAGTCTAACCAAGGTCTTGTACAGTTGCAGTATAACCTTACAGCTCTTAAACTCAATCCCCCGTTAATAAATGCTAACACACTATAGGCTTTCTTCACGGCTCCATCCACTTGGGTGGCAACTTACAGAGATCTATGGACATGAACTCTGAGATCTCTCTGCTCCTCCACATTCTTCAGAACCCTGCCATTACCCTTGTAATCCGCATTCAAATTTGTCCTACCAAAATGAATCACCTCACACTTATTAGGGTTAAACTCCATCTGCCACTTTTCAGCCCAGCTCTGCATCCTATCAATGTCTCTTTGCAGCCTACAACAACCCTCCACATTATCCACTACTCCACCAATCTTGGTGTAATTGGCAAATTTACCAACCCAACCTTCAACTCCATCATCCAAGTCATTGATGAAAATCACAAATAGCAGAGGACCCACCACTGGTCTCTGTGGTACACCGCTGGTGACTGGGCTCCAGGATGAAAATTTACCGTCTACCACCACCCTCTCTCTTCTATGTGATAGCCAGTTACTGATCCAATCGGCCAAATTTCCCTATATGCCATGCCTCATTACTTTCTGCATGAGCCGACCATGGAGCACCTTATCAAACGCCTTACTAAAATCCATGTATACGAACGACATCAACTGCTCTACCTTCATCTATGTACTTAGTTACCTCCTCAAAGAATACAATCAAACTTGTGAGGCAAGACTTACTCCTCACAAATCCATGCTGACTATCCTGGATTAAGCTGTATCTTTCCAAATGTTCATAAATCCTATCCCTCAGGACCCTTTCCAATAATTTACCTATGACCGAAGTGAGACTAACCGGCGTATGATTCCCAGGGTTATACCTATTCCCTTTCTTGAACAAGGGGACAACATTCACCTCTCTCCAGTCTTCTGGCACTATTCCTGTACACAGTGAGGACATAAAGATCAAAGCCAAAGGCTCTAAAATCTCATCCCACGCCTCCCAAAGAATCCTAGGATATATCCCATTGCATCCTATTTTGATGCATACCTCTCAGATATTACAGCTCTCTGTTTAGATGATTTACAACCTACCTTCCATTTTGTGATGATGAATCTCCTTGCCAACCTTCCCACCCACTATCCTGAAGACAAACATTAATCTTTTTGCAGCAGCCAACCCAGGAGAAAAATCAGTGATATATTAAAAATGCTGTTTGACAGTAAGAATTATCCTTCAAATGGAAAACAAGGTGTGTTTGCTTTCAAGTAGATGTGAGAAGGAAATGTTCTTTGAAGATGAGCATTCTAGGCAATTGATTATGGGGTTAGAGTGTTTGGAGATAGGATGTAATGAATTAGGGGAGGCGGTGGCATGGTGGTATTGTCACTGCACCCAGGATAATGATCTGGGGGCCCAGGTTTGAATCCCACCACGGCAGGTGATGGAATTTAAACGCAATAAAATATTTGGAATTAAAAGGTCTAATGATGGCCATGAAACCATTGTCGTTTGTCGGAAAAACCCATCTGGTTCACTAATGCCCTTTAGGAGAGGAAATCTGCCATCTTTACCTGTTCTGGCCTACATGTGACTCCAGACCCACAGCAATGTGGTTGACTCTTAACTGTCCCCTCAAGGGCAATTAGGGATGGGCAATAAATGCTGGCACAGCCAGCGACACCCAAGTCCCATGAATGAATAAAAGAAAAACCTGCAAATAATGTCCAGCCAGAGTTGACATCCCTATTGCTAATATTTTCTGAATTTCCTTTTCTTTCCTGCATGCACATCCCTAACTTTCTTTGCTCCACCATTGTTGGTGTAGATCCTATGCTATGGAATTCCATCCTTAAACCTCTCTGCTTCACGACCTCTCTCCTTCTTGAGGATGCTCCTTGAGACCTACCTCTGACCAAGCTTTTGATCACCCCCCCCCCCCCCTCCCAATACAGTGAGACCTGTTAATTACGGGCACCAAAGGCAATACGGATTCTTTGTTTACAGGTGTCCTTATTTTTAAAATTCTGTTTGTATGTACAGTAAATTAGATCAGTCAAATATCCCAGTATTGGTTGTGGCTCCTACAGCATGCCTTCTTTCGGACTCCTCCCAGCAAGATGTGATTTCAGTTATATATTCTGTTCAGTGGGTTTCCCAGTTCATTGCCATTCTAGAACCCTTTCCCACAGATAGTGAGATCTGCTATGTTCGCTGTGAGACGTTCCAGAGCAGGAGAAGACCTCTGTCATGAGTGCTGGTGCTTTCTCCTAAACTCCCAGATCACTTTATTTTCATCCTTTTAGAAATATATCTCCTTTCCTATCATATGTAACCTAGTCTGTATCTGAATAATCATGTGAAGATTTCTATAGTCTTAATAGTTCTCAATTTAAGAGCTTTCCTCCTCCCTTGCCCCTTGATTCTTCCATTTTAATGGTGACTGCTCCACTCTCGGTGTGACTTTATGTTGTTGCTGTTACTCTTAGCTTTTTAGAGAATGATGGTGCCCACCCTCTCTCCACTCCAACACCCCACAACTCCAGCTTTCCTTTGCCTTCCCAGTCTCCTTCTCTTCTCTTTCCTTTCTGTTTTGCCAATCATTCCAGTGCTGTTCCCAACTTTTGTGGAATGGGCAGTATTTTATCCAGCAGCTATTGTGGAAGAGGAACCACTTTATCCCTGTGATTGAGCTGTGCAAACCAATCTAAGAGATAGTGGGTGGGAGTTTCCACAAAATGACAAAGTGTCAGGTTCTGACTGAAAACCGGCATGTTTCTCGCCAGAGGAACAGCCAGGTTTTCTCTCCTGATCCAGATTGGCTCTACAAAGAAAAGGGTGCCCCGATCTCAAAGAGGAAATAAAGGCTCCCCACACTGCCATCACCGTCATCGGGGCTTCAGTGTCCCCAGTGCCAAACTGACAATGCCAGGTTTTGGCACTTCCAGGATGGCACTGCCCTGCCATGTCCTTGGCTACCCGGTGGATACACAGGCCTCTGCACCCTTGGTGTGATCATCTCAACTGTAGTCATGGCATCATGTTGGGGGGGGGGTGCAAACATCTGATGCCCCGGAAGTTATGGTATTATGCCGTTTAGGAATATTTTAAGTGCATGCAAATGGATGGTAATCAGGTTCGCGCCCTCACTGTGTCATCGGCAGGAAATGGGGACAGTCTCATTCTGAGATCTCCCCGGCGCAAATTCCGTTATGGCCCTCTCGTGAGTTAGCCAGAACGGGATTTGCGTCCACGGCAAACGACTGGAAAATCTCCCCCAGTGTAGTTTCTCTGCCACTATGAATGATGGATCAAAGAGAGCTCCATTGCACAAGTTCTGGGTTTATCTGCGCCCATATTTGCCTTGCATTTACCTGAGTGTCTGTGTCTGGTGTTTTCAGTTACAAACCAATTTGGTGCATTGAAAGCAGTCTATAGTTCATAATTTGTAAAAAGTTAGTTCCAGGGATGTGGGTTTTGATGGCTAGACCAGCATTCATTGCTCATCCCTAATTGCCATTGAGAAGGCGGGGTGAGTTGTCTTCTTGAACCACTGCAGGCCATATGGTGTAGGTGCACCCACAGTGCTGTTAGGGAGGGAGTTACAGAAATTTGACCCAGTAACCGTGAAGGAACGGCGATGTGGCTGAGAGGGAAATGGTAGCAGTGTTCCCATGTATTTGTGCATGTTTGTCGTTTCAAAGTCCAACTTGTATCTATTATAATGTAGGTTATTTAACACAGTAAGATTCTCTTTTTGGGGTGTGCCCATTGTAGAGGTTTCACTACTTTAGGACCCAAAGAGAAATATTCATGTCGAGGCAGTGGATGTGGCTAAAATATAGTAAGTACTTTACATATATCTTGGTAAAGGAAGTGGATGATATGAAGGGTACACTGAAAGAAAAATAAAGTTATGGGCAAGACAGTAGTAGATAGAGAAGATGTGTTTAAAAGATTAGTATTGTTGTAATCTGAGTCATCTGATGCTGATGGAATGTATCTAAGTTTTCTGAACGATATCGGGCGCGATTCTCAAGAAAAATTTCGAAGTGTGCTAGCGAACGGGAATTTCCCGGCACTCGGCTTACGAGGCCGGCAAAGCTATTCAACGGCAGTCAAGGGCAGCACGGTAGCACAAGTGGCTAGCACTGTGGCTTCACAGCGCCAGGGTTCCAGGTCCGATTCCCCGCTGGGTCACTGTCTGTGCGGAGTCTGCACGTTCTCCCCGTTTCTGCTAAATTGTCCTTAGTGTCCAAAAAGGTTAGGAGGGCATATTGGGTTACGGGGACAGGGTGGAAGTGAGGGTTTAAGTGGGTCGGTGCAGACTCGATGGGCCAAATGGCCTCCTTCTGCACTGTATGTTCTATTTTCTAAACGTTCATTGGTCCACTTAACGAGGCTTCACAGGCTTCTCGCCCCAAATGCCAGCTCGCCAGCTGATTCACCAGGGCCACGCTCACCAGCCCCCTGCTAACAAGGTTGAGCAGCACCTAAGCTGCACTTGCTCAGCCAACCCCAACCAGCTTGCAACGATGGAGGAGACCAGCCTCAAGATTTGGGGATGATGACCTGGGGTGGCTCCTGGACGCTGTGGAGGACAGGAGGGATGTCCTGTTCCCCGAAGGGTGAACCACAAGGCAACCAGTGCTGCCTGGGGCGAGGTGGTGGCAGCAGTCAACTCGGGCAGTGTGACCAGGAGGACTGACCTCTAGTGTCGGACGAGGGTCAACGATCTACATCAGGCAGCACAATTGAGTAGTCACCAATGTCCCCCCCCCCCCCCCCCCCCCCCCCCCCCAAGGGAGCATTCCACCCCCCTCCAGGCAACCCCCAACCCCCCCTCCATTCCCCTCCCTCTTCGATCTGCCCTCCACCCACCACCCCTTCAATCCTCCCTTCACCACCACCCCCCCCTCTCCACACACACACACACCCACACGTGTGGCTAACGATACCCTCTCTGTGTGTCCTCAGGAAAAGCTCTTCCAGAATCGGCAGGAGAGGGCCCAGGCTGGCGGAGGGGTGCCAGACTTGAGAATCCTCACCTCCTTTGAGGAGCAGGCCCTGAGGGCAACCGGTGTGGCCGAGGACCGGGTGGTCACCAATGTGGAGGCTGGCGGATGTCGCAGAGGTGAGGAACCACCAGGCTCCACCCGGAGGACCTGGCAAACATGAGTAGTGAATGCCTCACTGACCGACCTTTCCCTCCCACTGACCACATGTCCATTCTCCCGCAGGTCCAGCAGCTCACGGCGCCGGTCCATCCCGGGCGGCATCCTCTCCTAAACCCGAGAAGAACACCTTGGAGGAGAGCTCTGAGGATGCAACTGTTATAGTCGCGGCACAGCTGTCATCTCCACCCTCCGCCAGTGCAGATACACATACCTCAGTAGGAAATGTTAGTGGACAGGTGTCTGGTGCACAATCACGTCAGCACCACACTGCTGATGATGTACATCTGGTGGAGGTCTGCTGGATCCCAGGACCCAGCTGGGTCCAGCCTAATGCTGATCCTCTGGAACAGGGTTACCCAGAGCTAATAGAGACGATAGAAAGCGGGCAGGACATTCAGAGGGAGATGTCAGCGTCACTCCAGCAGATCCATAGCTGATTGGGGAGTCTCTGAGGCTACAGGTGCAGGAGTTGGTGCCGGCAATGGGTGGCACCGAGGCCAACACTGCTAGGGAGGCGACCGTAGTGGAGAACCAGTTGCATGACGTCGGCACCATGAGTGAAGGTGTCTAAGGCGTTGCGCAGTCGGTGACAGCCATGGCTGAGGGTCTTGGCAGTATGTCAGCCTCGCTGGAGAGGTCACCCAGTACCAGGCTGACCTTGATGAGGTTCTGCAGAACATGTCCCCCTCTCAGATGGGAATGGCCAAGGCCCTGTGGAGCTTGTCTCAGTCGCAGGTGGGCATGGCTGAGGTGCTGCGGAACATGGCCCAATTACTGAGGAGGCATCGACACAATGGTGCAGACCATGGGGACCCGCCAGAGCTGGCAGAGCCAGATGATGCAGGGGCAGCCAGGGCTCGAACCAACTGCCCCTCCATCCCAAGGTGAACCCCATGGCCCTATGGACACCGACTGGGAGGAGGGGGGGCTGAGTGCCAACCCGGACCGTCCCATGGGGCAGCTCTCCTGAGTTCAGCACATCGCACTCTGCTGTGCCAGGTTGTGAAGACACAGGAGATCACAACAAAGCGGGTGACCCTCCGATTTGTGCACAGGTCCTCAGCGGACATCCCTTAGTCCCCTAGAGCCAACCGGCCATCCCTGCTCCTCGAAGAGGGCAGGGATGACTGACTTCCCCAGGATGTAGCTGTCGGGGACACTCCCCAGGAAGCGGGCATTATCTTCATCTGGTGGTCACACACGAGCTGTGTGTTGAGGGACTGGAACCTCTTTCCGTTAGCATAGGGCACCCCAGATAGCCCGGTGAGCGCAGGGCAACATTTGTAGTGGCATCTATGACTCCCTGGACCTGGGGCGTTGCTCAGGCATCCTGTTAGGTCTGGTCCATGTCAAAAACGATGTAGTCTTCCACCCGGGCATACATGGCATTCGTGACCTGCCGGATGCATCTGTGGGCTGTGGCCTGTGAGATACCACACAGGTCCCCATCGAGCCCTGGAATGATCCTGTGGCATAAAAGTTCGGGTCTGCGGTGACCTTAACGGCCACCGGGAGAGGGTGTCCTCCTCCTCGTGGTGCCGTCTGTGAGGATATGCCACATGGCTCCTTGTTGAGACAGAGCCTCCAGTGGCACGCGTTGTTCATTATTTGTTCAAATGACCAGTGGTGCCTGTACACCCTGGTCTGTCACGAACTCCCTCTTTGGGTCCCTCCCTAGCCTGATGTGCAGCCGGGTCCTCAGGGTGTGGGCGGGGTCTGGCACATGGGCTGCTGCTTCGAGCATCTACAGACGCTGCTGCTGCCGCCTCCTCTGGCGTCTGGCCGCATCACGAAGCACCAGCATCACTGTTAGACGTTTTCGTTTCTGTGATATGAAGAGTCTAAAGTTCTGCTCCTTTTGCACAAACACCCATTTATTTCATTCCACAGCCTTTGCACAAAACTCTCACTATACATCACCTGACAGAGGCCACCTGAAGCCCCTTTACATATCAGTGTCAATTAATGGATACTTAACATAAATGAGACAACTAATTGCAATGTCTCTTAACCCATTGCTTAACAGTCTCCCCTTCCTTGGAGAAAAAAAAATAATTAGATGAAAACAAAATTTCAAGAAACTCAAAAACACACACATGATTTCCCCCTTTTATTTGTTTGGACGAGAAAGAAAAAAAAAGTCACAGAAACAAGCGCCCTTCATGAACAATATCCAAAAGTTTCTGTGAACTCGCCCCTCTTTTCGTAAAACAGTCTGACAGTTGATAGCTCCTGTCGACCCATTTAATTTTTGTTATTTCCCCTCTGCCCAATATCTGCTTCAAACTTGCGATGTCTATCCGTAACCTCTTTTCAGTGACACTTTTTGTAGAGTGCACATTTTCCCACAGGGATTTATTGTCAATGTGACAGTCAATAGGTATATTACCCAAATCCCCTAATCCCAAAATTTCTGTCAATATCATACTTGTATAAAAGGCCATATCCACTGCCTCTACAAGGCTTAACGTCTCAGCAGCCAAAGTGCTTTTTACCACTCTCCTTATTTTCTTTGTTTCCCACATAAGCGGGCAACATTTACCATTGTTCCCCAAAAGGAAAATTATAAACCTCATGTGCTTGAAACCCCATCACATAAATTTGCGTAGGACACATCACTATAAACTATGAGTCTCAAGTGCCTAAGGTCACCTAAAACCGGGAACTTCAAAACACACTCCTGCATTTTTAGTTTGGCCAACGCTTTATTTGCTCTTCTTATGTCTTCCACTTTGGGATCATTCATTTTTGTACTCGACTCTAAGACATCAAAACTCACGTCCGGTCTAGTCTGTCTACCTAGCCAGTTCAGTTGCCCAATTAAACTTCGCAGTTGCTCTTTTTCTATCTTTGAAACCATTGCGTCTTTTTGTGAAACTCGGCCACGACTAATTGCTATTGGGCTGATGCTTTTCAAATAAGATTGCTGACGTAAAGTTGCCCCTAACTTAGTCTGTCCAATTTCCAGTCCAATATATTTAAATGCACCGGAAGCCTGACTCCTTTCCTCAAGCCAGGGATTACAATAGCTTCAAAATCACTAGTCCCACCCTACAAAAAATCATCGACATGCATCATAAAAATGCCAGAAAGATTTCCTTTATAGTGCCAGTAAAACATTGCAGGATCTGCTTTCAACTGGCAACAGCCTAACTTTGAACAAAACTGACCTTACCGAAAAATACCAGACTCTAGATGCATCATTTAATCCATATACACATTTGTTCAACTTCCAGAGTACCCCTTCTATGTTAGCTGCTTCTTTAGGACGGAGAAAAATGTCTCTCTGGAGCTGATGCCCCTGCAAAAAGGCAGCTTTTATATCTATAGATTTGCATTCCCATGCCTTTGTGGCTAATAGAGCCAAGAAGATCTTTAAAATAACTTTTCCTGCTGTAGGTGAATCTACCCTTAAATCCTGATCTTCTAATCCCCTTGCCACAAGCTTGGCCTTTGCCTTATGAGTTCCATCCGGAAGAACCTTTTCAGTGCAAATCCATCTGTGGGATAGAGCTCTTTGTCCCCTATCCGGTACTTCTGTGTATACCCCAAATTCACTCCAACTATACAATTCTTGCTGTTTAGCTTCTTTGATAGCTTTCTTGTCTAATTTATTTGAAGCCACCAAAATCTCACGTTCATGTGGTCTTCTACTCCTATTAGTATTCGTAGTCTTACTCATGTTCCGAGATCTTGATAAACTACGTCCCCTCTCCCGCCTGGTATCTCGTTCTGTACTGCTACTGCTTGATCTTTCCCTTCTGCTGTGGGATGTCCTTTCAATAGTTCTCGACCTTTTCCTGCGGACCTGTTCACTAACCGATGTACTATCTGAACTGGCACTGCGTTTCTGTGCCCTCCATTTTTGAACTTCGTTTTCCCAATCCATTGTCTTGACTCCTTCCCCTGAATGCTGTACATTCAAACAATGTTTATACTTTCCAGTGGCCTTCCCTACTCTACTAGTAACAGTTGCATCCTTCCATTGACTAGACCCTTCAGGCAAGAATGTCACTTTTGTACCAACTTTTGGCAGTTGCCCTTTCGGAAAAATGGCCTGTTCTAATTCATCAGAAGTGTTGTGTTCCTCCACAGAAACCCTGTCCATATCAGTTAATTGGTCCTCATAGTTCTGTAACACGTGTACCAGATGACTCTGATTCCTCGTCATGTCTGTCTGCTCTGTCAAAATTTGAAAATTTGTAATCTGTACCCATTATCCTTGATGAATGTACCCGAACAGTTTGATTACCATGTTGCAAAATAATTGTTTTGCCATCTATGCCTATGATATTCCCTGGGCCTTTCCATTCATTAGAATTGTCTCTCTTATAGTATACCATGCCTCCCTGCTGAAAAACGGAATCTGATGGCCGTACATTATGTCTTAATGTTCTGTGAATTCTTTCAGAGACATCTGCTTCCAAAAAAGCTTTTCTATTGCTATGTAATGCATTTAAATGTTCAGCAAAACCAGAGCTAATTGTAGTCCCCTCCCAAGCTGGAGGCTGGTCATCCAAAATGGTCGGAATTTTAGGATTTCTACCAAACACTAATTGATAAGGACTATAGCCCCCAAGCATCTGCAATTAATTCTTTGCATGTACTGCCCATGCTAAAGCTGAATTTAGCCTACAATTTGGTCGATCTGCCAAAATTTTCCGAAGCATGTCATCGATGACAGCATGATTTCTTTCACAGACACCATTACTAAATGGGCTTTCTGCAGCCGTATTCATAACTCTGATATTCATGTTTTCACACATATCCCTAAACTCATCATTAGTAAATTCTCCTCCATTGTCCATAAGGAATTTTGCCGGTGGACCCATACCTGTCCCTATCCATTTTTCCACGATTTGATCCAGAATTACTCTCTTTACTCCATACAATCGTTGATTGACTAAATCTGGTTGCTATATCTACAAAATGCAAAATAAATATATTATTTGCTTTATCCCAGATCTTAAGGTCCATGGCCACAATGTCGTTAAAATCCCTGGCCAAAGGTAGGGTTACTATCAGTAGTGCTGGTGTCCTTCTGTACTTCCTACAAACTTCACAGCGGTCACTAACCTGTTCTATCAGTTTAGTATAGTCGTCACCCTTTACCCCTGCATCCTTTAATAAATTTTGCAGCCTCCGAGGAGACTGATGTGCAAATTGCCTATGCAGTTTTAATACCACAAGCTTTTTATCAGCTAAAGTCCCATTTTCAACTGCCATTAACACATCCTTAACCACTCTACTTGAAATATTATTTGTCAGTAATGGAATACAATAGTGTCCCAACTGTTTAAATTGTAAGTCCGCCGTCTTTCCAAAAACTGTTGCCTTATCCTGTTCCATATCCAGTTTCATGTGTGCTTTCTTCATCGACGGTCTGCTCAGAAGCAAAGGTATCTCACTTGATACAACATCCATGCTAATGAAATGATTCACTCCGGAAATATTACAAGGGATCACCACTCTTTTCAGCGAATTCAGAGTATTATCATTCCCAAACCTGAAACTTTTGGAACTTTCAAATTCCTTAACCTTGTTACGATCTTCAGCATTCAAAGAGTCCAGGTAACATTTTAACCAGTCAATTCCACACACAGTAGATGTGCAGCCACTGTCCAATACAGCACAGTTGAAGGATTCTGCAACCAACACCCTCATTACCGGCGTAAAACTGCTTGTCAATGCCTTCTTTCTGGTCAATATCTTTTTCCTCTTCTGACTCTTCCGTGTCATGTGTCGCTTCAAACACTCTATCATAACGAGTTGGATAGTTGAAAGCAGGATGATTCCGGATCTGGAGGTAGGAAGCTTGATAATGGGGGGGACTTCAACACTGTACTGGACCCAGCACTGGACCGTTCTAGGTCCAGGATGGGTAAGATGCCGGCTGCTGCCAAGGTGCTCGGGGGGGTTTATGGACCAGATTGGGGGAGTGGATCCATAGAGGTTTGCCAGGCCGCTGGCCAGGGAATTTTCCTTCTTTTCCCACATCCATAGAGCCTACTCCCGGATAGATTTTTTCATTTTGAGTAGGGCGCTAATCCCGAAAGTGGAGGGAACGGAATATTCGGCCATAGCCATCTCGGACCACGCCCCGCATTCGGTGGAGCTGGAGTTGGGGGAGGAGAGGAACCAGCGCCTGCTGTGGCGCCTTGATGTGGGACTGTTGGCGGATGAGGGGGTGTGCGGGTGGGTGCGGGGGTGTATTGAAAAATATTTGGAGGCCAACGACAACGGGGAGGTGCAGGTGGGGGTAGTCTGGGAGGCATTGAAGGCGGTGGTCAGGGGAGAGCTAATCTCCATTAGGGGCCACAGGGAGAAGAGAGAGGGGAGGGAGAGGGAGAGGTTGGTGGGGGAGATTCTAAGGGTAGACAGGAGGTATGCAGAGGCCCCCGAGGAGGGGCTACTGAGGGAGCGACGGAACCTCCAGACGGAATTCGACCTGTTGACCACGGGGAAAGCAGAGGCACAGTGGGGGAAAGCACAGGGGGCGACGTATGAGTTTGGGGAGAAGGCGAGTCGGATGCTGGCACATCAGCTTCGTAAGAGGGAGGCAGCGAGGGAGATTGGTGGAGTTAAGGATAGAGGGGGGAATACGGTGCGGAGTGCAGTGAGAATAAACAAGATATTTAGGGACTTCTATGGGGATCTGTTCAGGTCTGAGCCCCCAGCGGGGGATGAGGGGATGCGACGATTCCAAGATCAGCTGAGGTTCCCGAGGGTGGAGGGGAAGGAGGTGGCTGGTTTGGGGATGCCGATTGGGCTGGAGGAGCTGGTTAAAGGATTGGGGAGCATGCAGGCGGGGAAGGCCCCGGGGCCGGATGGGTTCCCGGTTGAATTCTACAGTAAATACGTGGACCTGCTGGGCCCGTTGCTAGTGAGGACCTTTAATAAGGCGAGGGAGGGGGGGGACCTTGCCTCCGACAATGTCCAGGGCGCTGATTTCTTTGATCTTGAAGCAGGACAAGGATCCATTGCAATGTAGGTCGTATAGACCGATCTTGCTCCTCAATGTTGACGCTAAGTTGCTGGCGAAGGTGCTGGCTACGAGAATTGAGGACTGTGTCCCGGGGGTGATTCATGAGGACCAGACGGGATTTGTGAAGGGTGGGCAGCTGAACACAAATGTGCGGAGGCTCCTCAATGTGATTATGATGCCCTCGGTGGAGGGGGAAGCGGAGGTAGTGGCAGCTATGGACGCGGAGAAGGCCTTTGATCGGGAGGAGTGGGAGTATCTTTGGAAAGTGTTGCAGAGGTTTGCGTTCGGGGAGGGGTTCATTAATTGGGTCAGGCTGCTATACAGAGCCCCAGTGACGAGTGTGGCTATGAACCGGCGGAGGTCGGAGTACTTTAGGCTGTACTGGGGGACGAGGCAGGGGTGCCCTTTATCCCCCTTGTTGTTTGCACTGGCAATTGAGCCGTTGGCCATGGCACTGAGGGAGTCCAGGAAATGGAACGGGACTGGGCCGGGGGGGGAGAGCAGCACCGGGTGTCGTTGTATGCCGACGACCTGTTGTTGTATGTGGCGGATCCAGTGGAGGGGATGGCAGAGGTCATGCGGATCCTTAGGGAGTTTGGGGACTTTTCGGGGCATAAACTCAACGTAGGGAAGAGTGAGCTCTTTGTGGTGCATTCAGGGGACCAGGGAAGGGGGATAGACGAGCTACCGCTGAAGAGGGCGGAAAGGAGCTTTTGGTACCTAGGGATCCAAGTAGCTAGGAGTTGGGGGGGCCCTGCACAAGCTCAATTTGACGTGGTTGTGGATCAGATGGAGGAGGATTTTAAAAGATGGGATATGCTGCCACTCTCACTAGTGGGTAGGGTGCAGTCGGTCAAAATGACGGTCCTCCCGAGGTTTCTCTGTGTTCCAGTGCCTTCCCATTATGATCCCCAAGGCCTTTTTCAAACGGATAAGCAGGAGCATCATGGGTTTTGTGTGGGCGAATAAGACCCCGAGGGTGAAGAGGTTGTTTCTGGAACGTGACGGGGGGGGGGGTGGCGCTGCCGAATTTGTGTGGCTATTATTGGGCAGCCAATGTGGCGATGATCCGCAAGTGGGTAATGGAGGGAGAGGGGGCGGCGTGGAAGAGGCTAGATAGAGATGGTGTCCTGTGTGGGCACGAGCCTGAGGGCATTGGTGACGGCACCGCTGCCGCTCTCGCCAACAAGGTAAACCACGAGTCCGGTGGTGGCGGCGACACTGAAGATCTGGGGGCAGTGGAGGCGACACGGGCGAGGTGAGAGCCTCGGTTTGGTCCCAGATTCAGGAGAACCATCGGTTTGTCCCAGGAAGGATGGATGGGGGGTTTCGGAGCTGGCATCGGGCAGGGATTAGAAGAATGGGGGACCTGTTCATCGATAGGACGTTTGCGAGCCTAGGGGCGCTGGAGGAGAAGTTTAGGCTACCCCCGGGAAACGCTTTCAGGTACACGCAAGTGAGGGCGTTTGTGAGGCGGCAGGTGAGGGAATTCCCACTGCTTCCGGCACGTGGGATTCAGGACAGGGTAATTTCGGGTGTATGGGTTGGAGAAGGCAAGGTTTCGACGATTTACCAGGAGCTGAAGGAAGAGGAGGAGGCCATGATGGAGGAGTTAAAGGGCAAATGGGAGGAGGAGCTTGGGGAGGAGATAGATGAGGGTCTGTGGGCTGATGCCCTGAGTAGGGTTAATTCTTCCTCCTCTTGCGCCAGGCTCAGCCTAATACAGTTCAAAGTTACTCACAGAGCGCATATGACAGGGGCGAGGTTGAGTAGGTGCTTTGGGGTGGAGGACAGATGTGGGAGGTGCTCGGGGAGCCCGGCAAATCACGTCCATATGTTCTGGTCGTGCCCGGCGCTGGATGGGTTTTGGAGGGGTTTTGTGAGGACTATGTCCAAGGTGGTGAATGCCCGGGTCAAGCCGAGCTGGGGGTTGGCATTATTTGGGGTATCGGACGAGCCAGGAGTGCAGGAGACGAAAGAGGCCGGTATTCTGGCCTTTGCGTCCCTGGTAGCCCGGAGGAGGATTTTGCTATTATGGAAAGATGCGAAGCCCCTAGTGTGGAAGGTTGGATCAATGACATGGCAGGGTTCATCAAGCTGGAGAGGATAAAGTTTGCCTTGCGAGGGTCTGTGCAGGGGTTGCTCAGACGGTGGCAACCGTTCCTAGACTATCTCGCGGAGCGTTAGGAGGAGGACAGCAGCAGCCCGAGGGGGGGGGGGGTTCTTTTGGGGTGGCGTTTGGGTGAAGGTGGGGGGGGGGGTTTCCCTATTTGTGTTTTTAAATGTTATATGGGGGGTGATTGTATATGGGGGAAATCCAATGTATAATTTCTGATTGTTGTGTTCTTGTTTCTTTCTTTTTGTTGGGGGGAGGGGGTTTGTTGAAAAGTTGTTGAAAAATTTGAATAAATATATATATTTTTTTAAAGAAAGCATAATGGTATTGAGAGTCACATCGAAAACATCGATTTATCATGCCCCGTGCATTTCTGGGGTTCATCTTCCTATTGTAGGTTCTAACTGGGTTTCTGTCTTCATAATTTCCTTGTCTCGGTCTCCTTCTATAGCCTTGAGCCCTGTTCGTAGCCATACGATTTTGCCATCCTGTTAGTGTATCTTCCATATTCTGCCTCATTGCAGGCTGACCTATTTGGGTCATCGGAATCGAATGTTTCCCCAGAAACTTTTGTCAAGCTTTTGTCATCTGTTCGAATAAGGTATCCTTATCAGTAAACTGAACTCCTGTCAAAACCAGGAGCCTATCCATGTTGCTCACTCTAGCACAGTCAAGCAATTTAAAGGCCAACACAGACTGTGGAAATTCCAGGTTGTGTTTCTGCAGCCTTTTATATAGTCTGCCAAATTCCATTATATAGTCTTCCATGGAGATATCCTCCATTTTCCGGAACTTATCAAAATCCGACCATGCTTCATACGCACTTAACAAGTCATCTTTCTTATAAATCTTATCCATATAATGTAATAAGGTCTCCAGACCTTCTTCTGAGTCTAACTCTTCCAATTCCAGCTCAGAAAGCACTTTGTTTCGGATTTTACTGCCATATGGTAGAGAAAGAGCCAATGCCATACCTTGTTTTCTCTTTCCCAAAGCAGTTACCTTAGTCCACATAACTACTGTCATATCCAGCCATCTTTATCCTCGGTTCAGCCATATAGCCCTTCTTTTTTTTTCTTCTTTTCTCACTCACTCCTTGGTTTGATCTGGAAAAGTTGTCTCTTTCAACCCTTCACATTTACACAGCAACCATCCTCTGCTACCAATTGTTAGACGTTTTAGTTCCTGTGATACGAAGAGTCTAAAGTTCTGCTCCTTTTTCACAAACACCCATTTATTTCATTCCAACGGCCTTTGCACAAATCTCTCACTATACATCACCTGACAGAGGCCACCTGAAGCCCCTTTACATATCAGTGTCAGTTAATGGATACTTAACATAAATGCGACAACTATTTGCAATGTCTCTGAACCCATTATTTAACATCACTAGGGCAACTTTTACATTCAACATCCCTGCCATAGTGTTCAATATCTGTAAGGCATTGGGAGAGGATGTTAGACCGACAAACAAAGCGTGGCTCCCACCCCGGGACTCTCCATTCCTCCACTGATCCCCCGCCACCACCCTACCTGGAACGTCCTGCCCACATACTCCAGGCTGCAGTGGGCCCCCCTTACTGGGCCACAGACCCTCTACCCTGGACACCTGCTCACAACATCAACCAGACTGGGTGCTGGTCCCGTCCCCGTGGCACTCACCCACCCTCCGGCCATGGACATGTCCCGCGGAGCTGTGTCCCATCCACTGGGTGTTCGGATGTTGGCTGCTGCGTATGTGGTGTTGCCTCCTGCAGTGTTCTGGCACACTGTCCAGGCATCGCGGTCTGATTGGGATGCTAGGCAATGACTCCCACATGCGACATGGCCCGCCCACCCGGGAATACACTTGGGTTGTATGAAGTCCTCACTTAACCACGATTTCCAATTTCCTAGAGGCTATAAATACTCTTTAAAATAATCTTTATTGTCACAAGTAGACTCACATTAACACTGCAATGACGTTACTGTGAAAAACCCCTAGTCACCACATTCCGGCGCCTGTTCGGATACACAGGGGGAGAATTCAAAATTCTCAGCTGGTACAGGAATTGAACCCGCGCTGCTGGCCTTGTTCTGTATCACAAACCAGCTGTCTAGCCCACTGAGCTGAACCAGCTTGTCTATAGCCTTCAGTCGTGCAGCCAGAGGCCTCGGCAGTTAGTAGATTATGGGTCGTCCGGGACAGACGGGCAGGGACAAGGGCTGCCCCGGAAAGGGTACACACGATCCAGGGTTTGGCATGGTGGTTCAGCGAACGGTTGCCTCCACCAGCACACACCCCACCCTCTCCAGCCCCAGACGAAGGTCCCCCATTCTCCACCGAGCACAAGGACAGCAAGCCCCGCTCCCCCGGGCTCTTCGCCTGTGAGCAAAGATGGCTACTCATCTCCTCGGCTCACCACAGAAGCCCTTTCGTCAGGTTCACCTTTTTAAAAAGGAAGACTAATCGGCGCCAGCGTGACCACTTGCTTGGGAGGCCGATGAATGACAGGAGGCCATTGGATGAGGGTGGGTCTCGTTAATTGTATGGAAATGGAGGGCGGCTTGTGGTGCAGTGGTTAGCACTGAGACTATGGCGCTGAGGACCCAGGTTCGAATCCCAGCCACTATCCGTGTGGAGTTTGCACATTCTCCCCACGACTGCGTGGGTTTCACTCCCACAACCCAAAGATGTGCAGGTTAGGTGGATAGGCCACGCTAAATTGCCCTTTAATTGGAAAGAGAAAAAAAATTGTATGGATGGAAATGGGGCTCAAGTGGTGGTAATTGGTTTTGCACCACGCCATGGCGGGATCCCGATTTCGCCTAGGGAAGCGGGCCTGTTGCATCGCAAACTGTTTGGTGCCTGGCCCGTTTCCCATTTTTGGGCTCTCCCGCTATTCACCAGCCTTGTTTCGCTTGAGCACGAGTGTAATGAGGCCGGAAGATCATGCACATCACATTTTACATAATGTCAGAAAGTAGAAATAGTGGAGAATTGGTCACGATCTTTCAATCCACTTTTTTAATATAGGAATAGCACTGAAGGTTTGCTAATGTTATACCATTATTCCAGAAGTGGGGAGAGGGATAAACAAGGAAACTGCAGGCCAGTTAGCTTAACATCGGTGGTAGGAAACCATTATCAGGAAAAAAAAAATTTGCAAAAGCATAGGTAAGTAAGGAGAGATTTGTTAAAGATCAATTCTGTCTGATTAACGTGGTTGAATTCTCTGTTGGGTAAAGAAAAAGTTGATCAAGGTAGGTGTACCAAGTATCAACTTTTAGAATGCATTCACCAAGTGCCACACAGGAGGAGACCTATTAAGAAGATAGAAAACTGTAGGATTAAGAGGAAATAAGTGGCATGGATAGAAATTTGGCTCAGTAAGGAGGGTAGCAGATGGGTATGTTTCAGATTGGGAGGTGGCAGTGGTGTTCCCCAAGCGTCACTTTTAGATGTGCTAACATTCTTTCAAAATTTGTGAAGGATGTTCACAGCACCAGGGACCCATGTTCGATTTCGACCTTGGGTGACTGTGTGGAGTTTGCACATTCTCCTTGTGTTTGTGTGGGTTTCCTCCAGTTGCTCCGTTTCCTCCCATAGTCCACAGAAGTGCAGGTTAGGTGGATTGCCATGCTAAATTGACCTTTAGTGTCCAAAGGTTAAGTGGGACTACGGGGATAGAGCTGGGGATTGAGCCTAGGTCGGGTGCTCTTTCGGAGGGTCAGTGCAGACTCCATGGCTGAATGGCCTCCTTCTGCACTGTAGGGATTCCAAGATTCTTTGATGTAAGGAGCAACATTATAAAGTTTTCAGATGATACAAAACTTAGCACAGTCGTCGACCATGATGAGGATAATTACAGGCTTCAGGATGACATTGACAAGATAGTGAAATGGGTAGTAGCATAACAGATGGAGATCATTGCGGAAGTGAGGGACTTCGAGAAACTAAAATGGAAAGACAGTACATTAACAATGGTACAATTTTTAAAAATGTAAATGAGCAAAGAGACCTTGGCCTTCATATTATCAAATCCTTAAAGACAGCATGACTGGATTACAACATGATTGAAAATGCATTTGGGTTACTTCTATATATAAACAGAGGAATAGAATAATAAAAAATAGATTATGTTCGAACTTTATTCATTGGATAGAACTCAGCTGGAGTATTGTGGACAATTCTAAGCACCATAAGAAGAAAAATATGAAGCCCTTAGAAAGGATATGGATGAGGTTCACCAAGATGTTACATGGGTTCAGGGACTTTAGTTGTGAGGAGAGTTAGGGAAAGCTAGGACTGTTCTCCTTGGAACAGAGAAGGTTAATCAGTGACCTGATAACAGTTTTCAAGATGATGAAAGGTTTTAATAGAGTAGATAGAGAAAAACTATTTGCATTGGCAGGTGGGTCAATAACCAGAGGTGAGAGATTTTAAATTGTTATAAGATTGAAATGCGAGCTGAGGAGAAGGTCAGGATCAGGCACACTTGACTTGGAAAGTTGGTACATGCCGATTCCATAAATAGGTTTAGAAAGGAGTTGGATGAGGTGCTTGAGGATGAGGTACTTGTGCAGTTATGGAAAAAAAAGCAGGGGCACAGTGTTATATGGCTTCCTGCTGAGCCGTAAGTTTCTCTGATTTTATTTCACGTTTTATTGCCTGATATATTTCATTTTGTTTCATGATCAGTCCGTGAAACACCTTAGGATGTTTTACTATGTTAACAGCAATATTCTAGTTATTTTATTGTTGATGATGATGGAGATGAAGAATGTTGACAATCCTACTGCTAATGCCATTTAGTCTAAATGCCTTTTAATGCTATGCTAAGTATTAATTAGTACACAACATCTCTCTAATTTTACTTCTGTAAGTTTGAAGTCTCATTCCTTCAGTTTTTAATTGCTGTTGGGACAACTTTTCAATATTTTTTTTTTATTATCCCTTATTTTCTCTTTCTCTCTCCAATTCAACCTTTCTTTCCCTCTCAATTCTAATAATAATCTTTATTGTCACAAGTAGGCTTACATTAACATTTCAATGAATTACTGTGAAAAGTCCCTAGTCGCCACGTTCCGGCGCCTGTTCATGTACACTGAGGGAGAATTTAGAATGTCCAAATTACCTAACATCACGTCTTCTGATTTGACATGGAATTCACTATTATAACTTGCACTTCGTGCTTCAGACTGTACTGTTCATTATCAATTCTTCATTTTGGTTAGCTAAGGATATGCTTGCCCTAATCAGACAGGCCTCAGTTGGCCATGTGACGGATGCTGCACTGTTTCAAATCTTCCACTCGCAGCAAGTTGCTATGCAAAAGCTCACGGAAATTAAATGACTTGGGGCAAATCTTACTAATGACGGTGCTATTCATTCACCAGTTAAAGTCTGGAGGTTGTAGCAATTTTTTTTTCATATTTCATATATTATTAGGAGTTACCTGTCCATTTGATCCGTCTAATTGTTATCAGTTAAAGTATAGTGTTTAGCTCTATAGGAATCAGGGGATATGGGGGGGGAGGGGGGAAGGCGGGCCGGTGTCTATGTATTTACATTGTGTACCTTGTGTTGCCCAATTATGTATTTTCTTTTTATTTTATTTTATTTTCATGTACGATTGATCTGTTGAGCTGCTCACAGAAAAATACTTTTCACTGTACCTCGGTACACGTGACAATAAACAAAATCCAATCCAATGATCAGGGCGGCACGCAGTGGGTTAGCATTGCTGCCTCACAGCGCCAAGGGCCCGGTTTCGATCCTGACCCCGGGTCACTGTCGCTGTGGAGTTAGCACATTCTCCCTGTGTCTGCGTGGGTTTTGCCCCCACAACCCAAAGACGTGCAGTGCAGGGTAGGTGGATTGGCCATGCTAAATTGCCCCTTAATTGGAAAAAAATTAATTGGGTGATCTAAATCTATTATTTTTTTTAATTTAATGAACTTGATGACCAGCCATGATCATAATGAATGGCGGAGCAGGCTGGAAGGGCCGAATGGCTCCCTCCTGCTTCTATTTTCTATGTATGTAAGTTTGCTTAGCTTTGCCCTTAGACATAATTCTGTTGCATACTTATGTAGAGCTGGTACATTTTATTATGGGATTTTCAGTTCTAACGTTATCTCATAAGTTTACTGGTACTTGGTGTTGACATTCTATTGTTGCAGTACATAGTATGATGCCTAATTGGACATTTCACTGTAAGAAGCATCTTTTAAAGAACATGATATTTCACAAGGCCACTACAGTCCTATTTGAGACCATGTTCTGTCTCTGTTTGCTTTGTTGTGCTAATTTCTTCAATTTTATTACAAGTATATTTCGCAGTCAATGACATGACATTTTGTAAATTATTATCTCTTTCAATGAATTAAAACATAATGTGCTGGATTCTCCGATTTTGAGACTAAGTGCTGACGCCAACGTGGAAACAGTGGTGTTTTACGACAGCAAAAATGGCAATAGGTGCATCGATTCAGCAACTCTAAATGAACTAGCACAGTCGCCACGTGGAACGCAACCGGTTCCAAGTGAAACGGTACCGGATTCGCCGGGTCCGTCGTTGCCGCACATGAGACTCACACGCCGCAGCCGCACTTAAACGATCCTTCCCCCACACACACCGTCCCAGTCAACAAGATGGCTGGAAGGAGAGCGGCGCCACGGTTCAGGGACGCTGAGCTGGAAACCCTCCTGGACGCCGTGGAGGAGAGAAGGATGATCCTGTACCCCGGCCTGGGTGGAAGGCCACGAGGCGCTGCCGTTTGCCGTGCCTGGGAGCAGATGGCAGACGCGGTCAGCGCCGTGGGGAACGTCATCCGGACTGGCATCCAGTGCAAGAAGAATCTGCACAACCTCCTCAGGGCAGCCAGGGTGAGTAGGCACATTTCCCCCCCCCCCCCACACCCCGGGGAATGGCCGAACCCCTACTCTGCCCCACATGCCTGCACCCATGCCACCCGCAATCCATGGGCTGCGTGTGTCGGACCGTCTAACAGTCTTGTTGTTAGAGAACAACCGTTGGGAGCGGGAGAAGACCCGTGGGGGGTGGCACCAGACCTGCGGCCCCTCACCATGCCCAAGCAGAGGGCACTGGACGTGATCGGCGGCCCTGAGGAAAGGTCGCTGATGCGGAGGTCAGCAGCGGGTGAGCAAGTGAGATCCTCTGCTTAGTTGTGGATCCTCATGACACATGTGTGGGCCACCCCCCACAGCCCCCTCACCCTCACCTCCCTACACCGCTCACCACTCCTCACCACCCCACGGGGTCTGCGGTGGCGGCAATGGGGGGGGGGCGACGGTGTCAGATATGGGTCAGCATGTGCAAAGCCTGGGGCATTCTGTGCAGGCGGGGGCCAAGGTCCAGGACAGGGCTGCCCTCTCACAAGCAGCCATGGGACAGAGTCACCTAGACATTGCAGCAGCGCTCCTCAGCGTGCCCCAGTCACAGCAGGCCATGGCTGAGAGCGTCGGCGGCATTGCCCAAGTGCTGGCCGGCGTGACACAGACTCAGAAAGAGGTGCCCCGTACCCAGAGGGACGTGGCCCAGACACTGGCCGACATAGCTCACACCCAGAGGGACGTGGCCCAGTCACTGGCTGATATGGCCCACACCCAGAGTGGCGCGGCCCAGTCACTGGCTGATGTGGCTCAGACCCTCTGTGGTGGCACAGTCCCAGATGGAGATGGGCCATTCCCTGTGCTCCATGGCCGCGAACGTGCAAACCCTTGTCGAGGCCAGAGCGGGTCCCCAGGACTGGCAGCGTCAGGTGGCGGGGGTGGCTCCGCTTGTACACCCGTCCCATGGAGTAACCCGGGGGCCATCAGGCACCCCGAGGGAGGAGGAGGTGATGGGGCCCATGCGGGATGCCTGAGCAGCAGCCCGGCCCATCCCGGCCGGGTCGCCCCAGGGACGTGTCGCAGGGCAGGAGTCACAGCAGGCCCCCTCCACTCCTGCTGTACTGTCTGGGAAAACACCTTGGCGTAATGTTGGGGCCTGTAAGGCCAAAAAGTTAGACACCAGATAAGTTGGCACGGGTGCAGGGCACATTGAGTTATAGGGGCTAGGGCACAGAATGTATATATTTGTTCACAATAAACACATGTTCACACCATTCAAACCTGCTTTGGTGCTCTGTCTGATGGGTGTGGGGGTGGGGCGGTCAATGCTGGCCGTTGGGAGGTGGGGGATGTGCAGCCCAGTGGATGGACCGTGCTCCCCCCCCCCCTCCATCCCTCCCCCCTGCCACCACAATGCGGGCTATCGTCCTCGCCTCGTACTGGAGGGCACTCCAGAATGGTCCAGGACCCTGAATCACCTCTTGACAACACCCATGATCGCTGTATGGGCATCATTGTAGCGGGTCTCCTCGTGGGTCTGTGGCCTCCGGATAGGAGTCATCAGCCTCGACCGCAACGGGTATCCCCTGTCGCCTAGCAGCCAGCCCCGCAGCCATGGGGGAGCAGGGGTGCCCCTCGAACATGTCGGGGAGCACTAAGTGTGCCAGTATGAATGCGTCGTGCACACTGCCTGGGTATCGGGCGCAGACGTGCATAATGCGCATCTATTGGTTACACACCAGCTGAATGTTCATCGAATGGCAGCCCTTTCTGTTCGTGTAGAGCGGCCTGTTAACCTCCGGTGGCCAAAGGGCGACCTGCATACCATCGATCACCCCCTGGACCAGGAGCATCCCGGCGATGGCAGCGAACCCCGCTGCCTGGACATCCTGGTAGGCGCGCTCCACAGGGTGCTATATGTACTGCTCCGCCTGGGCATACAGGGCGTCCGTAATGGCACAGATGCACCAATGTCTGTGAATTGGGAAGGACCCCGTCGCATAGAGGTTGAGGGCGACTGTCACCTTGACAGTCACTGGGAGCAGGTGTCCTCCCCCATTCCCCTGCGGTGCCAGGTGTGCCATCATCTGGCAGATGTGTCTGACAGTCTCTCCTTATCCGCAGTCTCCGTCTGCATGCCTTGTCCGGAAGGTTCTCGAATGAAATGCGGCATTGGTACACGCGGGGCCTCATGCGGTGCCTCCTTGGCACCTCTTCGGCCTGTTGGGTGGCTGGCCCTCCAGCCTGAGTGGCTGCCACCTGCCCCTCTGCAGCCCGGTCCTCCGCTGCAGCCTCCGCTGCAGCCTCCGCCTCCTCTCTGAGCAGCCTCCGCTCACGCTATCACAGGGTGTCCTGCTGAGCTGCAGCCATCGCCACGGTGGCCAGCATCGCGGGTTGATGTCCGAATGCCATTGTCTGCAGAGGGTCAAAGGCCACCATGTTAGCCTGGCGCATACTCCCATGCCCAACCAGGTACCATGGATTACATGGCGGCCCCGGTTGGCACTGCGGCCCCACCCACGCATGTCGTCCCTCCCGGACTCAGGCCCCATAGGTGCCCGCACTCCTGGCACACATTCCTGCTGCCAGGAGCACCATTGGCTGGCACTGCCCTCACTGGGGGCTGCCGTTGGTGTGGCCCTAGGTGGTCCCCCGGCGGGTGGTTGCCAGTTGGGTGGGGTGTTTGGGGGCGGGGTTGGCACCCATACGGCCGGTGTCACTGTGTAGAAGCAGGGGCCGGGGTGGGTGGTCAGCAAGATGGCCACTGTAATGTCAGTCGGTGCCTGGGCACCGCCCTAGTCCTGTGGGGGGGGGGGTTTCCCTGGCTGCTCGGCCGGCCCTGTCAGGGGCCCCCCTACCGCAGCCAGCACAGGCGGTGTCCGAGCCAGCAGCCCGACGCTGTTGGGAAATGGGCCCTTCGGAGACGCTGAATCGCGGAGGCCCCGGAGCATCGGGCGTCTGTCCTGCTAATGATATGCTACTGCACTTTCAGGCGAGCGCTGCATTTAAGCCATTTTGAGGGTGCTGGAGCACCTCGATTTGGGGTCAAACTGGCGTCTACCGCGATTTTGGCGTCAGAAGCTATTCTTCGCCCAATCGCGTTTCCTGATTTCGCCGTCGGCTAACAGAGAATCCAGCCCAATATATTGTGCAAGTTTTGTCCATTTTAATATCATTTTGCTGATTCATGGAGTTGCATAGCATTTATGCAGGCTCCACCCAAGCCTCTTCCCACTCGAATAACTTAATCTTGACCTTCCATCTATTTTCATCTCATTACTTTTGTGGCTTCCCTTTCAATGCATCTATGTATTTGCATCAATTACTTTATCAGCACACTCCACATTTTAATCACACCCTGAGTGCTGATCTTTGTCCTGAATTCCCTGTTGGTTTTATTAGTGGCAATTTGACATTTATAGCCCCAGGTTTTGGATGTGGAATTAGCTTCTCCACCATCTTGATCAAACTCTTTCATAATTTTAAAGACCTGTATTGGGCCACTCACTCCTCTGTCTTCTTTTATCCACAGTATGAAGTCTTACAACACCAGGTTAAAGTCCAACAGGTTTGTTTCGATGTCACTAGCTTTCGGAGCGCTGCTCCTTCCTCAGGTGAATGTGTATAACGTCGGTTGAAGGTCCTGTGCGGTGAGTAGGTCCTGTTCAAACTTGTGCATGAAGATGTTGGCGTATTGGGGTGCGAATTTGGTCCCCATGGCTGTTCCGTGAGTCTGGATGAAGAACTTGTTGTCGAAGGTGAAGACGTTGTGATCCAGAATGAAGCGGATGAGTTGCAGAATTGCGTCTTTTATCCAGACAAATAATAATAATAATCGCTTATTGTCACAAGTAGGCTTCAATTAAGTTACTGTGAAAAGCCCCTAGTCGCCACATTCCTGCGCCTGTTCAGGGAGGCCGGCACCCTACCCAAGCGCACACCTCCACCCTATCCCCATAACCCAGTAACCCCACCCAACACAGGGCAATTTTAGACATTAAGGGCAATTTAGCATGGCCAATCCATCTAACCTATGGCCTGTGGGAGGAAACCGGAGCACCCGGAGGAAACCCACGCAGGCACGGGGAGAACGTGCAGACTCCGCAGACAGTGACCCAAGCCAGGAAGCGAACCTGGGACCCTGGAACTGTGAAGCAACTGTGATAACCACTGTGCTACCGTGCTCAAACAGTCCATGTTAGAAACATAGGAAATAGGAGCAGGAGGAGGCCATTCAGCCCTTGGTGCCTGCTCCACTATTCAATATAATCATAGCTGATCATCCAACTCAATAGCCTAATCCCACTTTCCCCTATACCCTTTGATCCCCATTACACTGATTGCGATATCTAGCTGAATGTTGGAGTTTATCCTCCATACAAACAACAGTAATAATAGATTAAGACTTGAAATTGAGAAACTGAAATGGGCAATGACGTGAGAAATGTTTCATACTTGAACTGTGCTCTTGATTTATTTATTGTGGAGGTACAGTGAAGAGTATTGCTCTGCTTACAGTCGTGACGGATCACTTTTGATGTAGATTTAACTCGAACTCTTGTTTTTTTTATCCTGCATCTATCATTGGCTAATCCAGCAAAGGATATACCTCCAGGACGTCTGTGATAGATTCATTAGCTTACAATATTGTGGAGCTTAAAAACCCACTGCATTCAAAATCACATTCGTTTTTTTAAAATAAATTTAGAGTACCCAATTCTTTTTTTTCCAATTAAGGGCAATTTAGCATGGCCAATTCACCACGCAGACACGGGGAGAATGTGCAAACTCCACACGGATAGTGACCCAGGGCCAGGATCGAACCCGGGTCCTCAGCTGCAGTGCTAACCACTGCACAAAATCACATTCCTAATCTAATTGGATGCAGTGCTGGGAAAATTTGCTTCAGTTGTCTGCACATTTAGAAACTAGAGCATGGAACAAAACCACATTTAACTCTGTAATTTTCTCAGTTATGTAAATGGTGGTAGTTACGTTTTAATTCTAATTGACAGTTTGTCATATTGAAAATTGTTGGAGGGGTATTTTGGAAGTGACTACTTAAATCATTAAAATTCTTTTCAACCTTCAAAGAGCTGTTTAGCTTTTTGAGTTGATAAAGCTGAAAGGGGTAAACAGTAACTGCATATTTGGAGGTTAATCAACAAGATAGTTTCGCATTGTAAGTAGAAATATTTATTATTTTTATTATTATTTTGAGAAAGTACTATTTTTAAAAATGTATTTCTGGCTAATAAATGCTATTGATTGGTAGGTGGATTGGCCATGATCAATGCGTGGGGTTATAAGGATAGGGCGGGGGAGTGGACTTAGGTGGAGTGATCTTTTGGAGGGTCAGTGTACATTCGATGGGCCAAATGGCCTCTTCCTGTACTGTAAGGATTCTATTCTTTTCTCCCCCATATGCACATCTAGCTTCCGCTGAAATGCATCTGGGCTAATCACCTCAACCCATCGAGTTGGGAGGGGGACGGGCAGCCCCCCAGTCCGGCTGATCACGTGGAACGTGAGAGGCCTAAATGGGCCGATTAAGAGGGCCCGAGTGCTCGCGCACTTAAAGGGACTGAAGGCAGACGTGGCCATGCTTCAAGAGACGCATCTGAAGGTGGCGGACCAGGTTAGGTTAAAGAAAGGATGGGTGGGACAGGTGTTCCACTCGGCTGGACGCAAAGAATAGAGGGGTGGTCATATTGGTGGGGAAACGGGTGTCGTTCGAGGCTAGGAACATTGTAGCGGACAGCGGGGGCAGATATGTGATGGTGAGTGGCAGACTGCAGGGAATGGAGGTCGTGCTGGTCAACATGTATGCCCCAAACTGCGATGATGCGGGATTTATGAAGCGGATGTTGGGACGCATCCCAGACCTGGAGGTAGGAAACCTGGTAATGGGGGGGGGACTTTAACACCGTGCTAGACCCAGGGTTAGATAGATCTAGATCCAGGACCGGAAGAAGGCCGGCAGCGGCCAAGGTGCTGAGGGGGTTTATGGACCAAATGGGGGGAGTGGATCCGTGGAGATTTGCTAGGCCGCTGGCCAAAGAGTTCTCCTTTTTCTCCCATGCCCATAAGGTATACTCCCGGATAGATTTCTTCGTTTTGGGAAGGTCACTGATTTCGAGGGTGTAAGGAACTGAGTACTCGGCCATAGCTGTTTCAGACCATGCCCCACATTGGTTGGATCTGGAACTAGGAGAGGAGAGGGAGCAGCGTCCACTCTGGCGACTGGATGTGGGATTATTGGCGGATAAGGGAGTCTGCGGAAGAGTGCGAGGATGTATCGAAAGGTACCTGGAGGCCAACGATGATGGGGAGGTCCGAGTGGGGGTAGTATGGGAAGCGCTGAAGGCGGTGGTCAGGGGAGAGTTGATCTCCAGCAGGGCTCACAAGGGGAAAACAGAGGCCAAAGAAAGGGAAAGATTACTGCGGGAGATTTTGAGTGTGGATAAAAAATATGCGGAGGCCCCGGACGAAGGACTATACAGGAGGAGGCGACGACTCCAGACGGAGTTCGACCTGCTGACCACAGGGAGGGCAGAGGCACAGTGGAGGAAGGCACAGGGGATGAGATATGAATATGGGGAAAAGGCGAGTCGCCTGTTGGCCCACGGTGCGGAGAGCAGGGAAGATAAATGAGGTGTTTAAGACCTTTTATGAGAGGTTATATAGGTCCCAACACCCGGAGGGAAAAGAAGGGATGCAGCAGTTTCTGGACAAACTAAAGTTCCCGAGGGTGGAGGAGCAGGAGGTGGCAGGCCTGGGGGTGCCAATTGGGGTGGACGAGGTGACCAAGGGGCTGGGGAACATGCAGGCAGGGAAGGCCCCGGGACCTGACGGGTTCCCGGTGGAATTTTATAGAAAATATGTGGACTTGTTGGCCCCGCTGCTGGTAAGAGCCTTTAACGAGGCCAGAGAAGAGGGGACCCTACCCCTGACAATGTCGGAGGCGACGATATCACTAATCTTGAAGCGAGATAAAGACCCGCTGCAATGCGGGTCTTATAGGCCTATCTCACTCCTAAATGTGGACGCCAAGTTGCTGGCAAAAGTGCTGGCAATGAGAATAGAGGATTGTGTCCCGGGGGTGGTGCACGAAGATCAGACAGGGTTCGTAAAGGGGAGACAATTGAATGTCAATGTGCGACGGCTATTGGGGGTGATAATGATGCCCCCAGCAGAGGGGGAGGCAGAGATAGTGGTGGCAATGGATGCAGAGAAGGCATTTGATAGGGTAGAGTGGGAGTATCTATGGGAGGTGCTGAGGAGTTTCGGGGAGGGGTTTGTCAGCTGGGTTAAACTCCTCTATGGGGCCCCAATGGCAAGTGTAGTCACAAATCGGCAAAGGTCGGAGAATTTTCGACTACATAGGGGAACAAGACGGGGTTGCCTGCTGTCCCCATTACTGTTCGCGCTGGCAATTGAACCACTGGCCATAGCGCTGAGAGACTCCAGGAAATGGAGAGGGGTGGTTAGAGGGGGAGAGGAACACCGAGTGTCACTCTACGCGGATGACCTACTGCTATATGTGGCGGATCCAGTGGGGGGGATGACAGAGGTCATGCAGATATTGAGGGAGTTTGGAGATTTCTCGGGATATAGGCTTAACATGGGAAGGAGTGAGCTTTTTGTGAGACATCCTGGGGACCAGAGTAGAGGGATAGGTGGCCTGCCGCTAAGGAGAGTGGAAAGAAACTTCTGATACCTGGGGATTCAGATAGCCAGGAGCTGGGGAACATTACACAGACTCAATCTGACTCGGCTGGTGGAACAAATGGAATAGGATTTCAAAAGGTGGGATATGCAGCCGCTGTCACTGGCGGGCAGAGTGCAGGCGATTAAGATGATGGTCCTCCCGAGGTTCCTATTTGTGTTCCAATGTCTCCCTATATTGATCACTGAGGCCTTTTTCAAAAAAATAGATAGGAGCATCATGAGCTTCGTGTGGGCAGGGAAGGCCCCGAGGGTAAGGAGGGGGTTCCTGCAACGTAGCAGAGACAGAGGGGGACTGGCGTTGCCGAATTTGGGCGACTACTACTGGGCCGCCAACGTGGCGATGATTCGTAAGTGGATGATAGAGGGAGAGGGGACGGCATGGAAAAGGCTGGAGATGGCGTCCTGCAAAGGAACGAGCTTAAAAGCGCTGGTGACGGCGCCACTGCCGCTGTCCCCGAAAAGGTTTACCACGAACCCAGTGGTGGCGGCAACATTAAGTATCTGGGGGCAATGGAGGCGACAGAGGGGCATGGTCCCCGATCAGGAACAACCATAGGTTTGCCCCAGGGAGGTTGGACGGAGGGTTCCAGAGCTGGCACCGGGCAGGAATTAGGAGAGTGGGAGACTTATTTATAGATGGGACATTTGCGAGCTTGGGAGCGTTAGAGGAAAAGTATGAGCTGCCCCTGGGGAATATCTTTAGGTATATGCAGGTGAGACCGTTCACGAGACAACAGGTGAGGGAATTTCCGCTGCTCCCGACGCAAGGGATCCAGGACAGGGTGCTTTCGGAGGGGTGGGCCGGGGAGGGCAAAGTGTCCGAAATATACCGGGAGATGAGAGAAGAGGGGGACGAGCTGGTAGAAGAACTGAAGGGAAATGGAAAGAAGAACTCGGGGAGGAGATTGAGGAGGGTTTGTGGGCTGATGCCCTAAGTAGGGTAAATTCCTCTTCCTCGTGTGCCAGGTTTAGCCTGGTCCAATTTGAGGTGCTACATAGAGCGCACATAACGGGAGCGAGGTTGAGCAGGTTCTTCGGAGTGGAGGACAAATGCAGGAGGTGCGGGGGAAGCCCGGCGAACCACACACACATGTTTTGGTCATGTCCGGCACTGGAGGGGTATTGGAGGGGAGTGGCGGGAGTGATCTCGAAGGTGGTGAAGGTCCGGATCAAGCCAAGCTGGGGGTTGGCTATATTTGGGGTAGCAGATGAGCCGGGAGTGCAGGAGGCGAAAGAGGCCGATATTGTGCCTTTGCGTCCCTAGTAGCCCGGCGTAGGATTTTACTCATGTGGAAGGAAGCGAAACCCCCCGGCGTGGAGGCCTGGATAAACGATATGGCGAGGTTCATAAAACTGGAGCGGATGAAGTTTGCGCTGAGAGGATCGGCTCAAGGGTTCACCAGGTGGTGGCAACCGTTCCTCGACTATCTAGCGGAACGTTAGGGGGAAAATAGATTGTGTTCTAGATGGGGTGAGGGGGTGGGGGAGCATTATTTCGTGTTATTTGGTTAGTTTACTATATTATTTAAACAATGTTATATATCAGTTATCATGTTACCGTTTTTGTTGATTTGTAAGGGGGAAAAATAGTGTTTGAAAACTTTAATTAAATATATTTTTAAAAAAAGAATATGTAACTTTTTTAAAAAAAATATATTTATTAAGATTTTTTGACAACACAATTTTTTCCCCTTACAAACGATAACCCCCCCCCCCCCCCGTAACAAAATAACACAAAATCGCACTGAGCAAGATATATACATGGCAAAATGGTATAATTACATAGCTTTATACACTGGCTCTCGCCCGCACGTGCCAGTTTCCCCCACCCTCCATGTTATCCCCTGCTCATCCATCCCCTCAAACAGTCTCTCGTTTCCCCCCCCCCCCCCTCCCCCAGGGTTGCTGCTGCTGCTGACCGGCCTTCCTCTAACGCTCCGCGAGGTAGTCTAGAAACGGTTGCCACCGACTGTAGAACCCCTGTGCAGACCCTCTCAAGGCAAACTTAATCCTCTCCAACTTAATGAACCCGGCCATGTCGTTTATCCAGGCCTCCAGGCTAGGGGGCCTCGCCTCCTTCCACAATAACAAGATCCTTCGCCGGGCTACTAGGGACGCAAAGGCCAGAATTCCGGCCTCTTTCGCCTCCTGCACTCCCGGCTCATCCACTACTCCGAATATTGCTAGCCCCCAGCTTGGCTTGACCCGGACTTTCACCACCTGAGATATTGCTCCCACCACTCCTCTCCAGAACCCCTCCAGTGCCAGGCATGACCAAAACATGTGGACATGGTTCGCCGGACTCCCTGAACACCTTCCACATCTGTCCTCTACCCCAAAGAACCTGCTCAACCTCGCCCCCGTCAAGTGCGCCCTGTGAACCACCTTAAATTGTATCAGGCTGAGCCTGGCACACGAGGAGGAAAAATTAACCCTACCTAGGGCATCAGCCCACAAACCTTCCTCGATCTCCTCCCCCAGTTCCTCCTCCCATTTACCCTTCAACTTTTCTGCTAGGGCTTCCCCCTCTTCTTTCATCTCTTGGTGTATTGCCGAAACCTTGCCCTCCCCGACCCATACACCCGAGATCACCCTGTCTTGAATTTTGTGTGCCGGGAGCAACGGGAATTCCCTGACCTGTCGCCTCACAAGCCCTCACCTGCATATATCTAAATGCATTTCCCGGGGGTAGCTCAAACTTCTCCTCCAGTGCCCCTAGGCTCGCAAATGTCCCGTCAATGAACAGGTCCCCCATTCTTCTAATCCCCGCCCGATCTTCCCCGGGACAAACCGGTGGTTACCCCTGATCGGGGAGAATATGTAACTTTTTAACCACATCGAGTTGAGGTGATTAGCCCAGATGCATTTCAGTGGAAGCTAGATATGAATACGATGGAGGAAAGAATAGAATCCCTTCTGCACAGGAAGGTGCCATTTGGCCCATCAAGTCCACACTAACCTTCCAAAAGAGCACTCTACCTAAGCCCACTCCCCCATGCATTGACCATGGCCAATCCACCTAAACTCTTTGGACTGTGGGAGGAAACTGCAACACGCGGAGGAAACCCACGCAAACGCATGGAGAAAGTGCAAACTCCACACAGTCGCCCAAGGCTGGAATCCCTGGTCCCTGGGCTGTAAGGCTGTGCCATCATGCCGCCGAGTTGGCAGGATGAGTTAAAGTAGATGGAGTCTTGCCTGGCATAGACCAACTAAATGATCTTTTTCTGTACTCTAAATTTAATGTAATTCTTAGTCATTTTTAAGAAAGTTAAGAATATGTCTTTTTTTAAATTTAAGAGTACCCAATTATTTCTATCCAATTAAGGGGCAATTTAGATCGGCAAATCCACCTACAGTGCATATCTTTTTTGGGCTGTTGAGGTGAGACCCACGCAGACATGGGGAGAATGTGCAATTAAGAAAGGTTTCAGCTTACTATACTGGCCACATCACTAAAAAGTACTTAGATATTATTGCCTGTGAATATACTCTGTGCCAGGAGTAGATGAGAACTCGTATACAAAAATAAATTTACATGCAGAAGCTGAAGAACGAAAGGCTGAACTTGCATTTATATAACCCTTTTCATAGCCACAATGTCCCAAATTAATAGTTCCAGATAATCTGTTTCCAGTTCCCTTTCCCCTGGATTTAGCATCAATTATGTGAAGGAGCGATACCTTTGAGGTATTATTATATTCAGTTTTGACCTCTGGGTGGGAGAGTTAGTTTTAAAATCATTGCAGAAGTCCAAATATTTTTATTTTTATTTTTTAATTGGCAGTAGTATATTTCTGACTTTTGATCTATCTACATTGCGATATGCATTCTCCACCTACCCAAAACATAAATTTAATTACTTTTTCATTCACTGGCAGAGAGCCCCTTCTAGCCAAATGGGATGTCTTATAATGTCAGGTTGGTGCACATGCTTATCCAATAGCGTTAATACTGGAGCAAGTATCACAACTGACAACTTAGATTTGGAATAGGATGCCGGAGGTAATGAGGATCCTCAGGGAATTCGGGGATTTCTCGGGGTACAAGCTCAACATGGGGAAGAGCGAGCTGTTCGTGGTTCACCCAGGGGACCAGGAGAGGGGGATTGGCGAGCTCCCACTAAAAAGGGTGGAGAGGAGCTTCAGGTATTTGGAGGTCCAGGTGGCCAGGAGCTGGGGGGCCATGCATAGACTTAATTTCACGAGGCTGGTGGAGCAAATGGAGGAGGAGTTTAAGAGGTGGTTCGCGTTGCCGCTGTCCTTGGCGGGTAGGGTGCTGTCGGTCAAAATGACGGTGCTCCCAAGGTTTTTGTTCCTGTTCCAGTGCCTCCCCATGTTTATCCCGAAGGCCTTTTTTAGGCGGAACAGGAGCATAATGGGGTTTGTGTGAGCGCGAGGGACTCAGAGGGTGAGAAGGGTGTTCCTGGAGTGGAGTAGAGATAGGGGGGGGGGGGCTGGCGCTGCCCAACCTCTGTTGGTACTACTTGGCCGCCAATGCGACGATGGTGTGCAAGTGGGTGATGGAGGGGGAGGGGGCTGCATGGAAGAGGCTGGAGACGGCTTCTGTGTGGGTACGAGTCTGGGGGCGCTGGCAACGGCACCGCTGCCACTCCCTCCAAGGAGGTATACCACGAGCCCGGTAGTGGCGGCTGCCCTCAAAATCTGGGGGCAGTGGAGGCGGCACAGGGGGGAAGTTGGGGCCTTGGTGTGGATCCCAATACGGGGGAACCACCGGTTCGTCCCAGGGAGGACAGATGGAGGGTTTTCAGGGTGGCACAGGGCAGGTATACGAAGGTTGGGCAACCTGTTTGTGGACGGGAAGTTCGCGAGCCTGGGTGAGTTGGAGGAGAAGTAAGGGCTCCCGCCTGGGAACACCTTCAGGTACTTACAGGTAAGGGCGTTTGGCAGGTGCTGGAATTCCCACGGCAGCTGCCACACAGTACAGGACAGGGTGCTCTCTGGGGGGTGGGCAGGAGTGGGGAAGACCTCGGAAACTTACCAGGTGATGCAGGAGGAGGAGGAAGCCTCGGTGGTGGAGGTGAAAGGTAAGTGGGAGGAGGAGTTGGGAGAGGAGATCGAGGAAGGGACGTGGGCAGAAGCCTTAGGGAGGGTAAACTTTTCATTTTCGTGCGCGAGGCTCAGCCTCATACAGTTTAAGGTGCTGCATAGGGCACACATGACCGGGACAAGGATGAGCCGGTTTTTGGAGAGTGAGGACAGGTGTGTTAGGTGCTCAGGGAGCCCAGCAAACCACACCCATATGTTCTGGGCATGCCCAGCGCTGGAGGAATTTCGGAAGGGCGTAGCGAGGACGGTGTCGAGGGTGGTAAGATCCAGGGTCAAACCGGGCTGGGGGCTCGCAATATTTGGGGTGCAGAGGAGCCGGGAGTGCAGGAGGCGAAAGAGGCCGGTATTCTGGCCTTTGCGTCCCTGGTAGCCCGGCGGAGGATTCTTCTTCAGTGGAAGGACGCGAGGCCCCCAAGCGTGGAATCCTGGATCAACGATATGGCGGGGTTTATTAAGTTGGAGAGGGTGAAATTCGCTTTGAGAGGGTCGGTACAAGGGTTCTCCAGGTGGTGGCAACCGTTCTTAGACTTCCTGGCAGAACGGTAGACATTGGTCAATGGCAGTAGCAGGTTGGGGGGGGGGGTTTACTTTATTTTTGTTTTATTTACACTGGGGGGTCTGAGGGGATGTATATATCTGCTATGTTGGCTTTGTGATAAGTCGGTGTGTTAATTTATTATTTATGTACGGGGGTGGGGTGTATGGAGGGTTGTTTTTTGACTTTTGTATTTAACCCTGTTGGGTTCCTTTTTCATTTTGTTATTGATATTCTGTGAAAACCTTAATAAAAATTATTTTTTAAAAAAAGATTTGGAATAGGAACCTGGCTGTGAATTTTTTTCCATGCTCCCCACCCGCCGACCAGCCCACACACATGGGCACTATGAAATACTGTCCATGAGCTCAATATAATCAAGAACTGATGTCTGCCAACCATGTCAAAGTTGCTACATGAGGCAATAACATTGGGTGGGATTTTCAGGGCTCGTTCGCCACGGGTGCAAATCCCGTTATGGCCGCTGATATTCACGAGAGGGCCAGTAGACAGCCTGCCTGGCTCTGCGCCTGCACTTCTCGACACCCAGGTGTCCCTCATGGATTTGGCGGAGCACCAAGCTCTGGAGACTGAGTGGAATGACAATCCGGTCCAGCTTGAGGAGGATACCATCAATCACCGTCAGGTCATCCTTTACATTGTAAAATTGAGGGCACTGCCCTTTCTGCCAGCCATTGGCGAGGTGGTGCATGACACTCTTCAAGAGGGGACCTTTGACTGTCTCCTCGCGGATACAAACCACCTTCTCATCAGACGCTGGGAGGGTGCTAGCACAAGCTGCTCCTGTGATTCAATCTGCCGGATGATTTCCAGCGGTTCACTAGGCAATGTGATGGAGCGGGACAATGCATCAGCGATCATGAACTCCTTGCCAGGCGTGTACACTGAGTCAAAGTCGTACCTTCTGCGTTTGAGGAGGATGCGCTGCAACCGAAGCGTCATGTCGTTCAGGTCCTTGCGGATAATGTGGACCAGAGGCCCATGATCCGTCTCAACAGTGAATGTCGGCAGGCTGTAGACATAGTCGTGAAACTTGAGAATGCCAGTGAGAAGATCCATGCATTCCTTCTCTATTTGCGCATACCTTGTTACGGTGGGCGTCATGGCCCTCGATGGTTAGGCTACCGGTGCCCTGGATGAAGTGTCATTGCTTTGAAGCAGCACCGCACCGATGCCATCCTGGCTCGCATCTGTCGAGATCTTCATCTCCCTGTCTGTGTCGAAAAATGCCAAGACGGGTGCAGTAGTGAGCTTGGCTTTCAGCTCCAACCACACTGCCTGATGTGCTGCCTTCCACTCAATGGACTTTTTCACCAGGTTTCATAGGGCCGTGGTGAGTGTGGCCAGGTTTGGGATGAACCTGCCCAGAAAATTGACCATGCCCACGAAGCGCAACACCGCCTTCTTGTCTTCAGGGACCTTCATGGCTTTGATGGCCTTGACCTTGTCTGTGTCGGGGCGCACGCCCTGCTGAGAGATCTGGTCACCTAGGAACTTGAGTGTCGACATGCCAAAGCAACATTTGGACCTGTTCAGCTTCAGGCCATTGGCATGGACACGGCGGAATACCTGCTGGAGACTGGAAACATGCTCTTCAGGGGTCGTGGACCATATGATGATGTCGTCCACGTGCACACGAACCCCTTCAATGCCCTCCATCATCTGCTCCATGATGCGATGGAAGATCTCCGATGGCGAGACAATGCCAAACGGCATGCGATTATAGCAGTATCTGCCAAACGGTGTGTTGAAGGTGCAGAGCCTTCTGCTGGACTCATCCAGCTGATTTGTCAAAATCCATGTGACGCATCTAACTTGGTGAAAAAACTTGCGTGTGCCGTCTCACTGGTGAGTTCCTCCCGCTTCGGGATGGGGTAGTGTTAACGCATTATATTCTTATTGCGATCCTTGGGATCAATGCAGATGCGCAGGTCTCCCGAAGTCTTTCTAACACATACCATCGAGCTGACCCAGTCAGTCGGTTCGGTTACCTTGGAAATGTTGCCCTGTTGCTGAAGATCCTTGAGCTGTACCTTCAGGCGTTCCCTCAGCGGAGCCGGGACCTGGCGTGGTGCGTGGACCACTGGCTTGGCATCAGGTCATAGCAGAATCTTGTATCGATATGGCAGCGTGCCCATCCCGTCGAACACATCCGGATACTGAGCGAGGATGTCGTCAATGCCAGCCTGAAGATCCACATTGGCGGATGTCATTGTGTAAACCCGCTGCACGAGGTTCAGCTGCTTGCAGGCATGCGCGCCAAATAGGGATGCCCTGTCTGGCTTGACAATTTCAAAACGTAACCGTGCATGGGTACTCCAGTTGGATAGGGGTAGATGGCAGGGTCCCAGTGCCTTGATGGCATTTCCCTTGCAGTCCAGGAGCCTGCAGGCTGCTGGAAGGACCTTGGGGGGCTTCTTGATGCTTTTGAAATCTGCCTGTGAGAGGAGGTTGTCCGAAGCACCTTTGTCCAGCTTAAACTGGATGGAGCAGTGGCTGACCTGCATCACCGCACGCCATTCGTCCGCGAAATCCACAGCGAGGATGGATTGAATTTGCGATGAGTTGGATGTGGCATATTCACATTTGGTAATGATGCCCACACAGTAGGCGGAGCCCAGGCATTCTTCCTCTGGATCCGTTGTGCTGCCAGGATCAGAATCCTGTAATCATTGTTGCACACTCTGAACGCGCCATCGTCGGAATTGGGAGCACTGACCCCTGACTGGTGCTGCAGACCTGCACAAGGCTGCATAGTGTCCAGGCTTCCCGCAGTTTAAACATCGCCTGCCTCTTGCAGGGCAGTGTTTCTTTAAGTGGGCGTTGCCGCAGGTCGAGCACGTCATGATGTCGGCGTCCTGACGCTCCGTGCATCGTCGCACATGAGCAGTACGGGTGTCGGCCGCTTCGTTATCCCGTTCGCATCGCGCACGCGTGTGGCCACGAAAAAGCGCGCAAAATGGCCGCTTTCATCAATGCTGTGGCGCTGCATCCGGGAGATGGCCCGCACACACTCCGCCTCGCGGGAGGCAAGTTTCTCATTTTCAGCCGATTTGTACTGGGCATAGCGATTTTTGCCGTGCTCATGCACTGTGCATGTTTCAATCGCGACTGGCAGGGTCATATGCTTGATTTTCAGTAGCTGCTCTCTCAGGATCAGAGTGACTCCAAAAACGATTTGGTCTCTGATCATGGAGTCAGCAATCTCACCAAAGTTGCAGGACAGCACGAGCAGGCGGAGGTTAGTTAAGAAGGAGTTGAAAAATTCATCTTTACCTTGTAGACGCTGTTTGAATATGTAGTGTTCGAAGATTTAATTGGTGTCCACTTCACAGTGACTGTCAAACTTGTCCAGGATGGTCGGAAACTTTGTTTTGTCCTGGCCTTTGGTGAAGTGAAAAGAGTTGAAGAGTTCGATGGCTTGATCACCTGCTGTTGAGAGGAGAAGCGCGATCTTCCTTGCATCAGACGCACCCACGAGGTCTGAAGCTTCGATGTACAGCAGAAACCTTTGCTTGAATGTCCGCCAGTTGGCACTGAGATTAGTCTTTTTTTTTTTTTTAATTCTGACACCCAATCCGGGTGTATATGTTCTGCACTATGTTCCTGGACGAATCTGGCTTAATTTTGACGATGGGGAGTCGAGTTAAGTCAAGAAAATCCTTGTTTGACTGAGACGGTCGGAGATGGCCGTGGTGGAGCCCAGTTCACAGTGGTGGTTTTGCTGGTGAGCAGGCCTACGCTTTTCCAATGCCACTGGCATCAAGATGATGCTGCAATTGTGAATGAAGTTGTGGACAATGGTTTCGGCTCCCCAGCACAGATTATTGATGTTCACATTGATGAACTACGAGATATCCTAAAGAGAATGGATGAAGCGGAGAAGACCAGCAACCCTGTCAGTCAACAGGGTAGTCTCCTCAGTGGGAGCTCACCTTCAGTCCTTGGAAATCCTAATCCATGGTATGTCGAATATCGTGAGACCAGCCAGGTGATGTCCACGCACCTGATCTTCCAAGGGGACTGAGAGCAAATTCCTGGTGGAATTTGAGAACTGGCAGCCATGCTTTCACAATCTCGATTTGAACGCTGGGCGCTTTGAGTTTGATGGAGCACATTGTATCTGGTCTTTGAGGTTGAGGTTGGTTGAGGAGTCGGACCACTGGTTTTATGTCATTTTGTCCTTGATGTTCGTCAAGAAGGATTGAAGGCAGCTGGTTGCAATGCATCTTCACCTCCCATCGAGGCCTAGGTTCCAACTACTGGTGGAGGTGCAAGGACTTTGGTGAAACTACAGAGTGTCATGTGAGAGTACCTTTAAGAAATGGGTGTTTAAGAAATGTACCTTTAAGAAATGTGTGTTTACCACTGCAGTGATGTCAGAGAGTGGGTGGAGCTGGGCTGTCTGTCAGCTTTTTACTTTCATTTTAGACTTTGCTGCAGGGTGTGTTTAGTTTCATTTTCAGAGCTGGATAGCTGCAGTCACAGCCAGAAGGTGTATGAATCTCTCTCTGTAATCTAAAGACTGTAAATCTATCCTGGTGATTTAAAACTAATAACAGTAGTGACTTTAACCTGATGTGCTTCTGGTAAAAGGTGTTTTAAGTCGTATGGATGTTAAAAGGAAAGCTTAAAGGATTACTTAGTGTTGTATTCTTTGAGGGTTGTATTTGAATTAATGGTTGCTAAGATGTTCACTGTATGTTTTAAAAAGGTTAACTTGAGTTCATTGAATAAACGTTGTTTTGCTTTAAACTGTACTTTTCCATTTCTGCTGTACCACACCTGTAGAGTGGGCCGTGTGCTCCCCATACCACAATCTAGTAAAAGTTGTGGTCAGGTGAACTCCATGATACCCTTTGGGGTTCTCTAAACCCTGGCCCATAATAAATTGGGGGCTCTTCCGTGATAAAAGTCTATCTATTGGATTGGCTTAGTGAACTTGAAGACAGTGAGGGGTGAGCATATTGTGGTTGCTTTTCAGGTGTGGTATTTTAGTTTAAGTGGGGAGTGTGTTGTGGACAATGGCTCTTTCAGAGGCTTTTGGGGGTGGAGACGGTCACACGCAGTACCTTACGGACAGAGACTAAAAACAGACTGTTAGATTTGGCAAAAACATTGCAGTTAACATTACCTGACAAAATGCGAAAAGATAGGTAATTATGGTGGTGGCTAAGCATTTAAAGTTGCCTGAGATACAGTCTGACTCATTAGAAATGGCAAAGATCCAGTTGCAGATTAAGCAACTTGAACATAAAAAATAATTAAAGCAGCTTGAATATGCAACGAGAGAAAAAGAATGAGAAAGGGAGATACAGATCAGGGAAAAAGAAAAGGAGAGTGAAGAAAGAAACAAAGAAAGAGATAGAGAGGAAAAGGAAATAGATAGCGAGGAAAGGGAAACGAGAGAGAGTTTGAACTTCAGAAAATGGCTATAAAACATAACAGTCAGTTAAAATTGGCAGACATAATGGGAAACGTACAGTTCGTGGATAGTGATGAGAATAGTGAGAAAGAGCGTCATAGTCGAAGGCATGGTGGGAATCTATTTAAATATGTCCAAGCATTGCCAAGGTTTGACGACAATGAGGTGGAAGCCTTTTTCATTTAATTTGAGAAGGTTGCGAAACAAATGAAATGGCCATAGGACATGTGGGTATTACTGATTCAAACAAAGCTGGTAGGTAGGGCTAGTGAAGTGTTTGCATCACTACCGGAGGAGGTATCTGGGACGTATGAGGTGGTGAAAAAATTCATCTTAGGTGCATATGAACTAGTGCCTGAAGCCTACAGACAAAGGTTTAGAAATTTAAGGAAAGAATTTGGTCAAACATACATGGAGTTTGAAAGGCTCAAACAGAGCAATTTTGATAGGTGGATAAGGGCTTTGAAAATAGACCAAACATATGAAAGTCTCAGAGAAATTATGCTTTTGGAGGAGTTTAAGAATTCAATTCCTGATGTAGAGATAATTCATGTGGAAGAGCAGAGGGTTAAAACTGCGAGGTTAGCAGCAGAAATGGCAGATGATTATGAATTAGTTCATAAATCAAAGATTGGTTTCCGACATCAGTTTCAGCCTGTGTGGGATAAAAACTGGGCACATGAGAAATACTCAAGTGGTAAAAGTAAAGGTGATGTGAGGGGAGATAATAAGGAGAGTGTACCTCAGATTAAAAATGAAATCCAGGAGGGTGGAAGAGACATGAAAAGTTTCAAATGTTTTCACGGTAATAAAGTAGGCCATGTAAAGTCACAGTGTTGGTGGTTGAAGAAAAGCACTGGGAAGGCGGATGTGGTAAAACGGGATAAGACAGTGGGGTTTGTTAAAGTGGGAAAGGAAAGCCCAAGTGAAGCGAAGGAGGTGCAAAAGACTGTACAGCCTGATCACGAGGTGATTGATAAGAAGGTGCCAGATGTCTTGAAAGAATTTACTTGTGTGGGTAAAGTTTACACATGCGTATCAGGAGGAGCAGGTAAAGAAGTCACAATTTTAAGAGATGCGGGAGCTAGTCAATCTTTAATGGTAAGAGATGAGGAGTTGTGTAGTTTGGGAAGAATGTTGCCAGAAAAGGTGGTAATATGTGGAATTCAGGGTGAGAGGAGTAGTGTTCCATTCTATAAGGTAAGGTTGGAAAGTCCAGTGAAGAGTGGTGAAGTGATAGTAGGAGTAACAGAGAAACTATCTTGTCCAGGAATACAGTTTATCTTGGGAAATGATATAGCTGGATTGCAGGTGGGAGTGATGCCTACGGTTTTTGATAAGCCAGGGGATAATCAGACAACTGGAGTGTTGAAGAACGAATATCCTGGGATTTTTCCGGATTGTGTAGTAACAAGGTCGCAAAGTCACAGGTTAAGACAAGAGGAGAAATCAAAGAGTGAAGATGAAGTTGAAGTGCAATTATCAGAAACGATTTTTGATCAGATGGTTGAAAAAGAACAAGAACAGGTGGAGGATGAGGCGGATATTTTTAGTTCAGGAAAATTGGCGGAGTTACAACAGAAAGATGTAGAAATAAACCGGATGTATCAGAAAGCATACACAGAAGAGGAATCTGAGTGTATACCAGAGTGTTATTACCGTAAAAGTGATGTCTTGGTGAGAAAATGGAGACCTTTACATATGCAGGCGGATGAAAAGTGGGCAGAAGTTCATCAAGTAGTATTGTCGGTAGAGTATAGAAAGGAGGTGTTGCGACTTGTATATGAGGTACCAGTGGGAGGTCATTTGGGAATAAGGAAAACTCGAGCTAAAATCCAAAAACATTTTTATTGGCCTGGACTACATAAAGATGTAGTTAAATTTTGTCAATCGTGTCACACATGTCAAGTGAAAGGGAAACCTCAAGCAGTGATAAAACCAGCGCCCTTAATACCCATTCCAGCATTTGAGGAACCTTTTACAAGGGTCCTAATTGATTGTGTAGGACCACTTCCTAAAACAAAAAGTGGAAATCAATATCTTTTGACGATAATGGATGTGTCTACTAGGTTTCCAGAGGCCATTCCAGTACGTGATATTACAGCTAAAAAGATTGTGGAGGAGTTACTTAAATTCTTTACTAGATATGGACTACCCACAGAAATACAATCGGATCAAGGTTCAAATTTTACCTCGAAGTTATTCAAAGAAGTTATGGATAGCTTAGGAATAAAACAATTTATATCAACTGCGTACCATCCAGAATCGCAGGGAGCATTAGAAAGGTGGCATCAGACATTAAAGATAATGTTGAGGGCTTATTGTCACGATTATCCAGAGGCTTGGGATAAAGGAATTCCATTCGTACTGTTTGCAATTAGGGATGCACCTAATGTGTCACCAAATTTAGTCCTTTTAAACTAATTTTTGGTCATAAGGTAAGAGGACCACTTAAATTGATTAAGGAAAAATTGGTGAGTAAGAAATCGGAAATTACATTATTGGATCACGTGTCCAATTTTAGGGAACGATTAAATCGAGCAGGTGAATTGTCTAGACAACATTTAAAAGTTGCACAAAATGTGATGAAACGAGAAGCGGACAAGAAATCCAAAGTCCGTAGTTTTGTCAGTGGTGATTTCAGCTTTTGTGACTCCAGATGGTATATACTAATTCAAGATGTGGAGATGCCGGCGTTGGACTGGGGTGAGCACAGTAAGAAGTCTTACAACACCAGGTTAAAGTCCAACAGGTTTGTTTCGATGTCACTAGCTTTCGGAGCGCTGCTCCTTCCTCAGGTGATTCACCTGAGGAAGGAGCAGCGCTCCGAAAGCTAGTGACATCGAAACAAACCTGTTGGACTTTAACCTGGTGTTGTAAGACTTCTTACTATACTAATTCAAAGTTATGCCATTTGGCATGAAAATCACCCCAGCCACATTTCAACGGTTAACTAACACAGTTGTTTCAGGATTGCCCAATTGTGCGGTATACATCGACGATCTGGTAATTTTCAGCCAGACAGACATGGAAAACATCTGCTGGAGCTATTCGATCGACTTCAGGAGGCGGGTTTGGTGATAAACCTAGCCAAAAGCGAATTTGGAAAAGCCCAAGTCACTTTCCTTGGCCATACAGTCGGACAGGGTCGAATGGTCACACGGGATGTGAAACCAACAATTATTGAGGAGTTTCCAATACCCTCAAGACGAAGGGAAATAATGCGATTTCTTGGTATGAGTGGATTTGATCGAACATTTGTGCAAAAGTTTTGTGGCGTGGTTGCTCCACTGATAGACTTGCTGAAGAAACGTCAAAACTTAGTGGACAGCAGAGTGTCAACAGGCATTTGACAGCCCGAAAGCTGTGATAACCAATGCTCATGTGTTGGAGAATTACAAGGGACTCTGTGATCAGATTGACCTAAAGTATCTGCCTTTGAAGAGAAATGCCGAGGCGTAGAGAAATGGACGGATCGTGCAAGGACCTTCTTGTTCCAAGAGACTGTCAATCAAGAAGGATTTCAGTTGGAAGAAGAACGGGAAAAAAATGGACTATATTATTATACTTGTTTGCATGTGTTGTTTTGTGAAATGAAAAAGCATATTTACCATGTGCATTTGTTAAAGGATAGTGAAATGGTGAAAAATGAAACCATCTTGAAGTTGATGGTTTATTTTTCTTTCTTGGGGGGAGGTGTCATGTGAGAGTACCTTTAAGAAATGTGTGTTTAAGAAATGTACCTTTAAGAAATAGGTCTTTAAGAAATGGGTGTGTATCACTGCGGTGGTGTCAGAGAGTGGGTGGAGCTGGGCTGTCTGTCAGCTTTTTACTTTCATTTTAGGCTGTTTGCTGCAGGGTGTGTTTAGTCTCGTTTTCAGAGCTGGATAGCTGCAGTCACAGTCAGAAGGTATATGAATCTCTCTCTATAATCTAAAGACTGTAAATCGATCCTGGTGATTTAAAACTAATAACAGTAGTGACTTTAACCTGATGTACTTCTGGTAAAAGGTGTTTTAAGTCGTATGGATGTTAAAAGGAAAGCTTAAAGGATTACTTAGTGTTGTATTCTTTGGGGGTTGTATTTGAATTGATGGTTGCTAAGATGTTCACTGTATGTTTTAAAAAGGTTAACTTGAGTTCACAGAATAAACATTGTTTTGCTTTAAACAATACTTTTCCATTTCTGCTGCACCACACATGTAGAGTGGGCCGTGTGCTCCCCATACCACAATCTAGTAAAAGTTTTTTATTTTATAAAGTTAGTGTACCCAATTAATTTATTTCTAATTAAGGGGCAATTTAGCGTGGCCAATCCACCTTGCCTGCATATCTTTGGGTTGTGGGGGCGAAACCCACGCAAACACGGAGAGAATGTGCAAACTCCACACGGATAGTGACCCAGAGCCGGGTTCGAACCTGGGACCTCGGCGCCGTGAGGCTGCAGTGCTAACCCACGTTCACTGTGCTGCCTCAATCTAGTAAAAGTTGTGGGTCAGATGAACTCCATGATACACTTTGGGGTTCTCTAAACCCTGGCCCATAACAAGAGTAATTCTGGATGTTGCTCGATGATCGTATCATGGCTTTGGCCTTTGTGGGTTCCATGGGCAGTGATATTATCCTGTAGTTCAGCAATAATCCTGATCTTTGTCCCCTTGTCATTATTTAGTTGATTTCATGTTATTGCCTTTTACCCTGACAAGGGTGCATGAAGTTTGAGCGCAAAGGTGTTTCTTACCTGTTATATGGAGAAAAAGATAGTATTACATGTGTGAGGAGGGTGGGTGGGGGAATGTAGGGTCATATCCCGACCTGAAACCCAGTTGGTGTGTGTCCTGATGATTCAATTGAATCCCTCCAGTGCAGAAGAATGCCATTCGGCCTTGAACCCTCTGAGGGAGCACTCTTCCTAGGCCCGCTCCCCTGCCCTATCATGATAACCCCAGGCATTGATCATGGCCAATCCTGCACATCTTTGGACAGTGAGTAGAAATGGAGCACCCAGAGGAGTTTTAATGGGTTTCGCTTACTGTCGGGGGGGCGGGAAGCAGGGTTGTATCCCTTCCTGAGACACCCTGTTGGTGGGTGTCTTTTTAAAAAATTTAGAGTACCGAAATATTTTTCTTTTCCAATTAAGGGGCAATTTAGCATGGCCAGTCCACCTAACCAGCACATCTTTGGGTTGTGGGGTTGAAACCCACGCAGACATGGAGTGAATGTGAAAACTCCACACACCGTGACCCAGAGGGAGGATTCAAACCCGGGTCCTCAACACTGCAGTCCCAGTGCTAACCACTGTGCCGCATGCCACCCCTATTGGTGGGTGTCTTGATGACTCTTCTCCTTGTTGGTGGGGTTTCCTCAGTGGAGATGATACAAATCTTCCAGTATTGGTGGAGCCAGAGTGGTGCCTCTGATCTAGTTGGAGAGGAGTGCGGTCTGTCGTCTAGTGAGTCTTGACCTAGTGTAAGTAACCTTGGTTTACTGGCTTCTGTATACAAGAGTGTACACTACCAAGCCATAGGCCGAAATCACGATTGACGTGGGGGCGGAGAATCAAATTCCACGATGGAATGTGGCCCGGCACCGCTCCAGCGATTCTCCGTGATATCACATCGGCAAGATATTAATATTTAGTGAGGAGGATCGTGTGGCTGGCCGCCTGCTAATAACATGGAAATTGATGCAAAACTATTAAAGTTCACTACCTTTGTGGGCATGTACCTCGTGACATCACCAGCGAGGGAGCGGGGAAAATTAGGAAACTTTTTTTTGGAAATCTTTTTATTGGCATTTCTCATATTTACAAACAGTTGTTTTGTATATACATTACATTTTTTTTGCCCGCGCTAATTTACTTTATTGTACAGAGAGGTTTATTTTGTCTTTCATATACTGGCTCTATGTACATTTTGTTGCTCTCTGGATCGGTCTATAGTTCTCCCTCCCTTCCTACCCCCTCCCACCTTCCTCCTCCCTCCCCCCACGGCTTCAGCACTCCTCTTTGGTTTCCCCACCTTCCTTCCGCATACCACCCCCCCCACCCCACACCCCCGGGTTCCTCATCTATCTTGTTTTTTTTAATTCTTAGCTTACTCCTCGTTGCTGGCCTCAAGCAGGTTTTGGAACAGGTCGACAAACTGCCCCCAAGGGATGGTGTACTTAATCTTCTCCCGGTGGAGAAATTCAGCGAGCCAGTCTGCAGCCGTGGGTGGAGCTGCCGATCGCCAGTCGAGCATAATTCTCCAGCGTGCGATTAGGGAAGCAAAAGCAAGGGCGTTAGCCCCCTTCCCCTGATGTAACTCTAGCTGCTCCGATACCCCGAAGAGTGCCACTATTGGACATGGCTTCACCCTCACCCACACAACCTGGGACATTGCCTCGGAGAAGGCTGTCCAGAACTCAGCAAGATTGGGACATGCCCAAAACATGTGGGTGTGGTTGGCCGTGCCCCTGCTCACATTTGTCCTCCACCTCCGGGAAGAATGTATTCACTCGGGTTCTGGTCAGGTGCGCTCTGTGCACTACTTTGAGCTGCATTAGGCTTAGCCTTGCGCAGGAGGAGGTGGAGTTCCCCTGCTCAGTGCTTTGCTCCAGAATCCCCACCCGACCTCTGTCCCCAGTTCGTCCTCCCATTTTTGTCTGGTCTCGTCCAGTGGTGATCGAGCTCTGTCCAGTATCTGTCCGTTAGTACTGAGTGCTGAATTTGGATGCATTTGAGTGCTATAGTGAGAGTTTGGTGAGTGAGGGATATTAAGGGTTCATTTTTATCTAAAGTCTAGTCTTTCTTTTATTTAGTTAATTAATTTAAAAGTTGCTGTTTGGGTTTAGAAGAAGGTGAGTTTTCAATCAGCTTTAAACAGAGGTTCTACTTGCAGCTACTTGCAGCTGGAGCTTGTTAATTAGTTAATTGGATTAGGCCAGTTTTCAGAGGCTAGAGTATATAGGTGAGCCAGCTTACAGTGCTGACCTTGTTTGCACTGAGTGCTGAATTTGGGTGCATTTGAGCGCTATAGTGAGAGTTTGGTGACTGAGGGAGTTAGGTGAGGAGGGAGTAAGGCGCTCCTTTCATTTTGTTTCCTACATTTCCGCAAAGAGCGAGAAGGGAGCCAGGAGTTTACAGAGAGTGCAGCTGACTGGGAGCAGAGTCGGACGGCGGAGGTCCAGTTGGTCCACAGGGCAGCTATATTCTGTAAGGTAAGAGGGGATGGAGGCCAGTTGCATGCTCCTCCAGTAGGATGTGGGTGATGAGGGATACCACCGGTGTCCCCGCTGACTACACCTGCGGAAAGTGCACCCATCTCCAGCTCCTCAAAGACCGCGTTAGGGAACTGGAGCTGAAGCTGGATGAACTTCGGATCATCCGGGAGGCAGAGGGGGTGATAGAAAAGAGTTACAGGGAGGTAACCACACCCAAGGTACAGGACAAGAATTGCTGGGTTACAGTCAGGGGGGGAAAAAAAACAGGCAGACAGTGCAGGGATCCCTCGTGGCCGTTCCCCTTCAAAGCAAATATACTGTTTTGGATGCTGTTGCGGGGGGGGGGATGACCTACCGGGGGAAGGCCCTAGCGGCCAGGTCTCTGGCACTGAGTCTGGCTCTGGGGCTCAGAAGGGAAGGGGGGAGAATAGAAAAGCAATAGTTGTAGAGAATTCAATGGTTAGGGGAATAGATAGGAGATTCTGTGGTCGCGAGCGAGACTCCCGGAAGGTATGTTGCCTCCCGGGTGCCAGGGCCAGGGATGTCTCGGATCGTGTCTTCGGGATCCTTAAGGGGGAGGGGGAGCAGCCAGAAGTCGTGGTGCACATTGGTACCAACGACGTAGGTAGGAAAAGGGGTGTGGCGGTAATAAACGAGTTTAGGGAGTTAGGCTGGAAGTTAAAAGCCAGGACAGACAGAGTTGTCATCTCTGGTTTGTTGCCGGTGCCACGTGATAGCGAGGCTAGGAATAGGGAGAGAGTGCAGCTGAACACGTGGCTGCAGGAATGGTGTAGGAGGGAGGGCTTCAGGTATTTGGATAATTGGAGCGCATTCTGGGGAAGGTGGGACCTGTACAAGCAGAGCGGGTTGCATCTGAACCAGAGGGGCACCAATATCCTGGGAGGGAGGTTTTCTAGTACTCTTCGGGAGGGTTTAAACTAATTTGGCAGGGGAATGGGAACCGGATTTGTAGTCCAACAACTAAGGTAGCCGATATTCAGGATGCCAAAGCGTGTAATGAGGCAGTGGGGAAGGGAACACTGACAAAGGAGAGTACTTGCAGGCACGGAGATGGGTTGCAGTGTGTACACTTCAACGCAAGAAGCATCAGGAATAAGGTGGGTGAACTTAAGGCATGGATCGGTACTTGGGACTACGATGTGGTGGCCATCACGGAAACTTAGATAGAAGAGGAGCAGAAATGGTTGTTGGAGGTCCCTGGTTATAGATGTTTAAATAAGATTAGGGAGGGTGGTAAAAGAGGTGGGGGGGTGGCATTGTTAATTAGAGATAGTATAACAGCTGCAGAAAGGCAGTTCGAGGAGTATCAGCCTACTGAGGTAGTATGGGTTGAAGTCAGAAATAGGAAAGGAGCAGTCACCTTGTTAGGAGTTTTCTATAGGCCCCCCAATAGTAGCAGAGATGTGGAGGAACAGATTGGGAAACAGATTTTGGAAAGGTGCAGAAGTCACAGGGTAGTAGTCATGGGTGACTTTAACTTCCCAAACATTGAGTGGAAACTCTTTAGATCAAATAGTTTGGATGGGGTGGTGTTTGTGCAGTGTGTCCAGGAAGCTTTTCTAACACAGTATGTAGATTGTCCGACCAGAGGAGGGGCAATATTGGATTTAGTACTTGGTAATGAACCAGGGCAAGTGATAGATTTGTTAATGGGGGAGCATTTTGGAGATAGTGACCACAAATCTGTGATTTTCACTTTAGTAATGGAGAGGGATAGGTGCGTGCAACAGGGCAAGGTTTACAATTGGGGGAAGGGTAAATACAATATTGTCAGACAAGAATTGAAGTGCATAAGTTGGGAACATAGGCTGTCAGGGAAGGACACAAGTGAAATGTGGAACTTGTTCAAGGAACAGGTACTACGTGTCCTTGATATGTATGTCCCTGTCAGGCAGGGATGAGTTGGTCGAGTGAGGGAACCATGGTTGACAAGAGAGGTTGAATGTCTTGTTAAGAGGAAAAAGGAGACTTATATAAGGCTGAGGAAACAAGGTTCAGACAGGGCGTTGGAGGGGTACAAGATAGCCAGGAGGGAACTGAAGAAAGGGATTAGGAGAGCTAAGAGAGGGCATGAACAATCTTTGGCGGGTAGGATCAAGGAAAACCCCAAGGCCTTTTACACATATGTGAGAAATATGAGAATGACTAGAGCGAGGGTAGGTCCGATCAAGGACAATAGAGGGAGATTATGTATTGAGTCTGAAGAGATAGGAGAGGTCTTGAACGAGTACTTTTCTTCTGTATTTACAAATGAGAGGGGCCATATTGTTGGAGAGGACAGTGTGAAACAGACTGGTAAGCTCGAGGAAATACTTGTTAGGAAGGAAGATGTGTTGGGCATTTTGAAAAACTTGAGGATAGACAAGTCCCCCGGGCCTGACGGGATATATCCAAGGATTCTATGGGAAGCAAGAGATGAAATTGCAGAGCCGTTGGCAATGAACTTTTTGTCCTCACTGTCAACAGGGGTGGTACCAGAGGATTGGAGAGTGGCAAATGTCGTGCCCCTGTTCAAAAAAGGGACTAGGGATAACCCTGGGAGTTACAGGCCAGTTAGTCTTACTTCGGTGGTAGGCAAAGTCATGGAAAGGGTACTGAAGGATAGGATTTCTGAGCATCTGGAAAGACACTGCTTGATTAGGGATAATCAGCACGGATTTGTGAGGGGTAGGTCTTGCCTTACAAGTCTTATTGAATTCTTTGAGGGGGTGACCAAGCATGTGGATGAAGGTAAAGCAGTGGATGTAGTGTACATGGATTTTAGTAAGGCATTTGATAAGGTTCCCCATGGTAGGCTTCTGCAGAAAGTAAGGAGGCATGTGATAGTGGGAAATTTGGCCAGTTGGATAACAAACTGGCTAACCGATAGAAGTTAGAGAGTGGTGGTGGATGGCAAATATTCAGCCTGGATCCCAGTTACCAGTGGCGTACAGCAGGGATCAGTTCTGGGTCCTCTGCTGTTTGTGATTTTCATTAATGACTTGGATGAGGGAGTTGAAGGGTGGGTCAGTAAATTTGCAGACAATACGAAGATTGGTGGAGTTGTGGATAGTGAGGAGGGCTGTTGTCGGCTGCAAAGAGACATAGATAGGATGCAGAGCTGGGCTGAGAAGTGGCAGATGGAGTTTAACCCTGAAAAGTGTGAGGTTGTCCATTTTGGAAGGACAAATATGAATGCGGAATACAGGGTTAATGGTAGAGTTCTTGGCAATGTGGAGGAGCAGAGAGATCTTGGGGTCTCTGTTCATACATCTTTGAAAGTTGCCACTCAAGTGGATAGAGCTGTGAAGAAGGCCTATGGTGTGCTAGCGTTCATTAACAGAGGGATTGAATTTAAGAGCCGTGAGGTGATGATGCAGCTGTACAAAACTTTGGTAAGGCCACATTTGGAGTACTGTGTACAGTTCTGGTTGCCTCATTTTAGGAAGGATGTGGAAGCTTTGGAAAAGGTGCAAAGGGGATTTACCAGGATGTTGCCTGGAATGGAGAGTAGGTCTTACGAGGAAAGGTTGAGGGTGCTAGGCCTTTTCTCATTAGAACGGAGGAGGATGAGAGGCGACTTGATAGAGGTTTATAAGATGATCAGGGGAATAGATAGAGTAGACAGTCAGAGACTTTTTCCCCAGGTGGAACAAACCATTACAAGGGGACATAAATTTAAGGTGAATGGTGGAAGATATAGGTACATGGATTACGGTAAAATGATATAGTGTAGATTTATTTGTTCTTAAGGGCAGCACGGTAGCATTGTGGATAGCACAATTGCTTCACAGCGCCAGTGACCGGCTTGGGTCACTGTCTGTGCGGAGTCTGCACATCCTCCCCGTGTCTGCGTGGGTTTCCTCCGGGTGCTCCGGTTTCCTCCCACAGTCCAAAGATGTGCAGGTTAGGTGGATTGGCCATGATAAATTGCCTTTAGTGTCCAAAAGTGCCCTTAGTTATGGTGGAGGTGTTGACTTTGGGTAGGGTGCTCTTTCCAAGAGCCGGTGCAGACTCAATGGGCCGAATGGCCTCCTTCTGCACTGTAAATTCAATGATAATGTATGATTAATCTCGGACAAAGGTTCGGCACAACATCGTGGGCCGAAGGGCCTGTTCTGTGCTGTATTTTTCTATGTTCTATATGTGGATCATTGGGATATCTTCTCGGGAAGGTGGGATCTGTACATGAAGGATTGCACCTAAACTGGGGGGCACCAATATTCTGGGTGGGAGGTTTGCTAGAGCTCTTCGGGAGGGTTTAAACTAATTTGGCAGGGGGGTGGTAACCAGAGCTATGGATCAGAGGATAGGGTAGCTGTTGAACAGGCAGAAATAGTGTGCAGCAAGTCTGTGAAGAAGGATAGACAGTTGATAGGGCAAAGTTGCACTCAGTGGAATGGGTTAAAGTGTGTCTGTGTGGGAGGTAAAAGAGGAGGGGGAGTGGCACTGTTAATTAGGGAGTGCACCACAGCTGCAGAAAAGGAGGTAGTTGAGGAAGGTTTGTCTACTGAATCATTATGGGTGGAAGTCAGAAACAAGAAAGGAGCAGTCACTTTATTGGGAGTTTTCTATAGACCTCCCCAATAGCAGCAGTGAGATAAAGGAACAGATTGGGCGGCAAATCTTGGAAAAGTGCAGAAGTAACAGAGTTGTTGTCATGGGTGACTTCAACTTCCCTAATATTGACTGGAACCTCCTTAATGCAAATGGCTTTGGATGGAGCCGATATTGTCAGGTGTGTACAGGAAGGATTCCTGACTCAATCTGTCGATAGGCTGACTCGGGGGGAGGCCATATTGGACTTAGTGCTCGGCAACGAACCAGGCCAGATGTCAGATGTCTCGATGGGAGAGCATTTCGGTGACAGTGACCACAACTCCTTGACCTTTGACCTTTACCATAGTCATAGAGAGGGATAGGAACAGACAGTATGGGAAGATATGTAATTGGGGGAGGGGAAATTATACTGCTATTAGACAGGAGCTGAGGAGCATAAAGTGGGAACAATTGTTCTTGGGGAAATGCACAACAGTAATGTGGGGGTTGTTTATGGAGCACTTGCTGCGAGTGCTGGATAGTTTTATCCCACTGAGACTAGGAAGTAATGGTAAGGTGAAGGAGCCTTGGATGACAAGAGAAGTGGAGCTTCGAGTCCAGAGGAAGAAGGAAGCTTACGTAAGGTTGAGGAAGCAAGGATCTGACTTGGCTCTAGAGAGTTACAAGATAGCCAGGAAGAAACTCAAAAATGGACTGAAGAGAGCTAGAAGGGGGAATGAAAAAGCCCTGGCGGAAGGATTAGGGAAAACCTCAAGGTGTTCTACACTTATGTGAGAAATAAGAGGATGATCAGGGATAGTGGAGGGAACTTGTGCCTAGAGTCTGAGGTGATAGGGGAGGCCCTAAATGAATATTTTGCTTCAGTATTCACCAGAGAGAGGGACCTTGTTGCTCATGAGAACAGTGTGAACCAGGTTAATAGACTTGAACAGGTTGACATAAGAAGGAGGATGTGCTGGAAATTTTGAAAAGCATCAGGATAGATAAGTCCCTGGGCCTGACGGGATATACCCAAGGTGACTACAGGAAGCGAGGGAGGAGATTGCTGCGCCGTTGGCGATGGTCTTTGCGTCCTCACTCTCTACTGGAGTAGTACCAGATGATTGGAGGGAGGCAAATGTTGTTCCCCTGTTCAAGAAAGGGAATAGGGAAATCCCTGGGAATAACAGACCCATCAGTCTTACATCTGTGGTGAGGAAAATATTGGAAAGGATTCTGAGAGATAGGATTTATGATTATTTAGAAAAACATAGTTTGATTGAAGATAAACAGCATGGCTTTGTGAGGGGCAGGTCATGCCTCATAAGGCTCATTGAATTCTTTGAGGATGTGACGAGACACATTGATGAAGGTTGGGCAGTGGATGTGGCGTATAGGGATTTCAGTAAGGCATTTGATCAGGTTCCCCATGGCCGGCTCATTCAGAAAGTTAGGGGGCATGAGACACACGGAAATTTGGCTGACTGGATACAGAATTGGCTGGCCAGAAGAAGACAGCGAGTGGTAGTGGATGGAAAGTATTCCGCCTGGAGGTCGGTGACCAGTGGTGTCCCACAATGATCTGTTCTGGGACCTCTGCTCTTTGTGGTTTTTATAAATGACTTGGATGAGGAAGTGGAAGGGTGCTTTAGTAAGTTTGCCAATGATACGAAGGTTGGGGGAGTTGTAGATAGTGGTGAGGGTTGTTGCAAGTTACAACAGGACATTGACAGGATGCAGAGCTGGGCTGAGAAGTGGCAGATGGAGGTCAACCTTGATAAATGTGAAGTGATTCATTTTGGAAGGTCGAATTTGAATGTTGAATACAGGACTAAAGGCAGGATTCTTGGAAGTGTGGAGGAACAGAGGGATCTTGGGGTCCACGTACATAGATCTCTCAAGGTTGATAGGGTTGTTAAAAAGCATATGGTGTGTTGGCTTTCATTAACAGGGGGATTGAGTTTAAGAGCCGCGAGGTTTTGCTGCAGCTTTATAAAACCCTAGTTCGACCACGCTTGGAATATTGTGTCCAGTTCTTGTCGCCTCATTATAGGAAGGATGTGGATGCTTTGGAGAGGGTACAGAGGCGATTTACCAGGATGCTGCCTGGACTGGAGGGCATGTCTTATGAAGAAAGGTTGAGGGAGCTAGGACTTTTCTCACTCGAGTGAAGAAGGTAGAGAGGTGACTTGATAGAGGTGTACAAGGTAATGATGGATAGAGTGGATAGCCAGAGACTTTTCCCCAGGGTGGAAATGGCTGTCACGAGGGGACATAATTTTAAGGTGATAGGGGAGATGTCAGAGGTAGGTTCTTTACACAGAGAGTGGTGGGTGTGTGGCATGCACTGCCAGCAGAGGTGGTGGAGTCAGAGTCATTAGGGACATTTAAGCGACTCTTAGACAGGCACATGGACAGCAGTAAATTGAAGGGGTGTAGGTTAGGTTGATCTTAGATTAGGATAAATGGTCGGCACAACATCGTGGGCTGAAGGGCCTGTACTGTACTGTGCTGTTCTATGTTCTATGTATATTTTGCCCCATACCGCCCTTCTCGTTGCTTGTGCCTATCAGGTCCTCTAGTAGTGTGTTTTCTGAGGCCCTGGGGTACCCAACTGTCTCTTTGCGGGGGAAGTGTTTTATTTGGAGGTGCCTCAATTTTGCTAGTTTCCACTTCCTGGTCAGTTCGTCCAGTGTCGCCAGTCTGCGCCCTACGTAGAAATCCCCGACCGTCAGTGTGCCTCCGTCCAGCCTCCATCTTTTGAAGGTGGTATCTAGCATGGCTGGGGTGAATCTGTGATTGCCATAGATGGGGGCCATGGGGGACATTTTAATTATCTCGAAGTGTTGTCTCAACTGGGTCCATGTTCTCAGCGTGGCCACTACCACTGGGCTTGTTGTGTATCTTGTTGAGGGGGATGGGAGTGCTGCTGTAGCCAGGGCCCAGAGGGTCGTTCCTTTACAGGATGCCTCCTCCATTTGTACCCAATCAGTGTCGGGTTCTTGTACCCATCACCTCACTCTTCCTGCCGTTGCTGCCCAGTGGTAGTATTGTAGGTTTGATAAGCCAAGCCCCCTTTGATTTTCCTTCTTTGCAGTGTCGGTTTGGAAATTCCAGGTTCTTACCCACCCATACAAATGCTGTTCCTGTGCTGTATTATTCTTTGTTCTTTATTCTTTGTAAGAAACTTGTGTTTTCTCCCTCTCTCTCTCTGCTGCTGGCTGCCTACAATATCTGCAGGTCTGCAGTGAAGACCATTACAAGCTGTAGGAAAAGAATTTATCCGACTGAAGGTCTAAACTCGAGAGAGAATTTAACTGGAAGATATCCATTTGAAGTCAAAGATCCCTGGGCTGGATTCTCTGATTGTGAGGCTATGTCCTCACGCCGGCGTGGGAAAGGTGGCGTTTTATGACCGAACATTTGGCGCAAAACGGCCACCGATCCTCCGTGTAGCTGGGAACTAGCATGCCAGCAGCGTAGAGTACCCAGCTCTAACTGCCGATACGGCCCAGAGAATTGCCGGGTCCGTGGGCGTCCATGCGCATGGCGGCGGCCTGCCACATCCGCGCTGTACAACATGGCGGCCGCCGTACACGGACCAGCCCTGCAAAATAGTGGCCCCCCTTTGGCCGGCTCGCACGCCCCGGAGCTCCCCCCACAGTGCCCCCAGCCCCTGATAAAGTCCCCCCTGCCTGTGGTCGGCCCTCCCCCCAACTGTGGCGGCACTGGACTGAGTCTGCAGTCGCCATGCTGAGTTCCCGACGGGAAGAGACCACACTTGTCCGACGCCGTCGGGAAGTTGGCCGGTCAGGGGTGAAGCATCGGGGGGCGGGCCTCGGGCAACGTCCTGAGGCCGTCGATATGCTGCCCCCGATTCGGTCGGAAACTTTGATATTCCGGCCGAACGCGATTTTGGCATCACTGAATGGAGAATCCAGCCCCCTATCTTTCATTTTTTAATCATTTTCTTCCCTCTCCACCACCCTTTCCCTCTATGTTTGTGTGTATGTGTATAGAGTAGGGTGACATAGGAAGGGATTGTTGGGAATTAGATAGTAATTCACCAGTTGTATTATTGCCTATTTAATACTAATTACTGTACATTATAAAAGGTTGTCTGTGTTAAAATTTACAAACCTGGTGGCTGTACTTAACCGGGATCAAACCAAATTTCATAGAATTTACAATGCAGAAGGAGGCCTTTCGGCCCATCGAGTCTGCACCGGCTCTTGGAAAGAGCACCCTACCCAAGGGCAACACCTCCACCCTATCCCTATAACCCAGTAACCCCACCCAACACTAAGGGCAATTTTGGACACTGAGGACAATTTTATCATGGCCAATCCACCTAACCTGCACATCTTTGGACTGTGGGAGGAAACCGGAGCACCCGGAGGAAACCCACGCACACACGGGGCGGATGAGCAGACTCTGCACAGACAGTGACTCAAGCCGGAATCGAACCTGGGACCCTGGAGCTGTGAAGCAATTGTGCTATCCACAATGCTACCGTGCTGCAAATACATTGGATATTTAAGTAACTTTAATTTCACCTGTGTTGCGACCCCAGGTCAAGTGGGGCTGGAATTGACCATGTACTAGCCCAGGGTGTCTTGACAAGAGCTAAGGGCAGAGGCAATTCTGAGGCTATGAATATCACTATAGAAAAAATACCTAGAATGCTGGTTTTCTTTGTAATACACAAGCCAACAATGGAATTGGAGAATGCCATTATTGAACATGCTGTGGCATTACTGATTTGTTAATGAAGGATTTTTCTTAAGGTGGGTTTCCACCCTCTCTAGACTACTTGCATTGCAAGAGGATTGGAAATTGTATATTCTGAAGAAGGATAGTGATGAATAAAGGGAGTAAACATTATCAAAAACTGGTTAGGTTTGAATAATCAGTGGAAGGTATAAAGCAAAAAGTGTGGGAGGGAGAACAGAACCCTCAGGAATCTCTAAATTGAAATAATACAGCTCAAGTAAAATGATTTGAGAGGAAACAAGATAGTTATACACATTGATTTGTAACATACCTGGTGATCATGGATTATGCCTTAATTTTAAAAAAATATTTTTATTTAGTTTTTTTTTCTTTTTTTTTAAATTTAGAGTACTCAATTATTTTTTTCTCCAATTAAGGGGCAATTTAGTGTGGCCAATCCACCTAACCTGCACATTTTTGGGTTGTGGGGGTGAAACCCACGCAGACATGGGGAGAATGTGCAAACTCCACACAGACAGTGACCCAGGGCCGGGATTCGAATCCGGGTCCTCAGCGCCGCAGTCCCATTGCTAACCGCTGCGCCACATGCCGCCCCTTTATTAAGGTTTTAACACCCCCCACCTCAATTCAAATTAATACAAAGAAAAACCAACCTCCTGTGCCCCCCCCCCACTCCACCAGCAGCTGACAGTGATCTACTCCTTGAAATACAGAAGGAATGGGTGCCACCTTTTGTAGAACTCCTCAAACGCGCTTCCCAAGGTGAACTTAACTTTTTCAAGGTATAGGAATTCATTAAGTGCCCGATCCACACTGAGGCACAGGGCAGAGAAGCTGACCTCCACCCCAACAGGACATGCCTGCGAGCAATCAGCAAGGCAAAGGCTAAAATATCCACCCCTGTCTGTAGCTCCGGCAGGACGCCTTAATTTTTAAAGTGATGGATAAGTTGATAGTTATTAGTTTATTTAATTGTAGAAATTAAAGTATCATTGAATGCTTAAATAATATTGATGCAATCTTTTATAAGAACAAAGAACAAAGAAAATTACAGCACAGGAACAGGCCCTTCGGCCCTCCCAGCCTGCACCGATCCAGATGCTTTATCTAAATCTGTCACCTATTTCCCAGGGATCTACTTCCCTCTGTTCCCCGCCCGTTCATATATCTGTCTAGATGCATCTTAAATGATGCTATTGTGCCCGCCTCTACCACCTCCGCTGGCAAAGCGTTCCAGGCACCCACCGCCCTCTGCGTAAAAAACTTTCCACGCACATCTCCCTTAAACTTTCCCCCTCTCACCTTGAAATCGTGACCCCTTGTAATTGACAACCCCATTCTTGGAAAAAGCTTGTTGCTATCCACCCTGACCATACCTCTCATAATTTTGTAGACCTCAATCAGGTCCCCCCTCAACCTCCGTCTTTCCAACGAAAGCAATCCTAATCTACTCAACCTTTCTTCATAGCTAGCACCCTCCATACCAGGCAACATCCTGGTGAACCTCCTCTGCATCCTCTCTAAAGCATCCACATCCTTCTGGTAATGTAGCGACCAGAACTGCACGCAGTATTCCAAATGTGGCCTAACCAAAGTCCTATACAACTGTAACATGACCTGCTGACTCTTGTACTCAATACCCCGTCCGATGAAGGCAAGCATGCTGTATGCCTTCATGACCCCTTATCGACCTGCGTTGCCACCTTCAGGGTACAATGGACCTGAACTCCCAGATCTCTCTGTACATCAATTTTCCCCAGGACTCTTCCATTGACCGTATAGTCAGCTCTTGAATTAGATCTTCCAAAATGCATCACCTCGCATTTGCCTGGATTGAACTCCATCTGCCATTTCTCTGCCCAACTCTCCAATCTATTTATATTTTGCTGTATTCTCTGACAGTCCTCCTGCAACTCCACCAATCTTAGTATGATCTGAAAACTTGCTAATCAGACCACCTGTACCTTCGTCCAGATCATTTATGTATATCACAAACAACAGTGGTCCAAGCACGGATCCCTGTGGAACACCACTAGTCACCTTTCTCCATTTGAGACAGTCCCTTCCACCACTACTCTCTGTCTCTTGTTGCCCAGCCAGTTCTTTATCCATCCAGCTAGTACACCCTGAACCCCATACGACTTCACTTTTTCCATCAACCTGCCATGGGAAACTTTATCAAACGCCTTACTGAAGTCCATGTATATGACATCTACAGCTCTTCCATCATCAATTAATGTTGTCACTTCCTCAAAGAATTCTATTAGGTTTGTAAGACATGACCTTCCTTGCACAAAACCATGATGCCTATCACTGATAAGTCTATTTTCTTCCAAATGTGAATAGATCCTATCCCTCAGTATCTTCTCCAGCAGTTTGCCTACCACTGACGTCAAGCTCACAGGTCTATAATTCCCTGGATTATCCCTGCTACTTTTCTTAAACAAATGGACAACATTAGCAATTCTCCAGTCCTCCGGGACCTCACCCGTGTTCAAGGATGCTGCAAAGATATCTGTTAAGGCCCTAGCTATTTCTTCCCTCGCTTCCCTCAGTAACCTGGGATAGATCCCATCTGGACCTGGGGACTTGTCTACCTTAATGCCTTTTAGAACACCCAAAACTTCCCCCTTCCTTATGCCGACTTGACCTAGAGTATTTAAACATCCATCCATATTTAGTTGCCAGTCTTGACCTTCCCTGAACCAAGTCTCCGTAATACCAATAACATCATATTCCAAGGTACTAATCCAAGCCCTAAGTTCATCTGCCTTTCCTGCTACACTTCTCGCATTGAAACATATGCACCTCAGACCACCTGTCCCTTTGCGTTCTTCATCTCTTCCCTGTCTACTCTTCCCCTTAGTCACACTGAGTTTATTATCTAGTACCTTACTGGCTTTAGTTGCTGCCTCTTTACTGACCTCTAACTTCCTAATCTGGTTCCCATCCCCCTGTCACATTAGTTTAAAACCTCCCCAACAGTGTTAGCAAAAGCACCCCCTAGGACATTATGTTGATAAGTAACAATAGAAAGTGTCAAAATGTTTTGTATTTTTAGTCAGTTTTTCCAAATCCTTTCCAGTTGAAGTTCTAATTGGCTTTCTGTATAGATTTGAACTAAAGAATTTTAGTGGGAAGTACCTAAATGCAATTAGAATGTGGGTGAGTTGCAGAATTGTAGAAGCAAAGCTTTGTGATATGTGTGCAATTCATGGCTTTTAGTTCTTGGCCATTAATAGAAGGCGGTAAGGACCTGAACGGTTAAGCTCTCAAAATTGTGCATGGGCGTACTTACCTCATGCTCATTGATTGCAACATAGGCAACACACTCATTCATGCTGTCTACTGTTTTAAATGCTTTCAGCATCCATCCAGTGCTAATTGCGCTGTTGTTTGGCTGTACGTTCAGAACAAAGGAACAATATTGTGATCACCTGTGCTGCTTTTAAAGGGGAGCTGCATTGTGGCTGGAGGAGGTGTTGGAAGTACTGTGGGAACTGAATCTGAGATGGGAAAGATAGAAACATGGCACAGCATAGAAAAGTAGGCGCTTCAAGGTTTTTATCCTATATCCGCAGGAGGCAAGGGGGCCTTCCAGACACTTACTGAGAATGTAGTGGAAACAGATAGCCATGGAGGTCAATGCCAGATGTTGAGCCTTGAGTACCTGGATGCAGTGCTGCAAGTAGTTCAATCACCACCAATGAGTACTCGAGATCAGTGAATGGATCCTCAAATGCCAGAACGTCCCAACGGTACCATTAACCTCAGACATGCTCAATTCACCACATCCTTATCACTCGCCAATCAACAATCTCTTATCAATCATCACTCAGACCTGGCATTCATATGTCTCACTGTACCTTTGCACACTTAGTATTGCTGCAAACCACACACCCACACCTCAGTTGCATACATTGCTATTCAAACATAAGTCATATCAGCCAAATAAATCACACACTCACTGACATGACACACTGCATCCTCTCTTACAGGACAAGGTGGCACATAACCGTAGCAGGATCTAACAGGATTTGCATATTGACATAATAGTTGTTGTGTTCTTGAGATGCATTTGCCATGATGTTGTCAGTAGTTCTCTTTCTGCTTGTCCAATTAAATATCAGGTCCTTAACTTGTGTTTAAAACGATTGCATACCATTCACTTGCTACTTATCCAGTCATAAATCCGAATATTTTATAACTGTCTAATGTTCAACTATTGCTTTTCAAGTCTTCTGTTTCTTTATGTTGTACATATCTCATGATTTCTGTTTCTGTACTGTTCAGGTACAAATCAAGATTGCATTTTGGTAGTTTTCAAACAGTTTCTTTATTTTCCTTTTTTTTCCTGCTGAGCTTCCCTCAATCCTTGCTTTCCTGAAGGTGTTCATACCTTGCCAAACTTTGCACCTTTCCCCATGACATTTGATTGCATAGCAAGAGGATTAGAAATTGTGTGCACTGATGAAGGAAGTGAATGAATAAAGAGTGCAAGTATTAGCAAAATAATGTACTTCAATGGATAATGAATGAAGAGGTCAGTGAACTGAAGGGAAATCAGAGTGGGAGGGAAAACAAAGCCCTTGGAAATCTCTATTAATGGGAAACTGAATTGGGTGGATGAATCGTAATGAATCAGATAAAATTACTGTGTTTTGGCAAATCTCCAGTTGCCCACATAAGTATTAATTCTTCGTGCCCATTTCCTGCCAGCAAATGGTGACAAGCTATTTAATTGCAGGGGCATTGCACCGATATTCATATTCTCTTCACCGAACATCAGTGTCCACTTCTAGCAGGGGTCATTGAACAGTGGTGAGGAAGCAGGTTGATGCTTAACCTTAACCTCTCCAATCTAGCAACACTGACCAACTGTAGGGCCCAAATCCCAGATTAGCTGAAGCAAGCAAAATTGGTGCAGGTTCGGTAGTGAGCCTGTAACATTATTGGTCTTAATGTTCAGCTAGTTACTGCCTTAACCATCTGATTGGATACATGGTCAACAAATAAAATCAATTGCTTTCAGGTATATCAATTATAGATGTTTGTATTTTTGTCATAATAGTTTAAAACTTATATTTCTTGTGCGCAACAGCTAATTGTTTTTTTAGGCTATGTTTCCGTGTACATTTAATATAATTTCAATATTTAATATTGTACCTTTATTTTCAGAAACCTTAAGACAGTTGTGCGTTGACTGAATCTTCTTTTTCTAGTTTATTTCAGCATTACAAACTGTATGAGTTCCTTTTCAATGAAACTCCTGATGTAGAGATTCTAGACACAGAGGTCAGTGGTCAATAACTTTCTTTATTAAAAATGCCATCATCAAGTTTCTTTCCTCCCTTGTCCTGGAACAAGCAGACTAAATCTGCTGCAATCTAGAAATCTAATGTGGAACTTTCTTGTCTTGTATGATTTAGCTGGTCAGTGTCTATCCTTGTTCAGCCATTAAGTCATTAACTTAATTTAACATTAAGATACTGTAAATTAAAGTGCACATAAAATCTGAACAGAAATATAATTTTGAAATAGTAAAATTCAGAATGAATTTTAATAAGAGTATTTCATTTTATTTGTCTGGTAAATGGGAGCTTTTTATTTTACAATGGCAGCACAATTCCAAAAATAGAGTCAAAGGCTTAAATGGATTGTGGTTTTGCTTTGAACTATATGATGGAATGTTGTGCTTTGGGGGAAAAACTGGTCTCAGTACATGGTTAAGAGTTTGGTATTCACTACAGGGGTTCGCTCGGAGGTGGCAGCCGTTCATCGACTTCTTCAAGGAAAATTGACTGTCAGCAGGGGGCGGGGAAGAGAGAAATGGGGAGGGGGGAAAGGGGAGGCATGGAAGTGACGAATAAGGGTAGGGAATCTAATGTATGGGTAGTTAGGGTCTATGCTTGGTGGAAGGGGTGGGTATGTTATTATGGGGGGTTTGTGTGTGTTGGATCTCTTTTTTTTAAATGTTAAAATTATAAATGCCTCAATAAAATATTTTCTAAAAAAAAAAAGTTTGGTATTTATAGCTGTTGCTTTTGCTGATACCGAAATTCCAGATGTCAGTGTTCACAACATTCTTATTTTAGAAGCAGGGACATGTTTGATATTATAAGGAAAACAATTATTAAGGGTATCAAAGGCATTAGTCTTATGTAAACAATTCTAGGATCTTTAGGGTTGAAAGTTTATTTTCTTTAGTATCCATAATTTAAAATTATGGGGCTGTTTAGCACAGGGCTAAATCACTGGTTTTGAAACCAGACCAAGGCAGGCCAGCAGCACGGTTCAATTCCCATACCAGCCTCCCCGAACAGGTGCCGGAATGTGGTGACTAGGGGCTTTTCACAGTAACTTCATTTGAAGCCTACTTGTGACAATAAGCGATTTTCATTTCATTTCAAATTTGTCGTAGAAAATTAAAGTGAAACATTTGAAGAAGTATAAACAATTATCCTATCTAGGTATTATCATTCCACCCTTATTCATAAGAAAATAAGAACTAGGAACAGGAGTAGGCCATCTGGCCCCTCGAGCCTGCTCCACCATTTAATGAGATCATGGCTGATCTTTGTGGACTCAGCTCCACTCTCCGGCCCGTACACCATATCCCCGAATCCCTTTATTCTTCAGAAAGGCATCTATCTTTTTCTTAAAAACATTTAAAGAAGGAGCCTCAACTGCTTCACTGGGCAAGGAATTCCAGAGATTCACAACCCTTTGGGTGAAGAAGTTCCCCCTACACTCTGTCCTAAATCTACCTCCCCTTATTTTGAGGCTATGCCCCCTAGTTCTGCTTTCCCCGACTAGTGGAAACAACCTGCCCGCATCTATCCTATCCCCTTCATAATTTTATATGTCTCAATAAGATCCCCCCGCATCCTTCTAAACTCCAATGAGTACAGTCCCAGTCTACTCAACCTCTCGTCATAATCTAATCCCCTCAACTCTTGGATCAACCTAGTGAATCTCCTCTGCACTCCCTCCAGTGCCAATGTGTCCTTTCTCAGGTAAGGAGACCAAAACTGAACACAATACTCCAGATGCGGCCTCACCAACACCCTATACAATTGCAGCATAACCTCACTAGTCTTGAACCCCATCCCTCGAGCAATGAAAGACAAAACTCGATTAGCCTTCTTAATCACCTGCTGCACCTGCACACCAGCTTTTTGCGACTCGTGCACCAGCACACCCAGGTCCCTCTGTACAGCAGCATGTATTAACATTGTACCGTTTAAATAATAATCCATTCTGTTGTTATTCCTCCTAAAATGGATAGCCTCACACTTGGCAACATTGAATTCCATCTGCCAGACCCTAGCCCATTCACCTAACCTATTCAAATCCTTCTGCAGACTTCCGGTATCCTCTGCACTTTTTGCTTTACCACTCATCTTAGTGTCGTCTGCAAACTTTGACACATTGCACTTGGTCCCCAACTCCAAATCGTCTATGTAAATTGTGAACAACTGCGGGCCCAACACTGATCCTTGAGGGACCCCACTAGTTACAGGTTGCCAACCAGAGAAACACCCATTTATCCCCACTCTCTGCTTTCTGTTAGTTAACCAATCCTCTCTCCATGCTACCACTTTACCCTCAATGCCATGCATCTTTAGTTTATGCAGCAACCTTTTGTGTGGCACCTTGTCAAAAGCTTTCTGGAAATCCAGATATACCACATCCATTGGCTCCCCGTTATCTACTGCACTGGTAATGTCCTCAAAAAATTCTACCAAATTAGTCAGACACAACCTACCCTTTGTGAACCCATGCTGCGTCTGCCCAATGGGACAATTTCCCTCCAGGTGCCCGGCTATTTCCTCCTTAATGATAGATTCCAGCATTTTCCCTACAACCGAAGTTAAGCTTACCGGCCTATAATTACCCGCTTTCTGCCGACCTCCTTTTTTAAACAGTGGTGTCACGTTTGCTACTTTCCAATCCTCTGGGACCACCCCAGAGTCTAGTGAATTTTGATAAATTATCACTAGTGCGTTTACAATTTCCCTAGCCATCTCTTTTAACACTCTGGGATGCATCCCATCAGGGCCAGGAGACTTGTCTATCTTTAGCCCCATTAGCTTGCCCAATACTGCCTCCTTAGTGATTACAATCATCTCAAGGTCCTCACCTGTCATATCCTTATTTCCATCAGTCACTGGCATGTTATTTGTGTCCTCCACTGTGAAGACTGACCCAAAAAACCTGTTCAGCTCCTCAGCCATTTCCCCGTCTCCTATTATTAAATCTCCCTTCTCATCTTCCAAAGGACCAATATTTACCTTAGCCACTCTTTTTTGTCTTATATATTTGTAGAAGCTTTTACTATCTGCTTTTATGTTCTGAGCCAGTTTACTTTCATAGTCTACCTTACTCTTCTATATGGCTTTTTTAGTAGCTTTCTGTTGTCCCCTAAAGACTTCCCAGTCCTCTAGTCTCCCACTAATTTTTGCCACTTTGTATGTTTTTTCCTTCAATTTGATACTCTCCCTCACCTCCTTCGATATCCACGGTCGATTTCTCCCCTTTCTACCGTCTTTCTTTTTTGTCGGTATGAACCTTTTCTGAACACTGTGAAAGATCGCTCGGAAGGTTCTCCACTGTTCCTCAACTGCTTCACCATGAAGTCTTTGCTCCCAGTCTACCTTAGCTAGTTCTTCTCTCATCCCATTGTAATCGCCTTTGTTTAAGCACAAAACACTAGTGTTTGATTTTACCTTGTCATCCTCCAACTGTATTTTAAATTCCACCATATTGTGGTCGCTCCTTCCAAGAGGATCCCGAACTATGAGATCATTAATCAATCCTGCCTCATTACACAGGACCAGATCTAGGACCGCTTGTTCCCTTGTAGGTTCCATTACATACTGTTCCAGGAAATTATCCCGGGCACATTCTATAAACCCCTCCTCAAGGCTGCCTTTACCAACCTGGTTAAACCAATCGATATGCAGATTAAAATCTCCCATGATAAAGTCCTTGTGACCAACCTATTTATCCTATTCGCTAGAACACTGGTCCCAGAATGGTTCAGATGAAGACCGTCCCAACGGTACAGGTCCCTCCTGCCCCAGTACTGATGCCAATGCCCCATGAAATGGAATCCCTCTTTCCCGCACCACTCGTTTAGCCACGTGTTAACTTCTCTAATTTTCTCAACCCTATGCCAATTGACACGTGGCTCGGGTAGTAATCCAGAGATTATAACCCTGGAGGACCTGCTCTTTAATTTAGTCCCTAGTGTTTGATAATCCCCAAACAGGTCCTCTTTCCTAGTCTTACATATGTTGTTAGTCCCAACGTGGACCACAACAACTGGATCCTCCCCCTCACTCTCCAAAATCCTTTCAAGCCGATCAGAGATGTCCCTCACCCTGGCACCGGGCAGGCAACATACCATGCGGGACTCTCGATCTGGCTTACAAAGGATGCCATCAATCCCCCTAATTATAGAATCCCCTACAACTACCACTTGTCTTTTTGCTCCCCCCTCTTGAATGGCTTCCTGTACCACGGTGTAGTGGTCAGTCAACGCATCCTCCCTACAGCCCTCTTCCTCATCCACACAGGGAGCAAGTACCTCATACCTGTTGGACAAGGTCAAGGGCTGAGGCTCCTCAACTCCTAAACTCAGGATCCCCCTACCTGCCTCCCTTGCAGTCACACCACTCTGTCCCTGGCCACTGTCCGAATTGACAGTACTTATTCTACCGGGTGTGACTGCCTCCTGAAACAAAGCGTCCAGGTAATTTTCCCCCTCCCTGATGTGCTGCAGTGTGTGCAGCTCGGTCTCCAGCTCATCAATTCTGAGCCGAAGTTCCTCGAGCAGCCAACACTTGCTGCAGACGTGGTCACTGACGGTCTCAATGGGATCCACCAGTTCCATCATCATACAGCAACAGCACATCACCTGTCCAGCCATATTCAACTAGTTAATTAATTTAAATCTTTTTTTTAATAGAACCTCAAGGATAAACCCGAACACCAACAAAAACACAGCCCTCTCTCGCCACTCACCCGAACTCAGTCACTCACCTAAACTCAGATGCACTCTGTTCCAATCAGCACTAAAGGCACTCCTGCCACACCTTTTGTGCACTCACCTCTCCCAGCACTGTCCCGGCTCTCTCCTCCCGCGCTTTTTAAATCTCCCGGCTCTCTCCTCCGGCGCTGTTTTCGCTGTCCCGGCTCTCTCTGCTCCCGTGCTGTTTTCGCTGTCCCGGCTCTCTCCTCCCGCGCTTTTTAAATCTCCCGGCTCTCTCCTCCGGCGCTGTTTTCGCTGTCCCGGCTCTCTCTGCTCCCACGCTGTTTTCGCTGTCCCGGCTCTCTCCTCCCGCGCTTTTTAAATCTCCCGGCTCTCTCCTCCGGCGCTGTTTTCGCTGTCCCGGCTCTCTCTGCTCCCGCTCTGTTTTCGCTGTCCCGGCTGTCTCCTCCCGCGCTTTTTAAATCTCCCGGCTCTCTCCTCCGGCGCTGCTTTCGCTGTCCCGGCTCTCTCTGCTCCCGCGCTGTTTTCGCTGTCCCGGCTCTCTCCTCCCGCACTTTTTAAATCTCCTGGCTCTCTCCTCTGGCGCTGTTTTCACTGTCCCGGCTCTCTCTGCTCCCGCGCTGTTTTCGCTGTCCCGGCTCTCTCCTCCCGCTCTTTTTAAATCTCCCGGCTCTCTCCTCCGCCGCTGTTTTCGCTGTCCCGGCTCTCTCTGCTCCCGCTCTGTTTTCGCTGTCCCGGCTGTCTCCTCCCGCGCTTTTTAAATCTCCCGGCTCTCTCCTCCGGCGCTGCTTTCGCTGTCCCGGCTCTCTCTGCTCCCGCGCTGTTTTCGCTGTCCCGGCTCTCTCCTCCCGCACTTTTTAAATCTCCTGGCTCTCTCCTCTGGCGCTGTTTTCGCTGTCCCGGCTCTCTCTGCTCCCGCTCTGTTTTCGCTGTCCCGGCTGTCTCCTCCCGCGCTTTTTAAATCTCCCGGCTCTCTCCTCCGGCGCTGCTATCGCTGTCCCGGCTCTCTCTGCTCCCGCGCTGTTTTCGCTGTCCCGGCTCTCTCCTCCCGCACTTTTTAAATCTCCTGGCTCTCTCCTCTGGCGCTGTTTTCACTGTCCCGGCTCTCTCTGCTCCCGCGCTGTTTTCGCTGTCCCGGCTCTCTCCTCCCGCGCTTTTTAAATCTCCCGGCTCTCTCCTCCGGCGCTGTTTTCGCTGTCCCGGCTCTCTCTGCTCCCGCTCTGTTTTCGCTGTCCCAGCTGTCTCCTCCCGCGCTTTTTAAATCTCCCGGCTCTCTCCTCCGGCGCTGCTTTCGCTGTCCCGGCTCTCTCTGCTCCCGCGCTGTTTTCGCTGTCCCGGCTCTCTCCTCCCGCACTTTTTAAATCTCCTGGCTCTCTCCTCTGGCGCTGTTTTCACTGTCCCGGCTCTCTCTGCTCCCGCGCTGTTTTCGCTGTCCCGGCTCTCTCCTCCCGCTCTTTTTAAATCTCCCGGCTCTCTCCTCCGCCGCTGTTTTCGCTGTCCCGGCTCTCTCTGCTCCCGCGCTGCTTTCGCTGTTCCAACAACTATGACTCAATTCACAAAATATTTGTGTCTCTTGGGACATTTCCTCCAGTTTTATAAAATGAAAAGTAGTTGAGACTTGCCCTCCTCAGGGTGACACGATGGTGCAGTGGTTAGCACTACTGCATCACGGCGCCGAGGACCCGGGTTCGATCCCGGCCATGGGTCACTGTCCGTGTGGAGTTTGCACATTCTCCCGTGTCTTTCTGGGTCTCCACCCAAAAATATGTGCAGGGTAGGTGAATTGGCCACGATAAATTGCCCCTTAATTAGAAAAAAAGAATTGGGTTCTCAAATTTAAAAAAAAGATTATCCTCCTCAGAAAAAAAGAAATTAAGACTTTAGTAGGTTTGATGAAGGGCTTCAATTAAAGGGTCTAAACTACCCTGTGCATACGGCAACCTTTGTGCATGGTTTTGGCTTACAGACAATTTATTTCACATTTCGAGACATTGGCGCATGAAGTGCGGAATTTGCCCACTCTATAGTTCAAGTAAATAGCCTGATCATTAAAGGAAGGGCATTGAACTTGGAATAAATACCAGAGTCTTTCCTGCCTTTGTTTCAATCTACTTTCCAAATACTTAAGTTTTAATCCAATGTTCAAATTTCTTAACTGTTCCAAACTGCCAAAATATATGCATTAAAAAGTTTGGCAAAAATTCAACTGTTTGCTTTGATAACACTTTAAAAATACAAGATTCTATCAGCTGAAACTACTTTGAAGAACAGAAGAACTTGATAGTTCTGTTGTTAAACCAGAGATAATTTTGTTGTACTGGAGCAATAAATGAAGGAGGTTATTATTTTTAAAAACATCGATATACAAAATCATGAAGCAAATTTTACAGTATTAACTAGAATACTGACATTTGTTGTTTGTTTCTGCTGATGCTAATGACCCCTATAAATGGGTTGGCATTTAATATTCTGGGTATTGATCAATTAAATCTTGATTTCTTCAGGAAAAGAAAAGGCTGCATTGAATAATAATAATATTTAATCATCTTTATTAGTGTCACAAGTAGGCTTACGTTAACACTGCAATTTGTGGGAGGAAACTGGAGCGCCAGGAGGAAATCCAGGCAGACACGGGGAGAACGTGCAGACTCCGCACAGACACCGAAGCCAGGAATCGAACCCAGGTCCCTGGTGCTGTGAAGCAACAGTGCTAATATTTGCATAATTTAAAGAATATATATTTACAAAGGAATTGAATTTTGTTGAGCTGTGCAGCCAGGCTTTAAATAAACTCTGCTATAGTACCCTAAAGAAATTTATCTTTGACAAAGCTTTTGTTCCCTCCTGAATCTCTTCCCTTCCCCCTCATCTCGAGCTTGGTGTACAACTCCCTTACAAGTGTCTAAGATGTCTCTTTGTGCATAATCAGCACTTCAGAAATGTAAATTTGCTCACTTCTGTTGTTTATGTTCCCAAATTATTTCACACAAGTGTGCCCTCTATCCAGATTTATTTGTATTTACTCCTGCTCCTAATTTGTATGAAATCGTGAATCTGAAATTGAAGACAGGTTATTTAGGATATTTTTCAAAGGTGATTTACTATATTGTCAGTCACATTTTAAATGGGATTTTATTTAATTGTTTTAATATTAATTACTTCATTTTCAGATTTTCAAAAAGCAAATTTAGATTGAAAGGGTGAATTCTGTTACTGTGCCCGTGTAGTTTAGAAGGTCTCGAACACCACAGGATTTCATAACATTATTCACTAATGGTAGTTTATTTTTAAAAACCTTCAAAATAAGCCATGCTGCTTAAAGCTAGTGACAGTGATAGGTTGTTGAATGATGACTAATCATTTATTTCCCTGAGTATAATGGTATGGAGCCAACATGCTGCCTAAAAATGGAGACAATTAACTTGCACTGGGACTGATTACCATTACTTGAAAATAACAACAAAATTAATTCTATATTTAGTTGTTATTAGATATTACAGGCTGTAAATAATAGGGAGAAAAATCATCTGACTGAAGGACTGTAATTTATGAAGGGCGTACTCTGCAGAGAACACTTACAGTGCAATATTTAAATTGTTCTCCAAAGAACGTAGTGCAAAACAAGTCAACACGATTGCATGCTAATAGCACTACCAAGTGTGCACCCTGAGATTGGCTACATAATATTTTGGTTGTCTGGATCTTGCACAATTCCACCTGTTAGAAAACAATTTAGATAGCTGAAGTTTCACCCTTCCTATGGGTGGGAAGCAGTCAAGTGATAAGAATAGAGTGACATCATTCGCATATTACCCATTCTGCCCTCAGTGACTCTGGATGCTGCTTGTTCAGCATTCACCAGATGCCCAGAGTTATTAGATAATGGGAAATGCAGAAGAAACATTAAGTGACCAAAGCAGGTACAATAATAGTGTGAAGGGCTTGTGCTCTACTTCTTTTATTGGTGGAATTTGGAGTGATCCCAGGTTTTAAAGGTGGGGAGGGGTGGGCAGCCTGGCTGCTGAGGTGCCGCTGGTATCCTGAGTCCTGCAGAAACAGACAATTTCTGCCCTTGCCATTCTTGCGAAAACGTACTTCCACTTTCTATGGGTCAATAATGTGAAAATCCCAGCGAGTTAAAGCACAAGAGACCATTAATGTGAAAATTGCCCAGTAACTTGTGATGAATCATAATGCACATTATACATCTCTTCCTTTCTAAAAGTTGCTGGTCGATTGCACATTAATAATACTGTGCATCGTTCAGAGGCTCCTATCCTTTGAACAACATCTGGCCAAATACCTATATGAGACTGAACCGAGAGGATCCAGCGAAGCCTCTCACATACCAATCTGACAATCCTATCTTGTCACACTGCTAGAGAGGAAAATGCAGGCTACCATTTTAAGTTAAGTTATGGAGTACCCAATACTGAATAATAATTACATAGAGACTTGCATTTATTTCGCACTTTCACAATTTAAGGACATCCTAAAGTAATTTATAGCCAGTGGAGTCGTTGGAAGTGTAATATAGGAAAATGGATCCATAAATATAAAATGATAGAAGCATTTAATGTATAAATGAATAAATATGATTATTTTTTTATAGAGTCAGAATGTTGTGGTTTCAACCCTCACTCCACAGACTTGAGCACATAATCTAGGCTGATACACTCCTGCAGTATTGAGCGAGTGCTGCACTGGTGGAGGTGTCAGATGAGACATTAAATTGAGGCCCTATCTGTCTTCCTAGCCCAACAATCACATGGCACTATTCAAAGACGAGAACTGTTGTTTCCCCTGGTGACTCGATCAATATTTCTCTCTCACTGACATCACTAAAACAGCTTTTTTGATCATTATCAGACTGGTGTTTGTGAGAGCTTTCTGTGCACACATTTCCTGTTACTTCTCTTACATTACAACAGTGACTACACTTCAATAGTGCTGAATTGGCAGTAAGTGGTTTGGAATGTCCTGGGGCAATGGAACATAAGAACATAAGAACGAGGAACAGGAGTAGGCCATCTGGCCCCTCGAGCCTGCTCCGCCATTTAATGAGATCATGGTTGATCTTTGTGGACTCAGCTCCACTCTCCGGCCCGTACACCATATCCCCGAATCCCTTTATTCTTTAGAAAGGCATCTATCTTTTTCTTAAAAACGTTTAAAGAAGGAGCCTCAACTGCTTTACTGGGAAAGGAATTCCAGAGATTCACAACCCTTTGGGTGAAGAAGTTCCTCCTACACTCCGTCCTAAATCTACCTCCCCTTATTTTGAGGCTATGCCCCCTAGTTCTGCTTTCCCCGACCAGTGGAAACAACCTGCCCGCATCTATCCTATCTATTCCCTTCATAATTTTATATGTCTCAATACGATCCCCCCCGCATCCTTCTAAACTCCAATGAGTACAGTCCCAGTCTACTCAACCTCTCGTCATAATCTAATCCCCTCAACTCTGGGATCAACCTCGTGAATCTCCTCTGCGCTCCCTCCAGTGCCAATATGTCCTTTCTCAGGTAAGGAGACCAAAACTGAACACACTACTCCAGATGCGGCCTCACCAACACCCTATACAATTGCAGCATAACCTCACTAGTCTTGAACTCCATCCCTCTAGCAATGAAAGACAAAACTCGATTAGCCTTTTTAAAAATATATATTTATTAAAGATTTTTAACACAATTTTTCTCCCTTACAAACAATAACCCCTCGTAACAAAAAAGAACAAGAAATCGCGCAGAGCAAGATATATACATGGCAAAATGATATATGTACACAGCTTTGTACACTGGCCCTCACCCGTACGTGCCAGCTTCCCCAACCCTTCATGTTATCTCTTGCTCATCCACCCTCCCAGGCCCCCCTTCCCCCCCCCCCCCCCCCCCCCCAAGGTTGCTGCTGCTGCTGACCGACCGTCCTCTAACGCTCCGCGAGATAGTCTAGGAACGGTTGCCACCGCCTGTAGAACCCCTGCGCAGACCCTCTCAAGGCGAACTTAATCCTCTCCAACTTTATGAACCCAGCCATATCATTTATCCAGGGCTCCAGGCTGGGGGGGCTTCGCCTCCTTCCACATTAGCAAGATCCTTCGCCGGGCTACTAGGGATGCAAAGGCCAGAATGCCAGCCTCTTTCGCCTCCTGTACTCCCGGTTCGTCCACTACTCCAAATATTGCTAGCCCCCAGCTTGGCTTGACCCGGACTTTCACCACCTGAGATATTGCTCCCGCCACTCCTCTCCAGAACCCCTCCAGTGCCGGGCATGACCAAAACATATGGACATGGTTCGCCGGGCTCCCTGAGCACCTTCCACATCTGTCCTCTACCCCAAAGAACCTACTCAACCTCGCCCCCGTCAAGTGCGCTCTGTGGACCACCTTAAATTGTATCAGGCTGAGCCTGGCACACGAGGAGGAGGAATTAACCCACCTAGGGCATCAGCCCACAGACCTTCCTCGATCTCCTCCCCCAGCTCCTCCTCCCATTTACCCTTCAACTCTTCTACCAGCGCTTCCCCCTCTTCTTTCAACTCCTGGTGTATTTCCGACACCTTGCCCTCCCCAACCCATACACCCGAGATCACCCTATCTTGAACTTCTTGTGCCGGGAGCAACGGGAATTCCTTCACCTGTCGCCTCACAAAAGCCCTCACCTGCATATATCTAAAGGCATTTCCCGGGGGTAACTCAAACTTCTCCTCCAGTGTCCCTAGGCTCGCAAACGTCCCGTCGATGAACAGGTCCCCCATTCTTCCAATCCCCGCCCGATGCCAGCTCTGGAACCCCCCGTCCATCTTCCCCGGGACAAACCGGTGGTTACCCCTGATCGGGGACCACACCGATGCTCCCATTGCACCCCGGTGCCGTCTCCACTGGCCCCAGATCCTTAGCGTTGCCGCCACCACCGGGCTCGTGGTATACTTTGTCGGCGAGAGCGGCAGCGGTGCCGTCACCAACGCCCCCAGGCTCGTTCCTTTACAGGACGCCATCTCCATCCTCTTCCATGCCGCCCCCTCTCCCTCCATAACCCACTTGCGGATCATCGCCACATTTGCTGCCCAGTAGTAGCTCCCCAGGTTTGGCAGAGCCAACCCTCCTCGGTCCCTACTGCGTTCCAGGAACCCTCTCCTTACTCTCGGGGTCTTATTCACCCACACAAACCCCATAATACTCCTGCCTACTCTCTTAAAAAAGGCCTTAGTGATCACGATGGGAAGGCACTGAAACACAAACAGAAACCTCGGAAGGACCACCATTTTGACCGACTGCACTTGACCTGCCAGCGAGAGCGGGAACATGTCCCATCTTTTGAAATCCTCCTCCATCTGCTCCACCAACCTCGTCAGATTCAGTTTACGTAGGGTCCCCCAACTCCTGGCTATCTGGATCCCCAGATACCAAAAGCTCCCCTCCGCCCTCCTCAGCGGTCGGTCCCCTATCTCTCTTTCTTGGCCCCCCGTCTGTAATACAAAGAGCTCACTCTTCCCTACATTGAGCTTATAGCCCAAAAACTCCCCAACTCCCTTAGAGCCTGCATGACCTCCACCATCCCCTCCATTGGATCCGCCACGTACAGCAACAGGTCATCCGCATATAGCGACACCCGATGCTCTTCTCCCCCTCGGACCACCCCCCTCCATTTATTAGACTCCCTCAATGACATGGCCAATGGTTCGTTCGCCAATGCGAACAACTGGGGGGACAGGGGGCACCCCTGCCACGTCCCTCGGTACAGTCGAAAGTACTCCGACCTCCGCCGGTTCGTCACTACACTCACCATCGGGGCTCTGTAAAGGAGCTTAACCCAATTGATAAACCCTACCCCGAACCCAAACCTACGCAGCACCTCCCAGAGGTACTCCCACTCTACTCGGTCAAAGGCCTTCTCCGCGTCCATAGCTGCCACTATCTCCGCCTCTCCCTCCTCCGATGGCATCATTATCACGTTTAAGAGCCGCCGCACATTGGTGTTTAGTTGCCTGCCCTTTACAAATCCCGTCTGGTCCTCGTGGATTACCCCCGGGACACAGTCCTCGATCCTCATGGCCAGCACTTTTGCCAGCAACTTTGCATCCACATTGAGGAGCGAGATCGGCCTGTACGATCCACATTGCAGTGGGTCCTTGTCCCGCTATAGGATCAAAGAAATTGTCGCTTCCGACATTGTCGGGGGCAGGGTCCCCTTCTCTCTTGCCTCATTAAAGGTCCTCACCAGTAGCGGGGCCAACAGGTCTGCGTACTTCCTGTAGAACTCCACCGGGAATCCGTCCGGTCCCGGGGCCTTCCCCGCCTGCCTGCTCCCCAAACCCTTGCTCAGCTCCTCCAACCCAATTGGTGCCCCCAAACCAGCCACCTCTTGCTCCTCCACCCTCGGGAATCTCAGCTGATCTAGGAATCGTCTCATCCCCACTTCCCCCGCTGGGGGCTGGGATCTGTACAGCTCTTCATAAAAGGCCTTGAATACCTTGTTTATTTTCATCGCACTCCGAACCGTGGCTCCCCTTCCATCTTTGACTCCCCCTATTTCCCTCGCTGCCATCCTCTTACGGAGCTGGTGTGCCAGCATCCGACTAGCCTTTTCCCCATACTCGTAGGTCGCCCCCTGCGCTTTCCTCCACTGTGCCTCCGCCTTCCCTGTGGTCAACAGGTCAAACTCCGTCTGGAGCCGTCGTCTTTCCCCAAGTACTCTTTCCTCTGGGGCCTCTGCGTATCTCCTGTCCACTCTCAAAATCTCCCCCACTAACCTCTCCCTTTCCATACCTTCTGTCTTCTCCCTATGAGCCCTAATGGAAATGAGCTCTCCCCTGATCACCGCCTTCAACGCCTCCCAAACCACCCCCACCCGCACCTCCCCGTTGTCGTTGGCCTCCAAGTACCTTTCGATACACCCCCTCACCTTCTCACACACCACCTCGTCCGCCAGCAGTCCGACATCCAGCCGCCACAACGGCCATTGGTCCCTCTCCTCTCCTAGCTCCAGTTCCACCCAGTGCGGGGCATGGTCCGAAACGGCTATAGCCGAATACTCCGTCCCCTCCACCCTCGGGGTGAGCGCCCTACCCAGAACAAAGAAATCTATCCGGGAGTAGGCTTTGTGTACATGGGAGAAGAAAGAAAGTTCCCTGGCCTGTGGCCTTGCAAACCGCCATGGGTCCACTCCCCCCATCTGATCCATAAACCCCCTAAGTACCTTGGCCGCCGCCGGCCTCTTTCCAGTCCTTGATTTGGAGCGGTCCAGTGCTGGATCCAACACTGTATTGAAGTCCCCTCCCATTATCAGGCCTCCTATCTCCAGGCCGGAATGCGCCCCAACATGCGCTTCATGAATCCTGCATCAACCCAGTTCGGGGCGTATACGTTTACCAACACCACCCACGTCCCTTGCAGCCTACCGCTCACCATTACATATCGTCCTCCATTGTCCGCTACAATAGTCTGGGCCTCAAATGACATCGATTAGCCTTCTTAATCACCTGTTGCACCTGCACACCAACATTTTGCGACTCGTGCACCAGCACACCCAGGTCCCTCTGTACAGCAGCATGTTTTAACATCTTACCGTTTAAATAATAATCCATTCTGCTGTTATTCTTCCCAAAATGGATAGCCTCACACTTGGCAACATTGAATTCCATCTGCCAGACCCTAGCCCATTCACCTAACCTATCCAAATCCTTCTGCAGACTTCCGGTATCCTCTGCACTTTTTGCTTTACCACTCATCTTAGTGTCGTCTGCAAACTTTGACACATTGCACTTGGTCCCCAACTCCAAATCGTCTATGTAAATTGTGAACAACTGCGGGCCCAACAATGATCCTTGAAGGACCCCACTAGTTACAGGTTGCCAACCAGAGAAACACCCATTTATCCCCACTCTCTGCTTTCTGTTAGTTAACCAATCCTCTCCCCATGCTACCACTTTACCCTCAATGCCATGCACCTTTAGTTTATGCAGCAACCTTTTGTGTGGCACCTTGTCAAAAGCTTTCTGGAAATCCAGATATACCACATCCATTGGCTCCCCGTTATCTACTGCACTGGTAACGTCCTCAAAAAATTCTACCAAATTAGTCAGACACGACCTACCCTTTGTGAACCCATGCTGCGTCTGCCCAATGGGACAATTTCCCTCCAGGTGCCCGGCTATTTCCTCCTTAATGATAGATTCCAGCATTTTCCCTACAACCGAAGTAAAGCTTACCGGCCTATAATTACCCGCTTTCTGCCGACCTCCTTTTTTAAACAGTGGTGTCACGTTTGCTACTTTCCAATCCTCTGGGACCACCCCAGAGTCTAGTGAATTTTGATAAATTATCACTAGTGCGTTTACAATTTCCCTAGCCATCTCTTTTAACACTCTGGGATGCATCCCATCAGGGCCAGGAGACTTGTCTACCCTTAGCCCCATTAGCTTGCCTAATACTGCCTCCTTAGTGATTACAAACATCTCAAGGTCCTCACCTATCACATCTTTTTTCCATCAGTCACTGGCATGTTATTTGTGTCCTCCACTGTGAAGACTGACCCAAAAAACCTGTTCAGCTCCTCAGCCATTTCCCCGTCTCCTATTATTAAATCTCCCTTCTCATCTTCCAAAGGACCAATATTTACCTTAGCCACTCTTTTTTGTCTTATATATTTGTAGAAGCTTTTACTATCTGCTTTTATGTTCTGAGCCAGTTTACTTTCATAGTCTACCTTACTCTTCTTTATGGCTTTTTTAGTAGCTTTCTGTTGTCCCCTAAAGACTTCCCAGTCCTCTAGTCTCCCACTAATTTTTGCCACTTTGTATGTTTTTTCCTTCAATTTGATACTCTCCCTCACCTCCTTAGATATCCACGGTCGATTTCTCCCCTTTCTACCGTCTTTCTTTTTTGTTGGTATGAACCTTTTCTGAACACTGTGAAAGATCGCTCGGAAGGTTCTCCACTGTTCCTCAACTGCTTCACCATGAAGTCTTTGCTCCCAGTCTACCTTAGCTAGTTCTTCTCTCATCCCATTGTAAACGCCTTTGTTTAAGCACAAAACACTAGTGTTTGATTTTACCTTGTCATCCTCCAACTGTATTTTAAATTCCACCATATTGTGGTCGCTCCTTCCAAGAGGATCCCGAACTATATATATATGAAGGCATACTTTAAATGCAAGGTTCTTTGTTCTGAGTGAGGGCAAGAAAATGGCACTTGGAAATGGCACTGAAGGGACAGTAGAAGAGCACAGGGAGGTTCATATTCAAAAAGTGTGTGGCAGGCTTAACGGAAGTGAGGATGAACTGAGTGGAACTCGTGAATAAGGGGACTGAGTTGGGGAGCAAAGAGAGCAGACAGTCCAGAATACTTTCTGAAGAGTGTTAAAGTACCAATAACAGGAGTGATCAAAGAATGTCAGAATGAGAGCTCATGTTGCAGCAGAACTCGGCAGTAAAATGCAGCCAGGTCAGATTTGACACAGGTGAGAAGCATCAATACGGGCCTTGGATCACATTGATAATTGGGTCCAAGCTGTTCAAGCACATTTTATGCAGAATTTAATTTCATAGGTCTTTAATTGGACATTCTGAATTTTTCCTTGGTGTACCCGAGCAGCTGCCGAAATGTGGCGACTGGGGTATTTTCACAGTAACTTCATTGCAAATGTTAATGTAAGCCTGCTTGTGACAATAATAAAAATTATTATTATTATTGTTAAATTTTGTTCCAACTGACTAAGCTCCATTAGTGTGCCTGGCACACTGGGGAGGTGTTAGGAAAAGAAGAAGTGGACTAGAAGTGCGTAGTGGAGAAATGAGAGGCTGGATTCATTTCTGAGACTAAGTGTTGACGCCAATGGAGAATCCGTGGACTTTTACGACAGAAAAACTGGCACCACACCTGGACCGATTCCGCTATCGTTGAGGGGCTAGCACCAGTGCCGCGTGGGACATACTCGATTCCACTGAAAAATGGTGTGGGATATGCCAGGTCCGTGACCGACACTCGGGAGGCTGAGGAGCTGCAGCCGCACATAGACATTACAATTCCCATGCACACCAAGATGGCACTGGTTGTGCTGGAGTGCGCCCATACAGCTGATGGGTCGGCTGGGGCCAGAGGGCACCTGGGGGAACACCTATATGACCCGAAGCACTAAGTTCAAAGCGGGCTGTTAGCGGCATGCGGAGCTGCATGGCTGCCTTGCTGGCTGTGCCAATGGTGTTCCGTGTCCGTCTGCCCTGACCCCACAGTCCTCCTGGCCACCCCGCACTACACCCCCACCCCCCGGCCGTGACAGAAGCCCCTCGGCCAGTAACGCAACTGTCAGCAAACTTTGGCGATGTTGGATACTTTCCGTACCCCCTGTCTCTCCCTCACAGCCACCATGCCGGTTTCACGATTTGTAAAAACACAAGTGAACCACGCCGACGGGAACCCGGCCCTTCGGAGGCGGAAAATTGCGGAGACCCTGGAGAATATTGGGTCGGGCCCGTTAATGATGTGCAAACGGTTTCTACTGTACGTGCGGAGTGAAATGCATTGACACTTTTCAGGGTAACAGAGAATCGTGATTTAGCATCAAATCGGCACCTGCCGCAATTTTGTCGTTGGAAGCTATTCTCCGCCAAATCGCATTTCCCGATTTCGCCGTCGGCTAACGGAGGATCCCGCACCAGAAATTTAGAACAGAGGCCACAACACAACAGTGGCTGGAAGTTGATATGACAAATATATGCTTGTAGGCATGGAAGAGTGGGAAATGTGGCTGCAATTGGCTGATAGTGGAAGATTGTAGAAATCTGGGCTTAATAGCAGCCAGGAGCTGGCAAACTGGAGAAGCTCTGGAAAAATCTGAAATAGCGCCCACAAAGGTCTTATGACAGAAGAAGGTGTTCATGGGGGCAAATATATGGAGTGTTTTACAATATAAATAAGTTCACAAACAAGTTTGTTTTAGCAAAACCTGGCCACTTTTTTGTGTTTTTCATTGTCTAGGAAACAAGACACAGAGATTGATCTCCAAGTCCTAAAATCTGTGAACTTTCTCCTTGTTTTAAGATTGAGGTGGAAGTCATCAAGCCAGTGGATCCATTCCCTTCACCACTGGAAGAGAGTTTAACCTGGGATATTTACTCATCTTACGTCCTACTGCAACCATCAGAGGAAATGGGAACCAAGGTATTACCACATTTTCTCAACTGACAGTTAATCAAGATCTTGTTCACCGATACATGTTGCTGTAAATCATGCACTCTCTGACATTGATTTGCAGGTTGAGGTGAAGGCTGAAGGGAGTGGGGAAGTTACAGAGACCACAACTGTGGATCCTCTGGAGAATTACACCATTGATGATGTCAAATCAGCGCTGGGTGAAGTAACAGGAGACGTCCTTAGGAATTTACAGGTTTGCAACTCATTCTTTTAAATAATGAAAATTCAGCAACTACTTACATTTACATTGTGCTCCCTGTCTGTAGGAAGCTGTAACGGTCCTTTGCAATAAGGGGCAAACTGCATGATGGACATAAAGCATTGGGACTCTTCAAATCTACAGAACTCTGTAGTTATTCAAGCTCCAAATTTCCTCCCCAAGCCTCTCTGTCTGTCCATCGTTCTCTTTTCTCTTTCAATGCACTACTTAAAACCTACCTCTTTGACCAGGCTCTTAATCATCTGTCCTTTTAATCAAGTAATTTTGATCAAGTAATCATAGAAGCATATCATAGAATTTACAGTGCAGAATTTACAGCCCATCAAGTCTGTACCGGCCCTTGGAAAGAGCACCTTAGTAAGCCCACTCTTTCCCCATAACCCAGAAACCCCACCTAACCTTTTGGACACTAAGGGCAATTTAGCGTGGCTAATCCACCTAACCTGCACATCTTTGGACTGTGGAAGGAAACCGGAGCACCCGGAGGAAAGCCGGGGAGAAAGTGCAAACACCACACAGACAGTCACCCGAGGCCGGATTTGAACCCAGGACCCTGGAGCTGTGAGGCAGCAGTGTGCCACCGTGCCACCCCTGTAATGTTCCTGTGAAGCACCTTGGGGCATTTTACTCTGTCAATGGTGCTATATAAATAATTCAAGTTGTTATTAGAATGGGGATAAAATGAGATGGCGGCAAAGAAAGAAGTGCACTTAGGACAAGGAATGTAGGGAGTGTAAAAGTGAAACACAGATCAAAAGGAGAAAGAAATAAAATTAATAAATTGTTAAACAAGGAAGATTTGAAACAAGGAAGATTTGAGTCCTGTATACACAAGTGGACAAAGTACTGTGAATAAATTTGCAGATGACACTCAAGTCGGTGGAGTTGTGGACAGTGGGGAAGGATGTTACAAGTTACAGAGGGACATAGATAAGCTGCAGCGCTGGGCTGAGAGGTGGCAAATGGAGTTTAATGCAGAAAAGTGTGAGGTGATTCATTTTGGAAGGAATAACAGGAAGACAGAGTACTGGGCTAATGGTAAGATTCTTGGCAGTGGGGATGAGCAGAGAGATCTCGGTGTCCATGTACATAGATCCCTGAAAGTTGCCACTCAGGTTGAGAGGGTTGTTAAGAAGGCGTACGGTGTGTTAGCTTTTATTGGTAGAGGGATTGAGTTTCGGAGCCATGAGGTCATGTTGCAGCTGTACAAAACTCTGGTGCGGCCGCATTTGGAGTATTGCGTGCAGTTCTGGTCGCCGCATTATAGGAAGGATGTGGAAGCATTGGAAAGGGTGCAGAGGAGATTTACCAGGATGTTCCCTGGTATGGAGGGAAGATCTTATGAGGAAAGGCTGAGGGACTTGAGGCTGTTTTCGTTAGAGAGAAGAAGGTTAAGAGGTGACTTAATTGAGGCATACAAGATGATCAGAGGATTGGATAGGGTGGAAATAGAGCCTTTTTCCTCAGATGGTGATGCCTAGCACGAGGGGACATAGCTTTAAATTGAGGGGAGATAGATATAGGACAGATGTCAGAGGTAGGTTCTTTACTCAGAGAGTAGTAAGGGTGTGGAATACCCTGACTGCAACAGCAGTGGACTCGCCAACACTAAGGGTATTCAAATGGTCATTGGATAGACATATGGATGATAAGGGAATAGTGTAGATGGGCTTTAGAGTGGTATCACAGGTCGGCGCAACATCGAGGGCTGAAGGGCCTGTACTGCGCTGTAATGTTCTATGTAAATTAGTGAACTGGATGAACAAAATGATAGCATTATATATAATACATGATAGTATTATAGCAGCTTCAGCAAAGATATAGGGCTGGATTCTCCATTATTGAGACTATGTCCCCACTCCAGTGTAAAAAGGTGGAGTTTTACTCCTGAAATTCCTGCAAAAAAGTGAAACAAATTCCCAGCTGTGCAGGGGGCTAGCGCAGAGTGATTATGGCGTCAAACTGGATTCTCCGCTCTGGCGCCGGCTGCGATTTCGCCGTTGGGGTGCGGCGTGACTGGCCCGTAGTTTAGGTAACAAAATAATTCTAGTGAGAATATGTTCAGAAGAGGCAAGAGAAGGAGAAAAAAGGAAGCCGGAGTGGCAATTATAATTAAAGATTTCATGACAAGATCTCACTATGGCAAGTTGTAAAATTGAATTAAATAAATCTGATGCTTTGTGGGTTAGCGTGAAACACAGATCCTGAAAGCAGTTGGAATGTAAATTCTTGTGTTCATTAAAGCCTTTCCAGGAAGGGTGCATGCTACCCCTGCCCAGCCTGGCTTAGATGTGACTATGGTCCCACCATAGTGGGCCTAGTTGGGGTGATCTTTCAGAAGACCAGTGCAGACTCGATGGACTGAATCCTTTTGCATTGTACGGACTCTATGATTCTATGAAAAGACTGATCAGTAAGGGGGAAAAAAATAAAGATTTTTATAAACAAAGGGAAAGTGAATAACTTCAGGAAATATAGGGCTGATAGAAGATGAGAAAGGAAATCTTACAAAGGGCGACGTGATGGAGGTACTGAATGAGTATTTTTCACAGTCTTGTATGAGTACCAGGGCAGAGGGGATACGAAAGAATCCAAGAGCAGCAGAAATAATTAGAATAATTATAAGAAAGGAAGTAAATGCTGAAAAACATATTATGAACCTCAAAAATAGGAAGGGCACCAGTCTCTTGGAATGCATCCAGTAATGTTCAAGGAATGTCCAGGCAGGAAATAGTGAGGCTCTGATCTGACCACAATTTTAAAAACATCCTTGGATATGGAAGTTCTGTCAGATGCCGGATAAATTTAATGCTGACTGAGAAAGATATAAAACAGAATTTCATGCTGCTCAGGGAGGTACACATCTGACCTGGAAGCACGTGAAATCACACAAGAAGACATCGGCATACATCCTGACATCAGTGCTCTCTTGCAGGATATTTCAGTCGGCGGGTGCAAGCACAAATCAGACACTCGATGACAATTAAGAAGAAGCTCATTTAAAGGATTAAAACTTCAGTTGATTTTTACATTGCGCGTGAAATTTTTAGGTTGGTACTTGGGCAACATGAGCAGGCAGCCAAACTGTATTTGGTTTTGTCACCCAAGGTGGGATAAAGGAGAGCAGGGGCAAAGGCAGGCTGAGTCGGTTGGAGTTGGTGAGAGTTTGGTGTGGGCTTAAGGCCAGTGTACTGTGAATGTATCCGCTGCTTTCTTCTGAGTTTGTGCATGTAGTTTGGACTTTGCAGGACCTTTCTGTCTTGTAACATCTCTCTGATATTTCCAACCCTTGGGCATCCTCAGTATACGGGTCAGCCCCATTTGCATCTCTGCATCTATTCATCAGGGAGCACCTCCTCTGAGGAGGAAGTCCGAAGCCAAAGAGAGAGAAGGGGCAGCACGGTAGCACAAGTGGATAGCAGCGCCAGGGTCCCAGATTCGATTCCCTGCTGGGTCACTGTCTGTGCCGAGTCTGCACGTTCTCCCTGTGTCTGCGTGGGTTTCCTCCGGGTGCTCCGGTTTCCTCCCATAGTCCAAAGACCTGCAGGTTAAGTGGATTGGCCATGATAAATTACCCTTAGTGACTAAAATAAAGTTAGGAGGGGTTATGGGTTACAGGGATAGGGTGGAAGTGAGGGCTTAAGTGGGTCGGTGCAGACTCGATGGGCCAAATGGCCTCCTTCTGCACTGTATGTTCTATAAGGCCAGATGGTCTCAGGCACCATCTCAGAGGATAGGCACAGGAAGGTGTTCAGGGGCAGCAGGGAGGACATGGAGAACAGCCCCACAGAAGATGCCAGTATCCAGCTCCCTGGGCGTACAGGCTGTGATCTAACCACCTAGACATGACAGAGGTCCGGTGTCACAGGAAGCTCCAACGTTTAAGGGAAGCCTTCATTTCCATTTTTCAGATGACTAGGCCGGAGATAGCCTTCAACTGTGTGGGTGGAAACCTAATGCCTGTGGCTCTCAAGGTCATTGTTGCCCTTAACCTTTATGCCTCCACTTCAGGACAGACCCAGCCAGACAGGCTGAGCAGGCCAGAGGCTTTGCAGAAATTGCAGGGTTCCCCCATACCCAGAGTGCCATCGATTATACCCATGTGATCATCGAGGGGTTTCACTCCATGTCACAGGACCCGCATTCTACAGGTTTGTGCGAGGTACCCTGGCAGCTCGCACGATGCCGGCATACTGAGATACTCAAGTGCCCAGACTTTTCGCAGCTCTAGCTCGCCTCAACCAATAGTTTTTGGGTGTCAAGGGGGTATCCCTTGAAAAGGTGGCTGACGATGCCACTCCGACACTGGAGTATATTGGCTGAGGAAAGATGCAATCGCTGCCATACCTCCTCAAGGGCAGTGGTAGAGAGGACAATACGTCTGCTAATAATGAGGTTCCAACTGAACTGTTCCAGGATGACCTGCAATATCCACCAGCGCAATTGTTGCTCATCATCGTCTGTTGTGCTCTTCATCATCTTGCTCTCTCTAGGAGGGAACCACTGGACCGGGAGGACACAGACAGGTGCACCAACTCAGAGAAGGAATCCAGTGTTGACTCTGATGCAGAGGTTGGGCAGGCAAATGGTGGGGACATAAGAGGCTGAAATGAGGAACCTGCAGGGAGGCAGGGATGCCTTGATTCAGCTTTCCTTCAGCTAGGCGGCCAAGGCTTGCCTTCCATCTGAGACCAAGGGCACCGCCTCCTTCCCAAACTACTTACATAAACTCTGCCAGAAGCCCAATGTTGTATCACTGCCTTAGTAATAAAGTTTGCTGCCCCAAACATCTTTCACCAAGCACTGCTGAGACCAAAACCCATCTAATACAAAGGACACTCGAGGCTTGTGAGCAGAATAGTAATTTCTCTATGACATTTAAGTGAAACAAACCAAAAATATCCAATCTGAATTGATTTATACACATGCGATATTTATTTTAAAAAACATAAGCCACTTGTGCAAACCCATTGCTGTGCTCACTGTATCTTAAGCTTACATGTGCGGGTGCTATGTCTCTGTCCCCCAGCTCTTGCTGACAGTGACCTTGGAGGCAGATGGTTACTGTGCTGTCTTGTTGGCCCAGATGATCTTGGTGGTCGTCCTCTGGCCGGCAGGGTGTGAAGCAGGCTCAGCCTGAGAGGTTGTGCTCAGCAACGTGGCTGGGAACCACTCATCGCAGTCTGTGAGGATGACGTGGTAACTGGGTGAGGCAGAGGAGCTGCTGCCTTCGTCTGGGGTGTCATGAGAGAACCCCCACAGAGATGACAGGCAACTCATCCGCAAACATGAGATATGCCTGGACAGCCCTGTTCATCTTTGATGGATGATCATTCCATCTCCCACACTAGCAGTGACCTCCTACAGTCATTGTCTGTGTGAGGGCTTACAGGTCCAAACACAACCCCAGGACCTCCTGATTCTGTTCCTGGAGCAACCTCTCCATGAAAGTCACTGCCCCCTCAATAGATGTGATTGTGCACTCGTAGATCAGAGTCAACACAACATTCATGCTCCGAATGGATACCTCCACGACAAAGACCATGGCACGCAGACATTCTGGGATCTCTGCCAGATCTTCCTGCTCATCCCGCTGGACATCCAGCATTTGCCGCCTGACTGATGACTCCAGAGGTTCATCATCTGCTTCAGACTCAGCATGGTCCTGGTCTCCAGCAGCCCTCTGACTACTGGCACCCTGGGAACTCCATGCCTCCACCATCTGTTCATGCGAGCATGATGTGCCCTCACCACTGTGCACTGTCAACTGAGCCACCACGTTATTGCCCATCGATGTGCCAGTATCTGCCCTGGTGCTTTTTTTTAATGGGATGTGGGCATCGCTGGTGAAGCCAACATTTATTGCCCATCCACTTGGTGCGGAGAGAATGTGTGCTGTGGGTGCATTTGAAATCCGTGCCTTCTCTGATGTTAAGTTGGCTTCCTGACTGACCTGGAGGATGGCACTTCTGAGGGAGGAAGACGTTCGGTCTAGTCACATCACACAGTCACTCTCAATGATAGACAGCCAGGTATGAGTGATATCAATGGCATCACAGTGGCTGAGCAATTGGTGAATCACTGGACACTTTCTCAGAAGTCCTAAAGAGGGATGAGGCAATCCTACATTCTTTTCACTCTCCACCTGTCCCACTTCTGCCCACTGAGTTCTTAACTTCCTCAGAGACTCCAGCCTCCATGACCTGAGGACCTTTCCCCTCATTTGCATTCGAGCTCAAGGGCTCTTAACTCATGGCTGGTGAGGATTTCAAGGTTCGTCACCCCATCACCACTGACCTAGCTCTCAGCATTGCTGTGGCTATGTTTCTCCTGTAACTGCAAGGCTCTATTCAGTACTCAACCCTGCATCTCCAGAACCATATCATGCATGCCTCACCCCACTTCACCACCGCAAACCTTGTGGATGTTCCCAACCTCTTTGTGCACTTGACACTTTGATGGACCCAGAGCTTCAGAACTTCTCTCCAGCCTTAGATTAACATAGAATTTACAGTGCAGAAGGAGGCCATTCGGCCCATCGAGATTGCACCGGCTCTTGGAAAGAGCACCCTACCCAAGGTCAACACCTCCACCCGATCCCCATAACCCAGTAACCCCACTGGACACTAAGGGCAATTTATCATGGCCAATCCACCTAACCTGCACATCTTTGGACTGTGGGAGGAAACCGGAGCACCCGGAGGAAACCCACGCAGTCACGGGTGAGAATGTACAGACTCCACACAGATCGTGACCCAAGCTGGGAATTGAACCTGGAACCCTGGAGCTGTGAAGCAACTGTGCTAACCACAATGCTACCATGCATACCACTTTCATACAGTTAAAAGCAATTACATTCCACGTTATCTTTGATACAAAATAATTAAATGTTTGTGAGAAGATGGTGGCATTGGAGTAATTAATGTCACTGGACTAGTAATCCAGAGGCCCTGCTAATGCCCTGGAGACATTGGTCCGAACCCCACAATGGCAACTGGTGGAATTTAAACTCAATTAAGCATCCTATCTGGCTGCATCACAACCTGGTATGGCAACTGTTCGGTCGAAGACTATAAGAAACTACAGAGAGTCGTGAACAGTCCAGTCCATCATACAAACCTGCCTCCCATCTATTGACGCTGTCTACACCTCCCGCTGCCTTGAGAAAGTGGGCAGCATAATAAAAAAAACCACCCACCCGGCTTATTCACTCTTCCAACTTCTTCCATTGGGTAGGAGATACAAAAGTCTGAGAACACGCACTAACAGATTCAAAAACAGCTTCTTCCCCGCTGTTACCAGACTCCTAAATGACCCTCTTATGGACTGACCTGATCTCTTCGCACATCTTCACTACTGAGTAGTACTACACTCCTGTATGCTTCACCTGACGCCTGTGACTATGTGACATTCGGGGGGGGGGGTGAACAGCCAGCTGTCGTGGTGCACATAGGCACCAACGATATAGGTAAAAAACGGGACGAGGCCCTACAAGCTGAATTCCGGGAGTTAGGAGTTAAACTAAAAAGGAGGACCTCAAAGGTAGTAATCTCAGGATTGTTACCAGTGCCACAAGCTAGTCAGAGTAGGAATGTCAGGATAGATAGGATGAATGCATGGCTCGAGAGATGGTGCAAGAGGGAGGGGTTCAAATTCCTGGGGCATTGGAACCGGTTCTGGGGAGGTGGGACCAGTACAAACCAGACAGTCTGCACCTGGGCAGAACTGGAACCGATGTCCTGAAGGGGGGGGAAGAGTTGCTAGAGCTGTTGGGGAGGGTTTAACCTAATGTGGCAGGGGGATGGGAACCGATGCAGGAAGTTGGAAGGTAGTAAAACAGGGACAGAAACAAAAGGCAGTAAGGGGTAAAGTGTAAGGCAGAGAAGCCAAAGTCGAAAATCAAAAAAGGGCGACAGTGCAAGGTACAGTGACTGAGGGGAGCTCAGTGAATAGGCCCAGTAATACCAAAAGGAATAAAACGGGAAGTAAAAACATTAATGGTAAGCGACGCGGCAGGTTGTTACATGAAGATATGGATTCAACGACAAGGAAAATTAGGAGAAATATTAAGAGGAAATATAACTTAGGAGAGGTTACTGATCGAGGTGTTAAGATTCAAAACAAGGTAAAAAAGCCAACATAAGTGTACTTTACCTGAATGCTCGTTTGGCCACTTACATGGGGGGAAACTGGTGTCCCTCAGGGATCAGTGTTGGGCCCACAATTGTTCACAATTTACGTTGATGATTAGGAGTTGGGAACCAAGGGCAATGTGTCCAAGTTTGCAGACGACACTAAGATGAGTGGTAAAGCAAAAAGTGCAGAGGATACTGGAAGTCTGCAGATGGGATTTGGATTGGCTAAGTGAATGGGCTAGGGTCTGGCAGATGGAATACAATGTTGACAAATGTGAGGTTATCCATTTTGGTAGGAATAACAGCAAAAGGAATTATTATTTAAATGATAAAATATTAAAACATGCTGCTGTGCAGAGAGACCTGGGTGTGCTTGTGCATGAGTCGCAAAAAGTTGGTTTACAGGTACAACAGGTGATTAAGAAGGCAAATTGAATTTTGTCCTTCATTGCTAGAAGGATGAAGTTTAAGACTAGGGAGGTTATGCTGCAATTGTATAAGGTGTTAGTGAGGCCACACCTGGAGTATTGTGTTCAGTTTTGGTCTCCGTACTTCAGAAAGGACGTACTGGCACTGGACGGTGTGCAGAGGAGATTCACTAGGTTAATCCCAGAGCTGAAGGGGTTGGATTACGAGGAGAGATTGAGTAGACTGGGACTGTACTCATTGGAATTTAGAAGGATGAGGGGGGATCTTATAGAAACATATAAAATTATGAAGGGAATAGATAGGATAGATGCGGGCAGGTTGTTCCCACTGGCGGGTGAAAGCAGAACTAGGGGGCATAGCCTCAAAATAAGGGGAAGTAGATTTAGGACTGAGTTTAGGAGGAACCTCTTCACCCAAAGGGTTGTGAATCTATGGAATTCCTTGCCCAGTGAAGCAGTAGAGGCTCCTTCATTAAATGTTTTTAAGATTAAGATAGATAGTTTTTTGAAGAATAAAGGGATTAAGGGTTATGGTGTTCGGGCCGGAAAGTGGAGCTGAGTCCACAAACATCAGCCATGATCTCATTGAATGGCGGAGCAGGCTCGAGGGGCCAGATGGCCTACTCATGCTCCTAGTTCTTATGTTCTTATTTACATTGTGTATTTTATGTTTGCCCTATGTATTTTCTTTTCATGTATGGAATGATCTGTCTGAACTGTACGCAGAACAATACTTTTCACTGTGCCTCGATATATGTGACAATAAACAAATCCAATCCAATCCAATTCATAAAAATCTGGAACATAAAGTTAGTTTTTTATTTAAGAATATTTTATTGAAAATTTTTGGTCAACCATCACAGTAAATTGTGTATCCTTTACACAATAATATAACAGTATAAATAACAATGACTTGTTTTATAAACAAAGAATAAATAAAATATAACAAAAACTAAAACTAAATGGCAACTGCCTTGTCTCAGATAAACACTCTCCAAAAATATGGTTTAACAATCCAATATACAATTATTTATAGCAACGACCTATACATATTATACATATATATTAATAACCCTGAGACTCCTTCTGGTTCCTCCCCCCCCCCCTCCCCCCTGGGCTGCTGCTGCTGCCTTCTTCTTTTCCATTCCCTCTATCTTTCTGTGAGGTATTCGACGAACGGTTGCCACCGCCTGGTGAACCCTTGAGCCGATCCTCTTAGGACGAACATAATCCGTTCCAGCTTTATAAACCCTGCCATGTCATTTGTCCAGGTCTCCACCCCCGGGGGCTTGGCTTCCTTCCACATCAACAGTATCCTGCGCCGGGCTACTAGGGACGCAAAGGCCAAAACATCGGCCTCTCTCGCCTCCTGCACTCCCGGCTCTTGTGCAACCCCAAATATAGCCAACCCCCAGCTTGGTTCGACCTGGACCCCCACTACTTTCGAAAGCACCTTTGTCACCCCCACCCAGAACCCCTGTAGTGCCGGACATGACCAGAACATGTGGGTGTGATTCGCTGGGCTTCTCGAGCATCTCGCACACCTATCCTCTACCCCAAAAAATTTACTGAGCCGTGCTCCAGTCATATGCGCCCTGTGTAACACCTTAAATTGAATCAGGCTGAGCCTGGCACACGAGGACGATGAGTTTACCCTACTTAGGGCATCCGCCCACAGCCCCTCCTCAATCTCCTCCCCCAGCTCTTCTTCCCATTTCCCTTTCAGCTCATCTACCATAATCTCCCCCTCGTCCCTCATTTCCCTATATATATCTGACACCTTACCGTCCCCCACCCATGTCTTTGAGATTACTCTGTCCTGCACCTCATGCGTCGGGAGCTGCGGGAATTCCCTCACCTGCTGCCTCGCAAAAGCCCTCAGTTGCATATACCGGAATGCATTCCCTTGGGGCAACCCATATTTCTCGGTCAGCGCTCCCAGACTTGCGAACTTCCCATCCACAAACAGATCTTTCAGTTGCGTTACTCCTGCTCTTTGCCATATTCCAAATCCCCCATCCATTCTCCCCGGGGCAAACCTATGATTGTTTCTTATCGGGGACCCCACCAAGGCTCCCGTCTTTCCCCTATGCCGTCTCCACTGCCCCCAAATTTTCAAAGTCGCCACCACCACCGGGCTTGTGGTGTATTTCTTCGGTGAGAACGGCAATGGGGCCGTCACCATAGCTTGTAGGCTAGTCCCCCCACAGGACGCCCTCTCCAATCTCTTCCACGCCGCTCCCTCCTCTTCCCCCATCCACTTACTCACCATTGAGATATTGGCGGCCCAGTAGTACTCACTTAGGCTCGGTAGTGCCAGCCCCCCCCTATCCCTACTACGCTGTAAGAATCCCTTCCTCACTCTCGGGGTCTTCCCGGCCCACACAAAACTCATGATACTCTTTTTGATCCTTTTGAAAAAAGCCTTCGTGATCACCACCGGGAGGCACTGAAACACAAAGAGGAATCTCGGGAGGACTACCATTTTAACTGCCTGCACCCTCCCTGCCAGTGACAGGGATACCATGTCCCATCTCTTGAAGTCCTCCTCCATTTGTTCCACCAATCGCGTTAAATTTAACCTATGCAATGTACCCCAATTCTTGGCTATCTGGATCCCCAAGTAACGAAAGTCCCTTGTTACCTTCCTCAGCGGAAAGTCCTCTATTTCTCTGCTCTGCTCCCCTGGATGCACCACAAACAACTCACTTTTCCCCATGTTCAGTTTATATCCTGAGAATTCTCCAAACTCCCGAAGTGTCCGCATTATCTCTGGCATCCCCTCCGCCGGGTCCGCTACATATAACAACAAATCATCCGCATACAGAGATACCCGGTGTTCTTCTCCTCCTCTAAGTACTCCCCTCCACTTCTTGGCACCCCTCAATGCTATTGCCAGGGGCTCAATCGCCAGTGCGAACATAAAGTTAGTTAATAACAGTGACCGTGAAACTTAGTAACAGTGACATGAAACTATCATCAATTGTTGTAAAAACCCATCTGGTTCACTAAGGAAATCTGCTGTCCTAACCTAGTCTGGCCTACATGTGAATCCAGACCCACAGCAGTGTGGTTGACTCATTGCTGCCCTCTGGGGCTGGTTTAGCACAGTGTAATGCAGAACAAGGACAGCAGCACGCGTTCAATTCCCGTACTGGCCTCCCTGAACAGGTGCTGGAATGCGGCAACTAGGGGCTTTTCACAGTAACTTCATTGAAGCCTAGTTGTGACAATAAGCGATTATTATTATTAAATGGCCCAGCAAGACACTCAGTTCATTGACAATTAGGGTTGGGCAACAAATGCTGGCCTAGCCAGTGATGCCCACATCCCCTGAAAGAATAACAAATAAATGAAAACCTGCCTCAGTTCTGATTCTTTTGCAGCACATTTTCTCTTTTTCCCTTGTATACTAATTTCAAACTGCTGATAAATGATCCCCTTTCCCAAAATCAAACGGCACCGAATACTAAGTGGCTGCATGACTTGAAATGTTTCCAAACCGCATCGACTCTGCCCCTTAGTGTCGGCCTCCAGAAAGGCTGAAGGAGCACAACTAGTGTTTAAATGCGATTAATGAGTTGACTTACAACATCCAAGAAGGACAACCCATTTTCTACCAGTGTATGCCTTGGCTACTGCAATTAGCTTTTTCTACATTACTGAATCTGGCATCAGTAGGGAGGCAACATTTCCAAATTGTTTTTTTTTTAATGTTCTTTCTGAGTCACAGCTGCAGAAAACAGTCTGTCGGATAACTGCTGTCCTCCTTGGATAGCTTACAGCCTCATTCACTCTGGATTACTACCCAAAGAAGCAGAACATAACACCATTTTCAACGTGTGTGTTTCTGAACAGCTCTTTGGACCAATGCCTAGAATTTAGTAGATTCATCCAAAGATGACTAGTTACTATAACTCAACTGTAGTTTTTCCTTTAATTAAACTGTACATCAACCCTTTCCTAATATTGAGGCTCCTCCGCCGCCAAAGCCTCTCTTAAAATTATTTTCAGTTTTAAATCTCTCAATGGCCTCACCCTTCTATATTCCCAGAACCTCTTCCAGGTTTACAAACTCTCCATCCTTCCCTCTATCTCTCCATTCCTCTCTTCCCTCTTTTGTTTATTTCCTCCCTATTTGCCACACGATGAATGTCCAGTTACCAAAGACCCATGCTCTGGAATTTCCTCTCTGTTATCTGTTAGGTATGTTATGTAAATGCACGTTATTGTTGTGAAGATCTGTTAGATCAAATATTACTGTGGCAAACAAGCTTTCACTAATTTAGGGTTCCTATTTTGAGGTAAATCAAATAACGAAGTAAACCAAACCAAATAAACTGAGGGGCAAGTTAAAGGGACAACACCATAAACGGGTTCTGCCTTAAACAAAAACAAATCGCAAATGAGACTTGAAATCTTACGGTTCCACTCAAGACACATACATACTAATTATTACCAAATTTAAAGACTTGCTTTCAATGAACTTTGGTATCATTGAGCAATATGGTCTCTGAAAAGGAACAAAAAAGAAACCTTATTGGTTTTACTTGAACATTTGGCAGAAGATAACATATTTTGAATATATGCTGTACAGCCAAAATAAATTAAATTGGGTTTTATTGGAAGCTGCATAAGCTACAAATTAAATAAGCTGTCAATTGTTACTCTTCTCATCATAACTAAATGCAGTAGTATTATCTGCCAAAATATTTCCTAATCTGTTTAACCCTTCCAACCTCCATCTTCATTTTTCAAAATGGTTTCATTTTTCCATTCAATTTGAAGTAGAGAAAGTTTCTACTTGTTAAATAAGGCTAAATTCACCAAGTCTTCTACTCTTAATCGAGTTGTAGGCCTAACTCCTATGTTTACTCCCATCGAGAATGATTTCCTGTTCCAAGCAAGAACTAGTGGATTTTTTGTGCATCAATGATGTTACCACATGACTTGCATTTATATTGCTGGGAAGAGGGACCGTTTGTCAAAGTTTTTTTGTCTTGCATCCATCAGGACAGATGCAAGAATGCAAAATTTCATATGATCACTACAATTTAATATTCAGGAGTGAAGAGATCTACCATGCGGATCTAGTGAAGTCTTGCGACACTAAAACTCAGGAGAAATTTGAGTTAAACTTCTTGGATGCAAACAAGAATCTTTTATTGCCTCTACTTGATTACATAGAACATTACAGCACAGTACAGGCCCTTCGGCCCTCGATGTTGCGCCGACCTGTGAAACGACTCTCAGCCTAGCTACACTATTCCCTTATCGTCCATATGTCTACCCAATGACCATTTGAATGCCCTTAGTGTTGGTGAGTCCACTACTGTTGTAGGCAGGGCATTCCACGCCCTTACTACTCTCTGAGTAAAGAACCTACCTCTTACATCTGTCCTATATCTATCTCCTCAATTTAAAGCTATGTCCCCTCATGCTAGACATCACCGTCCGAGGAAACAGGCTCTCACTGTCCACCCTATCTAATCCTCTGATCATCTTGTATGTCTCAAATAAGTCGCCTATTAACCTTCGTTTAACTTCTCAACAATTTAACTTTCAAAATAATACAGAAATAGTTTCTTGCTTACGGCAAAACAGCTTGCATTTACTTCAAGAGTTAGAGTGGAAAAGTGAAAATATGAAAATAAAGATAGCGAGTAGTTAGATCAAAATATAGAATGATCCTGGATAAAGATGGCCATGCGGACCATCATGTTTAAAGGGAATGTTATCAGTCTGAAGCCATCTGTCTACACCTCTATGTCATCCTAATTGGTTTGGGTGAGATTCAAATACATTTGAATCATAGAATTTACAGTGCATCAGGGGGCCATTCGGCCCATCGAGTCTGCACCGGCTCTTGGAAAGACCACCCTACCCAAGCCGACACCACCCTATCCCCTTAACCCAGTAACCTCACTCAATCAACACTAAGGGCAATTTTGGACACTAAGGGCAATTTAGCATGGCCAATCCACCTAACCTGCACATCTTTGGACAGTGGGAGGAAACCGGAGCACCCGTAGGAAACCCACGCACACACGGGGAGGATGTGCAGACACCGCACAGAAGTGACCCAAGCCGGGAATCGAACCTGGGACCCTGGAGCTGTGAAGCAATTGTGCTAACCACTGTGCTACCGTGCTGCCCACTTGATTCGATGGTTAACTGTCAATCCTTAATGTACTAACATAAGTTCTGAATGTTTCATGTTTGAATATTTGTGTATGCTATGGAATGTGATTTTGTGCCATTATCAAGACTGGTTTCTACTGGTTTTCTGCTGACTTTGCTTTCTCCACATTCTGGACAATGGTGCCTTCATATTGCTATGGTGCTTACTTAACCTTGATCTCGATTATTGGTACAGCTTATTTCTTAATGTCAAACTGACTTTGAAAATATGTTCATCAGAACAATAGCTTGTTCATTTTCTCAATAAAAATGTTGTTTTTATCTCCAATTAGTATATGCATGTATCAGGCTTTTGTGCTTCTGTTGAAGTTATGTGTTTTGTCATGATCTGAGGTTATGAATGCTAAAATCCTTATTTTAAAATGGGTATTAAAACTGGGCCTTAATATTTACATTAAAATAGCTTTTTTACATATCAGATCTATCAGAAAATAGTTGATTACTATCAGTCTGCCCTCTGATAAATCGAAAGATTAAGTGAGATATATCACAATAAGATAAAACGAAAGAGTAAATGCGATAGGATAGGTAAAAGCGCGAAGAGGAACTCATTCATATTGTCATTGCAGTTTTCAACAATAGAGTGGGCAGGCTTTGCATTGCAAGCATTACTGCAAAAATTATTATAATTCTTAAAGAATCATTATTGTAAAACAACAATTAATCAATTAATCAAATTTGATTCTACTGATTCAGTATTATTCTATTGGCAATATGTTAATAATACAGTGAAATAATTGATTGATCAGTAACATTTCAACAATAATATTGCAGTTCTATTTCATCTAATGGTGGTGCAGTAGGGTTAGTGTGAATTCTGACTGTTGGGCCCTTGAGTTTAGTGAATAGTTGTTTAATGCATTTGATCACCAGGAATGTATGAATCCTGCTACACAGAAGAAAAAGATTATTCTTACTGTGGACATTCCTGTGGGTCTCAACCACCTGCAAAGTTTCTCCCAGATAGAGGTATCTGAGGGTGAATCAAGTTTCTTGACTTCCTTTTGAATGTGTGCTGCCAAATCTTTAACTTCTTTTGAATTATCTGGAATAAAAGTGCAACACTACTCATCAATCAGGGCGCAGGTGCCACCTTTTTCGGCTAGCACATCATAGAATTATCATAGAATTTGCAGTGCAGAAGGAGGCCATTCGGCCCATCGAGTGCACCGGCTCTTGGAAAGAGCACCCTACCCAAGCCCACACCACCCTATCCCAGTAACCCCACTCAACCAACACTAAGGGCAATTTGGACACTAAGGGCAATTTTATCATGGCCAATCCACCTAACCTGCACATCTTTGGACTGTGGGAGGAAGCCGGAGCACCCGGAGGAAACCCACGCACACACAGGGAGAACGTGCAGACACCGCACAGACAGTGACCCAGCCGGGAATCGAACCTGGGACCCTGGAGCTGTGAAGCAATTGTGCTAACCACTATGCTACCGTGCTGCCCACCAATAGAAAGGAATAACTTTAGCATAAATTACTTCCCAATAGAAAGGAATAACTTTAGCATAAATTGCGTCTCAAGGTTATGGGTATTTCTTTGAGTGGTTGGTTCTGAAACATAAGGGAGATGAGGAAGATGACGGATGGCAGGTACTATGTATCCTAAATAATAAGATCCTGACCAATATTTTGGGAGCCAGGAATTTGCCATTACAATAAAATAAGTTCCATTATAAGCAGAGTATAAGTACCAATGATCTGAGAATGTTTTATTATTTGTGATGCTGCGTATGCCTGTTATTGTTGAGAACCGTTCAGTTCTTTGTAATAAATTTTGCGTACATTTATGAGCTGTGATAACATTCAAATAATTAGTACAAACACTATTGCCCATTTTCATCCCTTTAGAGTGATTACTAGTGAGGCATATTGATCCTTTTTGTTTCATATTAGTTGGAAGGCTAATATATTGAGGATTTTTGTTAGGGTTATATTTAAGTTGGTGCCATCCTGAAAAGATGTTTAGTGGATAGCCTGCAGATTTCCATAAGTTAATAAATCTTGTACCTTCCATAAGTTGATAAATCTTGTACCTTCCTTTTTCACATGAATATGCTCCAGAACGGACTACTACAGAGCGAGGGACGCTTTGATAGATGTACCATTCTGATATCTTTGATGTGCTGCACATTGAACTGCTCCATCTCAAAAGTGAAGAGCAGTTTGTGGCTCTGTCATTTACACTCACTCTAGACAAATGCTTTGGGTGGGATGGAATGTCATCAGGTGTATACAAAATCCTTGCAATCCTTACCAACTTAAGATAATCAGTCTAGCTTGTAACATGGCTTGTTTACACTTGCTGGAAGCAACATAAGTTCTCTGCAAACAAAAATAATATATTCAAGCCTTGTGCCTTTTTTGAATCATACGGGAGCCTGAGGAGCCTATGATTTGCCATTGTTTCTCCATGTTAACACCTTGGCCAATCAGAGTTGACTGCCAGCTCCAGTTCCATTTTCTCATGTAGTATAAATTGTTGTGATTGTTTAAAATTTAGCATTCTTGATTTGGCCTGATGAATGCAAGACGAAAAGCTTTAACAACATGTCTCATTTTTCAGCACTTGCATTTATATTATACTTTTAGCATAGAGGAAGTGTAAGGGAGGAAAAAGATGGACAGTAAAAACAGAAAGTGCTGGAAATACTCAGCAAATCTGGCAGCAGGTGTGGAGAGAGAAACAGTTAATGTTTCGAGTCAAATATGACTCTTCTAAAGAACTGAAGAAAGGTAGGATGGTATTGATGGGTTATATGCCATAGAGAGAGAGAGAGAACAAAAGAAGAGAACTGGGACAAGGCAGAAAGCAGGAGAGATTAAACAATGACACATGGAACAAAAAGCAACGGGATTGGTAATGGTTTTAGTAAAAGAGACAAAACGAGCAGGATCCCGCTCCCTCCGTGTTTTCTGATGGCAAGAGGTGGCTCGCCATTGCCCATTGGCAGGATCTACTGGCCCCACTGATGTCCATGACACTTTGCATGGGCGGTGGGGGGGGAGTGAGGGGGTGCTTGCCTCGCCTTTGGCGAGACCAGAAGATCCCGCCGGCAGGAAGGGCCGGAAAATCCCACCCAAAGCATTTGTCTAGAGTGAGTGTAAATGACAGAGCCACAAACTGCTCTGTCCGAAAGTAAAAACATGAAAAACAAGATTCAAACAGGCAGGTGGCAAAAAAACAGAATGCAAATAGGTGACAAGAATTCAAGGTCAGAAACTATTGAACTCAATGTTGAACCCAGAAGGCTAAAAAATGCCTAACTGGAAGATCAGGTGCAGTTCCTCAAGCTTAAGTTGAGTTCTACTGGAACATTGTAGCAGGCCAAGGACAGAAACGTGACCTTCAGAACAAGATGGTGAATTAAAATGCCATGCAACTTGAAGCTCGGGGTCATGCTACAGAGGTGTTCCGCAATGAGGCCATGCAGCGATTTCACCATAAGTTAGAAGTTGAAATATGTAATTGTTCTGCACATTTCATTTGTATTTTCCATCGAAGGAGTTCAGTACTGTATGGTTTGTTCCTAATTAGTCATCCCTACTTGGATTATACCTCTTTAAATTGGCATCATGTTCACATTAACATAAAAATAGAATATTGGACTGAGTTGGTCCTTAATGGCAGACTCAGTCATTTGATATTCCTCCAGAATACCTTTGCTGATTGGACAGGCAGTCAGGCTCTTTAATGGGTTTTAAAGCAGGCTGGTGAATGGAGGTGACGATTCTTCCACATATCCCCGTAAGCCTGGTGAGGGTGGAAGTCCCAGGTGCACTGTTAGGAGGTTTGCTTGGTTAATTTCCAGCAAGACACACATTTGGGGATTCCTGATCCTTGGTTTTTGATAATCTGCACCTAAGCTTTTGCATGTGTGTCACTGCGGGTAGCACATGTGAATCCCATATCATGCAAAGCACTTAAGCGCCTATTAAGATGTGGCCAGGTCCCGATATACGCCCAGTCCGAAAATTATTCTATATAATTTGCCTCATGCAGCCCCTTACATAGAGAAAGTATAGTAACCACCAGATAGGCATGATTCCAGAAAAACATTTCTATGTCCGGTTTCGGCGCGTTTAGTGAGATATTTCTCGGCACTAGACCCCGCTATTTGATTTGCTGCATTTCCATCAGTGTACATAAATGGAAGAATGCCAACATGTTATAAAACATCCCGAGGCGCTTTACAAGTATTATCAAAGAAAATCTGACCCCCCCCCCCCACACACACAATTGTGGGAGCTCATACTCCCTAAAATACAACATCACGGGATAACCAGTAGTACCCAGCCAAAAGGATTCAGGCAGGTTTTAACAGGTAGTTTTCAAGGGGCATCATAAAAGAGCAAAGTGAGACCACAGAGCCATAGAGATTTAGGGAGGGAATTCCAGAGCTTTGGGCCAAGGCAGCTGAAGGCACAGCTATCATTGTTAGAGAGTTGAAAATCGGGGTTACTTAAGCCAGAATTAGTGAGGCACACAGAGATCTCGAGAAGCAGCAAGGGTGGAGGAGATCACATAGTTAGGAAAAGGATGAGGCCACGGAAAGAAAGACAAGGATGAGAATTTTAAAATCAATATGTTGCTAAACCGGAAGCCAATAGAAATCAGTGAGCACAGGGGAGATAGGTGAACAGGACTTGGTGCGAGTTAGGACATGGGCTGCAGAGTTTTGAACGACCTCAAGTTCATGAAAGATACAACTAGAGACTCAGGCTAAGTGTGCATTGAAATAGTGAAGTCTAGAAGTCACAAAGGCGTCGATGAGAGTTTCAACAGTAGATAAACAAGGGAGGAGTGGGGCAGTATTGCAGGTGTGGGAATAGTCAGTCTTTGTAATAGTGTGCACCTCGGTCAAAAAACACCAAAATTGTGAAATAAAAGCGAAGTAGGCCATTCAGCTCTCAAGCCCACTCTCTACAATTACCCAGGTAACATATACAATCTGGTTTTGCCTGGAATGCTGCACAATCTGACCATATCTTGTAGTCTATACAATGTGACCATACCAATTAACACATACAGAGCTATTATATCAATTTTCATTAAATTTAGGCCTCTAACGCTACACCGAGACTTGCGTGGTTGAGATGTATGAATTTAGTTCTCATTTAAGGGAGGTTATATTATTTCAGTTTGACTGTCCCCATCAAAAGTAGCAATTTATGGTTCTACTATTCAATCAATACAACCAGCAGTTTTACTACCGCAGCTGCCGACTTACAAATGAGCAGTACTTTTGTATCTTTGGGATTTGCCAGAGTTTAATAGGCAAGCATAATACAATCTACTCCTGTTAATTCAAGTGTTTTTTGATCACCAAGAAAGTAAATTATCCAATCGCTCAAATTAAGTGATTTGAATAAAACGCCACAGGTGGATGTTTTTTTTTACACTATTTTGATTCAAATTAACAGAAACTTTGAATGAAGCAACTTTGAATTAAAATGAGCAGATTGCATGGCTATTCTCTTATTTCAAGAAGGTGCACTCAGAACATAACAGTCACATTCTATTCTTTTCAAACCTTATAGTGCTTGGACAACTATTATTTGCAGTGATTTGTTGTCTTTGAGTTGCCAGGCCCTGCCTGAATATCAGTTAACATGTGTATATCTCCCCTTTAAAGTAGATGAGTAATAATTAATCTGAACATTCACTTCCTTATACCTCCTGCTCACAGTAGATATAATATACATTCAGGGTATGTGGACTGTTAGATTAACAGTTATCACATACATACAGACAGGGCCACCTTGGGCCACCTCCTGCAAGAAAGAAAAACAGGAAGGTGGGAGTTTGCCTAACTGTCGAAGCTGCTGTAAGCTCAATTACTAAACCAAACCTCAAAGAGACAGTGCATTATATGGTGGTCTCTTTAGTAACCCTTTCCTATTATTTCCACAGACAGAGATAAATGAAAAGCTTCAGAAACAGGAAGAGGCCTATACTGCGAGAATCAGCAAACTGATAAAGCAATGAGACATGCAACAGCAGGAGCTGTCAGCCTTTCTCTGCACACTGCAAGCCAACAGGATATGCAGCCTGTTCAGCTGATTAGTTCTTTTCAAAGGAAGTGATAGCATGGGTAGATTTCAAAAGTCTTTATTTTGTTCACAAAAAAAGTGTTTGACACTTTAGTTTGGGAAAGGATCAGGAGCCTTGCATCCTGCTTGTTGTATTTGTGTCCTGTGATGTGTTCTTATAACAAACTATGGCTTATGGTCCTGACGATTGTGTCCATTAAATCTTGCCCTGTTGGAACATTTTATTGTGATAAATGCATTATATAAATGCAAGACATTATTTTGCTCATCGTTAAGGTTAAAATATTAAACATCAATTGCAAAGTTCAGCAGCACATCCTGTGGAGAGAGTTATTTTGTTGTTTTCTCCCTTTCCCCTCCACCAGGAGAGGACAAGATACAGCTCTGCTTCCCAGGACCTGCCACTATTTCTCTCTAGATCGGCTCAAACTGGTTTACAATGAGGAGAAAAGCACAAAGCATGTGGGAAGGGGAACTCAGAATGGAAAATTTACAAGTTGAGGAAATCTGGGTGGAAATCAATATTTAAAATAGATTCTTTGGATATGGGCACAGCAGGCATTTATTGCCCACCCTGCGTAGCTGGTTGGCCAGAGGGCAGCTCAGATTCAAGTTTCGAATTGGTGGCAACACATAGACCAGGCTGTGTAAGGCCTTCCCTAAAGAGCAGTGGACAAGCTCTTCATTCTCCTGATTTATTTTTATTAATAGCAGATATTTGTCTTTTTTTAAACTGAATTAAAATTCTCAAACTACCATGGTGAACTTTCATTACCTGAACTATTAGGCCAGGACTTGGTCTCACTGGCCCCTTAACATAACCATTGTTCTATTGCCGTTCAAATGTTGGTCGCAAGGATGCCTGAGTTTTGTGCGTAATTGAAACACACATCTGTTGACATTTAATGAAACTATATCATCAATACATGAGTGTGCAGCATGTCAGGAAATTGAATGACCCAGTCCACAATATTTTATTTCATTTTGGGGGCGCCTTTTAGTGGAGGTAAAGCAGAAACTCTCTGCTTATACCATCGCTAGAGACAAGAAGGTCATACTGTTCCAGTTTTAAGTGATTTATAACAAGAATTTGTTTTTCCTGCACATTTTGCAGGTTTCAATCGCTAATTCGATTTGATAAACACAAAATAGCTGACACTTAGGATTTAGCTGCATTTAATCATGGGTTTCAGCTGATAGAGGATGAATTTTCCACTTCCACATCTCCAGCTCAGACCCTTGCTCAGCTGGACCACACACTGGGAAATCGCACACATTGTAATTTTGTTTATCGTTGTGCCTATGATTTGCTGATGTGCAATTCAACATTGGAACACTTAAGCAAAATATTCACCAATAATTCAAACCGAGATTGCTTCACAACCTTGAAAAGCACAACCTGCTTTGTGTTAAATCTACCAAGGTGCTCCATTGTAGCTATATAATTGTACAAGTTTACCCTATCTAACATGAATTCTGTAAAATACTTCTTTAATTTGTGTAGCTAACATTTTTCTCAATACACTTCTTATGAAACCAAATCTTCCTGAAATAAAAATTAATCTTGTGGAATTTCCCAGATACATGATCCATTTTAAATCTTCACAAGCGATCCCGAATCAGATTCTTCATATCTGATATCTGACGTATATTAGCATACTCGCACAGTAGATGTCTTGTACTAACTGCATCAAAATAGTTTTACAAATCAATAAAGCAGTTATTTATGTGGTGCCTTTAACATGGTAAAATATTCCAAGGCACTACACAGAAGTGTAATCAGACAGAATTTAAAACTGAACTGTGTAAGAAATATTGGAACAGATACAAAGCTTGATCAAAGATGTTTCGTTCTGATGTTTCTCTGTAATAAAAAATTGGAAAGCAAGTCTTGACCTCTTCAACTCTAATTTTATTGTGTTCTACAATCACTTCCTATCCAACATACCACAATACACTTATATCCCCTATATATATATATATATATATATATAAGCAGTCCATTAAACAATAAGTCTGGTCCAGTAAACAATTAAAACTCCAATTCTAACTTAAACTGGGGCACATCCTAACAGATTCCCACTCTGAAAGAAAATCTTTGACGTAAATTACCATAACCCAAATATTTATATTTTTTTGCCTATAATAAATGCACCATATTTCCCCCCCCACCCTTACATTTTCTTCCTCACAGGAAAAAATGCTCTTTCATAATTTCTAATAAGCTCTTCGAACTTGCCCCTTTTTCCATTAGACAGTCAGATAATTGGTCACTGCTGTCAACCCACTTCATCTTGTGAATCTCCCTGTTCTCTTAGCAATTGATTTAGGTTCACTATGTCAATCTGGAGTCTCTTTTTATTGACGCCTTTTGTAGAATGGACATTCCCCCAAAGGGACATATTATCTATGTGACACTGTAGGTACTGTTCCCAGATTCCCTGTTCCATTTAAAATTTCAGTCCAGATCCTGGATATCAGAAATGCCATATCTACTGTCTCTACCAGGGCCAGTGTTTCATCTGCTAATGTACTTTTAAACAACCTTTGTATCTTTTTAGTTTCCTATGCCAAAGGGCAACATTTTCCTTTCTCCCCCAGGAGAAAAATTATAAATCCTTGCTCACTCGAAAAGCTATCACAGAGATTAGCATAAGAGGTGTCACTATAAACAATCAGTTCCAGTTGTCTAGTATCACCTAAAGATGGGAATTTGAAAGCACACTTCTCCAATTTTAGTTTTGCTAATGTCTTGTTGGCTCGAACAATTTCTCCAACTTTGGGATCGTCTACTTTGGTCCTTAGTTTTACACCACAAAACATGCTTCCGGTCTTGTTTGTCTACCTAACCAATTCAGCTGCCCAATTAAACTTCAGAATTACTATTTTTCCATTTCAGAAGGCACCGTATCCTTTTGTGAGACTCTACCATGTGTAATTGCTATAGGATTAATATCCTCCAAGGAAGGCTACTGATGTAGCGTGACATGCAAATCACTCGGCCCAATTTCTTTTCTTTTAAGTATTTTCATTCAAATTTTAAACATTTTAACATTTAAAACACAATGTTACAAAGTAAAACCAATGCAAACCCCCCAAATCTGCCTCACCGCCCCCCAAACCAACCACCCCACCTTGCTCTGGCCTCTTTCGCCCCACCCCCTAGCAGTTGATGGTAACCAGCTCCTTGAAATGTAGTATAAACAAACCCCACCTTTTGCAAGTACAAAGATTCCACTAAATCGGCCAGCTACACAAGGCACAGGGTGGAGAAACTGACTTCCACCCAAACATGACCCGCCTGCGAACGATCAATGAGGCGAAGGCTAAAACATCTGCCCCCCTACCGTCTGCAATTCCAACACCCCGAATATGACCCCCAGGGGACTGGGCTCTAAATCCACATTCAAGATCACCGACATGGTGCTGTAGAATGACCTCCAAAACTTCACCAACTTCGGGGAGGACCAGGACATATGTATGTTATTGGCTGGGCCCCTCCCTATCGCTCATAAATATCCTCCACACCCTCAAGCAACTGGCTCATCTTTGACTTCGTCGGGTGCGCTCTGTGTACTTTAGCTGTAGCAACCCCAACCTTGCACACGAGGCTGAAGCATTCACCCTCCCCAGCACCTCATACCACAGTCCCTCCTCCAGCACCATTCCCAGCTCCTCCCACTTGGCCTTAACCCCTACAGGGACACCATATCCTCCATATTCCTTCCTTAGATCTCTGGCGACGTCATTCAATCTGCGCACATTTATTTAACTTCCAGAGTACCCTTTCTGTACCTGGCGCCTCTTTTTGAGGGAAAAGAAACATTTCTCTTTCAAACTGATGTCCCTTTAAGAAAGCAGCTTTAATACCTTGCATTCCCAAGCATTTGTGCCTAACAGGATCTTCAAAATAACCTTTCCTGCTATGGGTGAATCTACCCTTGCATCTTGTTCACCCAAGTTCGCTTCAAAACCTTGTGCCACCAGTTCTGGCATTGGTCTAACAAGTTCCATCAGGAAACCTTTCCCGTGCTTATCCATCAATTAGATAGAACTCGTCCCCTATCTGGGACTTCCGTACACACACCAATTTCTTTCCAACTTTGCAGTTCTTGCTGTTTTAAATCTTTTATTACTTTATCATTTAATTTGTTGGAAGCCACTAAGACCTCTCGATCACATGGGCTTCTGCTCCTTGTAGCATTTCCAGTCTGCATGATATGATCAGTTGCACCCTCCTGCCTTACATCTTGTCCTGCACTGTTACTGGCTGCTCTGCCCCTCCTATTGTGAGATGTTCTTTCAACAGTTCTTGATCACTTCCCATGGACATGTCACTGCCAGACCAACTGTCCATAATGATGCTACGTTTCTGTGCTCTCCATTTTTGTACTTCATGTTTCCAATCCATGGGCCAAACCTACTCCCCTTTATCTCAATAATAATCGCTTATTGTCACAAGTAGGCTTCAATGAAGTTACTGTGAAAAGCCCCTAGTCGCCACATTCCGGCGCCTGTTTGGGGAGGCCGGTACGGGAATTGAACCCACACTGCTGGCCTTGTTCTGCATTACAAGCCAGGTGTTTATCCCACTGTGCTAAACGAGCCCCTTCGTGTACATTCAATCAGTTTTTATATTTTCCAATGGCCTTCTCTGCTCTACCAACAATCGTTCCATCCTGCCACTGATTGGTCACTTCTGGCAAGTATGTGGGTCAGACTGGGCCCAACTCCATAAGTAAAATTTGATGAGGATCGTGAAGGAGATGAGGGCGGACTTCAAGAGATGTGATATGTTGCCACTGTCCTTGACGGGGAGAGGTAAGACTGTAAAAATGGTGGTTCTGCCAAAATTCGTGTTTATATTTCAGAGTCTCCCAATTTTCTTGTTCAAGTCATTCTTTAGGAAAGTGAATAAGTTGATCCTGAGCTTTCTGTGGGCAGGGAAGATTCCTCAAACCAAGAGAGCAATCCCAGAGAGGGATAGACTGAGAGGAGGCCAGACACTTGCAAATTTACAAAACTATTATCCAGCAGCAAACATTGCCATGGTCCGGAAACGGATGGAGGAACAAGGATCTGTGTGAGGACGAGTGGAGGAGGCCTCATGTAAAGGAACCACTTTTTATTTTAAATTTAGAGTACCCAATTATTTTTTTTCCAATTAAGGGGCAATTTAGCATGATCAGTCCACCTAACATGCACATTGTTGGGTTGTGGGGGTGAAACCCATGTAGACATGAGGAGAATGTGCAAACTCCTCACGGACAGAGTGATCCAGGGTCGGGATTTGAACCCGGGTCCTCAGCGCCGCAGTCCCCGTGCTGACCACTGCACCACATGCTGCCCTTAAAAGAACAACTTTGAGAACATTTGTTTCGGCACCTCTGCCATTGTCGCCAAACTAATACTCCTCGAATCCAGTGGTAATCTCTGCATTGAGGACGTGGAACCAGTGCCGACAGCACTTTGGGATGGAGGACATGCAAATGAGGGCACCGATCTGCGGCAACCACAGATTTGTCCCAGCGAGGCTAGACACAAAGTTTTGGGTGTGGGACCAGTTGCCGATTGGGTGCTTTGAGGACCTGGTTGTGGGGCGGATGTTGCAGACTTGCCAGAGCTGGTGAGGTTTACCAGTTGCCAAATGGAAGTGGGTTCAGATACCGTCAGATTAGAGCCTCCCAGGGCAACACGGTGGCGCAGTGGTTAGCACTGCTGCCTCACAAGGCCGAGGACCCAGGTTTGGTCCCGGCCCCAGGTCACTGTCTGTGTGGACAGTGGCTTCACCACCACAACCTAAAGATGTGCAGGGTAGATGGATTGGCCATGCTAAATTGCCCCTTTGTTGGGTGCTCTAAATTTTAAAAAACAAGATTAGAGCCTTCCTGAGAAACGAAGTGGGTTCGATCCCAATGTTGCCCCCCTCGGGACTACAAGAGAGGCTCCTATCAGAGGACGAGATTGGAAAAGGCATGGAGCGAGATTCTCTAATAATGGGGCTATGTCCCCACGCAGGCGTGAAAACCGGTACCATCGACTCCAGCGTCAACGGCCCCTGAAAGTGAGGAATTTTCCCCTTCCTAGGGGGCTAGGTTGGCGCCGGAGTGGTCTCCGCAATCCAACCAGCGCGGAACGGACCACGCGAGTTCGCGCATGCGCGGAATGGCCGGCATATTTTAACGCCTGCGTGGAACGGCTGGCGTACTTCCGCGCATACGCGGCGGTTCCCTTCTCCGCACCGGCCCCCGGGCAATATGGCGGAGCCCTACAGGGTCCCGGCGCGGAGTAAAGTAGGCCCTCACGGAACCAGCCCGCCTGTCGATTGGTAGGCCCCGATGGCGGGCCAGGCCAACGTGGAGGCCCCCCCTCCCAGGGTCGGATCCCCCCCCCCCTCCAGGACGGCCCCCGCGCACTCACCTTCCAGGTCCCGCCGTGTGCGAGCTGAGTAACCCACGCCGGCGGGACTTGCCCAAACTCGTCGGCCACTCGGCCCATCGAGGCCCGGAGAATCGCTGGGGGAGGGCCGCTGTCAACAGCCCCTGACTGGCATGGCGGCGATCCCGCGGGCGCCCGCAAATCAGCGCCGGAGGATGGGGAAGCCGCCGTCGGGGCAGCAGGGTGTGATTCTCATGCCTCCCTGGGAATTCTCCGCACCGGCCCTGATATCTGATATTTATGCGGAACTGAACAAAATGGAGGAAGCACAAATGGAAATAATTAGGCTAAAGTGTGAGGAGGAACTGGGGCGGGGGGGGTGCAGGGGCGATGCAGGACAGGATTTGGAAGGAGGATTAATGCTTCTTTGCCATGCTTAATCCAATTCAAGGTGGAGCACAGAGCGCCCATGGCGACGGCCAGGATCAGTGGGTTCTTCCTGGGGGTGGATGACGAATGCGTGCGCTGTACTGATATCCTGGCAAATCATACCCACGTGATCTGGGCTTGCCCGAAACTGGTGGGATTCTGGAGGGACATCACTGAGATACTGTCAAATGTTTTGGGAATGGAGGTAACACTGAGTCCGTGGGTAGAGGTTTTGGGAATATCTGATGATCCGGATACTCCGGTGGGGAAAGAAGCCGATGCAGTTGCCTTCGCCTCCCTGTTAGCCTGGAGGAGGATCTTGCTGAGTTATGGGCATTGGAGCCGCCAAGGGTTGGGACATTGCAGAATTCCTCCACTTAGAAAAGATTAAGTTTGCCATTAGAGGGATGGATGAGATATTCTCCATGAGGTGGAAGCTGTTCACTTATTTCTTCAAAATGCATTGAAACGTTAGCAGGTGGAGGGGGGAGGGTCTTGTTTTTTTTTTTCTTTGGGTGAAGGGGGAGTCGAGGGTTATACTGAATAAAAATTTAAGGGGGGTAGGTGGTATTGTATATATGTAGGGTTTGCTATGTTATGTTATTAAATTACTATATGTTATTACATCACAGTTCGTATGTTATGGCTCTTTGAGTCTTTATGTTTCTGTATGTATTTGGAAATACCTCCAATAAACTATCTTTAAAAAAAAAAGAAAAGGGAGAGCAGATCATAGTCCCCTCCCAGCCTGGAGGATGATCGTTCATGACTGATCAAATTCTGGGATTTCTACCAAAAACTAACTGATATAGACTGTAGCCCCCAACCCCACCTGTGGTGAATTATTTGCATAGAGGGCCCATGCTAAAGCCAAAGTTAATTTACAACTTGGCCTACCTGCCAAAATTTCATAAAGCATTTAATCTATCGCAACATGATTTCTCTCGTGTACCACGTTACTAAATCGGCTTTTTGCAGTTGTATTCATGACTATCATGTTCATGCTCACACACATATCCCGAAATTCGTTATCAGCAAAGTCTCCCCCATTATCAGTGAGAAACTTTGCCGATGGCCCCAGTCCGGTCCTATCCATTTTTCCATTATCTGTTCCACATTATTTTCTTTTTTTTTTACTACTTAGTATAATCGTCAATTGACTAAACCTAGTTGTCAAGTCTACAAAGTGCAAAATAAAAATATTTTTTTCTTTTTCCCACACCTTAAGATCCATGGCCACAACTTCATTAAAACCTCTCGCTAAAGGCACACTCACTATGGGTTACGGTGGTGTTCTTCTATATTTCTCATAAAGCTCACTATCGCTTATCTGTTCTATAAGTTCAGTGTATTCTTTATCTTATACTTGCATCTCTGAGCAAAATCTTTAATCGATGGAAAGACAGATGGGCAAATTGCCAATGCAGTTTTAACCCAATCAACATTTTGTTCTCTAGGCTCAGTAGCACGGGGGGCAGAAGTGGTGTAGTGGTATTATCACTGGGTTAATAATCCTGAGACCTGAGGTAATGCTCTGGGAACCCGGGTTCGAATCCTACCAGGGCAGTTGGTGGAATTTGAATTAAAATCTGGAATTAAAAGTCTAACGATGACCATGAAACCATTGTCAATTGTCATAATAACTCATCTGGTTCACTAATGTCCTTTAGGGAAGGAAATCTGTTGTGCTTAGCTGGTCTGGCCTACATGTGAATCTGGACCTACATCAATGTGATTCAATCTTAAATGCCCTCAAGGATGGGAAATAAATGCTGGGGCCCAGCCAGAGCGACCCATGGACAAATAAAGAAAAAATGTTGTTACACCGGTTTAGCACAGTGGACTAAACAGCTGGCTTGTAAAGCAGAACAAGGCCAGCAGCGAGGGTTCAGTTCCCGTACCGGCCTCCCCGAACAGGCGCAGGAATGTGGTGACTAGGGGCTTTTCACAGTAACTTCATTGAAGCCTACTTGTGACAATAAGCGATTATTATTATAATAGGAGTGCAATTGTGCTCCAAAGTTATATGTTCCACATGTGCTTCCTATTCAGCAGTTAGCCGGATCAGACACATTATCAGAAATATCTCAGGAATCACTCACCTTTCCTCTATCAACTACTAAACACTGCTTGTGTTCAGTTATACTTACACTATACCTCCACTCTGACAGAATAACTGAAGGAAGAGGCAGAAATATTGATATGTAAGTAGTTGTAAGCGGTTTCGCTGGGGCGAAAGAGATTGCAATGCAGTTGGTCTGGTGGCAGAGTCTTGCTGTCTGAGGGCCTGAATAGAACAAAGCCTAAGTGAGTAGTTGTTTATGAGTTTCAAACTCATATTACAGATGTCTGCAACATTTGTCTATTTACTGAACCTAAAGTAACTCTGAACTTCATTTGTCTGCATGCTTAACTCGCAAATCATTTATCATTCAGGGTATGGCTGGATTGTCCAGGGATGTGAACATGCTGTAATGGTGCCATCTGCTGCTCACTTTGATGATTGCAATGAAAGGTGAAACCAGCTAAATATTTGTAACTCCAGCACTTACAACTCTCAGAGACCTGCAAAATGCTTGTGGTCAAATTATTATACTCAACCAATTCCAGCATCTCATCCACAACTCCCATGCTATTCCTGTTTAGAACATGACCTGGTCATCTCAATCACCCTGTTCCAGCAGAGGGGCAAGCAGAAGGCCTCATGGCATCACTCCTGCTCCAAGCACTCGCACCTAATAGACACTATATCATCGTCCGGGCAAGGGACCGCAAACATGTCCACATCACCCGCGCCATGACCGGAGCTGACGACTGCCGGACTGACAATCAACTAAACCGCTCTACCACCTCCATCAGCCTGGACCCAAAGCGACAGAGGCAGAAAAATATCTGTTACAGGAGACTCAATGTGGCTGGACTCAAAGACCCCGAGAAGAAAGAGCTACTCAGTCAGTGCCTCACAGCTAACCTGGCGACGACCAACAAGCCAGAGTCGCAGATGGCCACAGCGCCTGGTCTGCCTTAAAAGCCATCTTGTCGGCACCGGTGAAGAGACGATCGGGCTCTCAACCAGGAAACGCCAAGACTGATTCAACGAAAACAATCAGGAGATCCAGGATCTCCTTGACCACAAACGCAAGCCGTTCCTGAACTGGCAGCTCCACCAAAACTCAAGTGAGAGGAAACAAGCAACTGGTTTGTGAGAGCATGCCGGATGATCTCAGACATGCCTTAATTGTGACCATCTTCAAGGAAGGAGACAATTCCGACTGTGGAAATTACAGAGGGATTTTCCTACTCTTCACCATGGGAAAGGTCATCGCGAGAATCCTCCTCAACCTCCTCCCAGTGGCTGAAGAGCTCCTCACTGAGTCTCAGTACGGCTTCTGCCCATCAAGAGGCACAACAGACATGATCTTCAGTGTGACAAATCCAGGAAAAGTGCTGAGAGCAGCATCAACCTCTGCACGTGGCCTTCTTCGGTCTCACAAAGGACTTCGACTCTCAACTGTGAGGGATTATGGAACATCCTCCTCAAATCAGCTGCCTGCAGAAATTAGTCTCCATTCTTCGCCTGCTCCATGATGACATGCAAGCTGTAATACTCACCAATACTCACTGATGTACAATGGAACTGCGACAGACAAATTACATGTGCACATTGGGGTCAAACAGGGCTACTTCATCACACCAACACTCGTCTCCATCTTCTTCGCAGCAACACTCCACCCCGTTACCGTTAATCTGAAGCTCCCCGCTGGAGTGGAGCTAACCTACCGGAGAAGCGAGAAACTGTTCAGCCTCCGACACCTCCAGGCCTGAACCAAGACCACCCCAACCTCTCTCATCGAGCAGCAGTAAGCAGATTACGCCTGTGTGTGCACACATTCCGAGGCCGAGCTCCAAGCCATCGTCAACGCATTCACCGAGGCATGTGAGAGAATGGGCCTCAGACTAAACATTCAAAATCACCTCGAGCGTCACAGGGCGGAGCATGCGGAGGCCGAGGGTAAACAGTGAAACAAGAAAGCAGAATGCAGTGTCCCACCCACCCACCTCATCAATCACTACCTGCCAAACATGCGGCAGAGTGTGCGGATCCAGGAGCGGACTCGTCAGCCAACTCCTCGGAGTGGAAGCAAGTCATCCTTGACACAGGGATTGCCCCAAGATTCCTTCCAAGTCATCTCTTTCTACCATGCCATCCGCATTCCATGCTATTCCATCATTCCCATAATGCAGGAGAGATGTGGATTTCCCGGGTCAGTCAGGCTGCAATCCTGACTGCTGACTGCGGCCAGCGTGGGGCTGCTGATTGAGCTGGTGGTCGTTGCCGTAGTGTTTCTAGATTTTTTAAAATTCATTTTTATGGGGTTTGGGCATCGCTGGCTAGGCTAATCTTTATTGCCCATCTCTAACTATCCTTGAGAAGCTGGTGGTGAGCTGCCTTCTTGAACCGCTGCAGTCCCTGAGGTGTAAGTACACCCACCGTGCTGTTAGGGAGGACGTTGCAGGATGTTGCCCCATTGACAGTGAAGGAGCAGCAATTCATTTCCAATTCAGGATGGTGAGTGGCTTGGAGGGGAACCTCCAGGTGGTGGGGTTCCCAGGTATCTGCTGCCTTTATCCTTCTAGATGGTAGTGGTCTTAAGTTTGGAAGATGCTGCTTAATAAACATTGGTGAGTTACTGCAGTGCATCTTGTAGATGGTACACACGGCTACAACTGTGCGGCGGTGGTGGAGGGTTTGAATTTTTGTGGAAAGTTTGGCAATCAAGCGGGCTGCTTTGTCCTGGATGGTGTCGAGCTTCTTGAGCATTGTTGGAGCTGCACTCGTCCAGGCAAGTGGGGAGTATTCCATTACACTCCTGACTTATGTCTGGTAGATAATGGACAGGCTTTCTGGAGTCAGGAGATGAGTTACTCACCATAGGATTCCTAGCCTTTGACCTGCTCTTGTAGCCACAGTATTAATATGGCTGGTCCATTCCAGTCAGTGGTAATCCCCAGGATGTTGATAGTGGGGGATTCAGTGATGGTAATGTCATTGAATGTCAAGGGACAATGCTAGATCCTTGCTTACTGAAAATGGTCATTGCCTGACACTTGTGTGGCGCGAATGTAACTTGCCACTTGTCAGCTCAAGCTTGGATATTGTCCAGGTGTTAGTGCATTTGAATATGGACTGCTTCAGTATCTGGTGAGTCATGTGGTGCTGAACATCGTGCTATCATCAGCGAACATCCCCATATCTGACCTTATGATGGAGGGGAGGTAATTGATGAAGCAGCTGAAAATGGTTGGGTCTGAGGAACTCCTGCAGTGATATCCTGGAACTGAGATGACTGACCTCCAGCCACCATATACAATTTCCTTCGTGCCAGGTCTGACTCCAACCAGCAGAGGGTTTTCCTGTCTGATTCCCATTAACTCCAGTTTTGCTAGGGCTCCTTGATGCCAGACCCGGTCACGTGCTGCCTTGGTGTCATACTCACCTCACCTCTGGCATTCAGCTCTTTTGTCCATGTTTGAACCAAGGCTGTAATGAGGTCAGGAGCTGAGTGACCCTGGAGGGACCCAAACTGAGCGTGCGTGAGCAGGTTATTGCTGAGTAAGTGCCACTTGATAGCACTGTTGCTGACTCCTTCGTTCACTTTACTAATGATTGGGCGTAGACTGATAGGGCGGTAATTGGCTGGGTTGGATTTGTCCTGGGTTTTGTGTACAGGGCACACCTGGGCAATTTTTCACATTGCCGGGTAGATGCCAGTGTTCCAGTTGTACTTGAATAGCTTTGCTAGGGGAGTGGAATGTTCTGGAGCACAAGTCTTCCGTACTATGGCTGGGATATTGTCAGGGCCCATAGCCTTTGCAGTATCCAGTGTCTTCAGCTGTTTCTTGAGATCATGTGGAGTGAATCCATAAGACCATAGGAGCATAAAACAAAGGAGCAGAAGAAGGCCATTCACCCCATCGAGTCTGCTCCCCCATTCAATGAGATCATGGCTGATCTGATACAATCCTCGACTCCACTTTCCCGCCTTATGTCCATAACCCTTGATTCTCTTACTGCGTGGGTGGAGGGAGGAGGGACAGGGAGGTTACACTGCCAGTGGGCAGGCCGGGAGGAGGGAGGAGGGACAGGGAGGTTACACTGCCAGTAGCCAGGCCGGGTGGAGGGTGGAGGGAGGAGGGAGGTTACGCTGCCAGTGGCCAGGCCGGGTGGAGGGAGGAGGTAGGTTACACTGCCAGTGGGCCAGGCCGGGTGGAGGGTGGAGGGACAGGGAGGTTACACTGCCAGTGACCAGGCCGGGCAGAGGGAGGAGGGACAGGGAGGTTACACTGCCAGTGGGCCAGGCCGGGTGGAGGGCGGGGGGACAGGGAGGTTACGCTGCCAGTAGCCAGGCTGGGTAGAGGGAGGAGGGACAGGGAGGTTACGCTGCCAGTGACCAGGCCGGGCAGAGGGAGGAGGGACAGGGAGGTTACACTGCCAGTGGGCCAGGCCGGGTGGAGGGTGGAGGGACAGGGAGGTTACACTGCCAGTGGGCCAGGCCGGGTGGAGGGTGGAGGGACAGGGAGGTTACACTGCCAGTGGCCAGGCCGGGTGGAGGGCGGAGGGACAGGGAGGTTACACTGCCAGTGGGCCAGGCCGGGTGGAGGGCGGAGGGACAGGGAGGTTACGCTGCCAGTGGGCCAGGCCGGGTGGAGGGTGGAGGGAGGAGGGAGGTTACACTGCCAGTGGGCAGGCCGGGAGGAGGGAGGAGGGACAGGGAGGTTACACTGCCAGTAGCCAGGCCGGGTGGAGGGTGGAGGGAGGAGGGAGGTTACACTGCCAGTGGCCAGGCCGGGTGGAGGGAGGAGGTAGGTTACACTGCCAGTGGGCCAGGCCGGGTGGAGGGTGGAGGGACAGGGAGGTTACACTGCCAGTGACCAGGCCGGGCAGAGGGAGGAGGGACAGGGAGGTTACACTGCCAGTAGCCAGGCCGGGTAGAGGGAGGAGGGACAGGGAGGTTACACTGCCAGTGGGCCAGGCCGGGTGGAGGGCGGGGGGACAGGGTGGTTACACTGCCAGTGGGCCAGGCCGGGTGGAGGGTGGAGGGACAGGGAGGTTACACTGCCAGTGGCCAGGCCGGGTGGAGGGCGGAGGGACAGGGAGGTTACGCTGCCAGTGGGCCAGGCCGGGTGGAGGGCGGAGGGACAGGGAGGTTACACTGCCAGTGGGCCAGGCCGGGTGGAGGGCGGAGGGACAGGGAGGTTACGCTGCCAGTGGGCCAGGCCGGGTGGAGGGTGGAGGGAGGAGGGAGGTTACACTGCCAGTGGGCCAGGCCGGGTGGAGGGTGGGGGGACAGGGAGGTTACACTGGCAGTGGGCCAGGCCGGGTGGAGGGCGGGGGGACAGGGAGGTTACACTGCCAGTGGGCCAGGCCGGGTGGAGGGTGGAGGGACAGGGAGGTTACGCTGCCAGTGGGCCAGGCCGGGTGGAGGGAGGAGGGAGGAGGGAAGGTTACACTGCCAGTGGGCCAGGCCGGGTGGAGGGCGGGGGGACAGGGAGGTTACGCTGCCAGTAGCCAGGCCGGGTGGAGGGCGGGGGGACAGGGAGGTTACACTGCCAGTGGGCCAGGCCGGGTGGAGGGCGGAGTGACAGGGTGGTTACACTGCCAGTGGGCCAGGCCGGGTGGAGGGACAGGGAGGTTACACTGCCAGTGGACCAGGCCGGGTGGAGGGCGGAGGGACAGGGAGGTTACACTGCCAGTGGGCCAGGCCGGGTGGAGGGTGGAGGGACAGGGAGGTTACACTGCCAGTGGGCCAGGCCGGGTGGAGGGTGGAGGGACAGGGAGGTTACACTGCCAGTGGGCCAGGCCGGGTGGAGGGAAAGGGAGGTTACACTGCCAGTGGCCAGGCCAGGTGGAGGGTGGAGGGACAGGGAGGTTACACTGCCAGTGGGCCAGGCCGGGTAGAGGGCGGGGGGGACAGGGTGGTTACGCTGCCAGTGGGCCAGGCCGGGTGGAGGGCGGGGGGACAGGGTGGTTACACTGCCAGTGGGCCAGGCCGGGTGGAGGGTGGAGGGAGGAGGGAGGTTACACTGCCAGTGGGCCAGGCCGGGTGGAGGGCGGGGGGACAGGGAGGTTACACTGCCAGTGGGCCAGGCCGGGTGGAGGGAAAGGGAGGTTACACTGCCAGTGGGCCAGGCCGGGTGGAGGGCGGAGGGACAGGGAGGTTACACTGCCAGTGGGCCAGGCCGGGTAGAGGGCGGGGGGACAGGGTGGTTACGCTGCCAGTGGGCCAGGCCGGGTGGAGGGTGGGGGGACAGGGTGGTTACACTGCCAGTGGGCCAGGCCGGGTGGAGGGTGGAGGGAGGAGGGAGGTTACACTGCCAGTGGGCCAGGCCGGGTGGAGGGCGGGGGGACAGGGAGGTTACGCTGCCAGTAGCCAGGCTGGGTGGAGGGCGGGGGGACAGGGAGGTTACACTGCCAGTAGCCAGGCCGGGTGGAGGGAGGAGGTAGGTTACACTGCCAGTGGGCCAGGCCGGGTGGAGGGCAGGGAGACAGGGAGGTTACACTGCCAGTGGGCCAGGCCGGGTAGAGGGCGGGGGGACAGGGAGGTTACGCTGCCAGTGGGCCAGGCCGGGTGGAGGGCGGGGGGACAGGGAGGTTACACTGCCAGTGGGCCAGGCCGGGTGGAGGGCGGGGGGACAGGGAGGTTACACTGCCAGTGGGCCAGGCCGGGTAGAGGGCGGGGGGACAGGGTGGTTACGCTGCCAGTGGCCAGGCCTCCTAATCAGTGAACCTGGGTTTGATGAGGTTGCCCAGTGTGCGGCGGCCCTGGCGCACACAAGAGTGCCTGCCCGGGCCCCATGCCCTGTCCATCCTGGCCATCCTCCGCATCCTCCACATCCTCCGCATCCTCCTTGTTGGATGAGGCCTGGCATTCCTCCTCCTCCAGCAAGTTCCTCCTCTGCCGAGTGATGTTATGCAGGACACAGCACGACAGCACAATGTGGGACACCCACCTAGGGCTATGTTGGAGGGTCCCACCAAAGAGGTCCAGGCATCGGAAGTGCATCTTCAGGATGGAGATGCTCCTGGTTGCTGCATGGGCATTGTTGTAACGGTTCTCCGTGACTGCCAGGGGAATTTGGACAGGCGTCATTAGCCACGACTGCAGCGGATAACCCTTGTCGCCCAGGAGCCAACCCCTCACCCGAGGGGGCACGTTGAGTGTGCCAGGACATACGCGTTGTGAATGCTGCCTCGGTATTCGGCGCAGACCAATTACACATTCATGAAGTGGAACCCCTTCCTATTGATGAAGGCCACCGCCTCATGCATCGCTGCTCATAGGGGGACAGACCTGGGGCATGCCAGGGATGACGGCGAATCCCGCTGCCTGGGCATCCAGGTGGGCTTGGTCCACATTGACCTTTTGATAGGGCATCCATCACAGCATGCATGCACCTGTGTGCGGATATCTGAGATATTCCAGACAGGACCCCACTCAGCGCCTGCAAGGACACCGTAGCATAAAGCAACCGTCTCCCTGACGGCCATTGGGAGCGGATATCCTCCTCCATGTCTCCACTGTTCCAGATGCGCCATTATCTGGCACAGGTGTTACATGGTCTCCCTGGATAGCCAATGTCTCCTGCGGCATGCTCGGCCTGCAGGTCCTTGAAGGACAGGCGTCGATGGTATACAAATGCCCTGATGCGACGCCTCCTTCACATCTCCTCCCTGGCCTGTTGAATTGCCAGTGCCCCAGCCTCACTAGTGGCCTCAGCTCCTCTGGGGAAGGTTCCTGTTGGGCAGGGTCCTCCCGGGCAGCGCCTGTGCCTGCAGCCGCAGTGCATCCACAAGGGCAGCTGCGGCCAGGCAGACAGAAACCGTCCCTGGCTTCACTCCGAAATTCATCCTCTGCAGGGGGCAAAGGGAACACATGTTAGAATTATGTGTACTCCCGCGCCCATCCATGTCCAGCAGGCTACGCGGTGACCCTGGGTTGCACTGCAGCCCCCTCCGCATGTCCCCGTCTCAATCCTACCCCCATCCCTCAGTCGTTGCCCCTGAAACTTTACTTTCTATACTGCACACCTGACCCCATCGGTGACTGACACCGGGGGCCTCTAACCCCACCACCCGCCCCTGTCAGCAGGGTACCAGTGGCTGCTGCAACCCGTGTCAGCGATTCCTCTGCGACCCCTGACCTGCTCCCTCCAGTGGGTGTCTACTGTGGGTGCCCTCCTAGGGTGGGCCGTGTGTTATCCCGCCAGCAGGGTGGCACCGGGTTGTGGGGTGGGGGAGGGGGTGTCACTGTGTTCCACCGACCACCTTCATGCTTTGTAGCTTGCATGCAGACCGGGCCTACAGATGGGGCTGGGCGAGGGGGGGTGGGCACCTGTTCAGAGTGTAGCTGCAGTGTGTTGTGGGTCCTGAGTGTGGCACACAGGCTGTGGCAACCTGTCCGGGAGCAAGATAGATGGGAGCCGGAGCGTGGTGGGCAGGCAGTGTGGTGTTGGGTGCTCTGGTGCACAGATGAGCCAACACAGTTGTATGTGGTACAACTCTATTTTATTTTAACTCTTATAATACAGTTCGTTCTGGATACTCTGCACGTGCTGTCTCCCTGAGTGTGTTTGGTAGCAGATGTGTCCTGGTCCTCCTCTGCAGCTCATACTGACCACCGGGGGTCGTGTCTGTGCTTTTATATCTTTCTGTCATTGGTTGTGGTGTTGTGTGTTCTGATTTGTCTGTTGGTGTGTCTATCATGATGTGTGTGTTTGAATATCATGACATCCCCCCTTTTTACAAAGATATGTGCCTACGTGGTTATAAATATAATTGTGTCGTGAGTGCATCTAAGAGTGTGTGTGTGTGTTGTGTACAGCGTGGGTATATGACGTAACTATTTACATGGGGCGATGTCGGGTGCGTCACACTAACAAGGTTGTACCATAACAAAACTTGGATGCGAGAGAAAAAAAAAAACTTGAACATTGGTCTGGTCAGACGATATCTGGAACAATAAACAACAACAGGTTATAATACAGAAGTGTTTGACTTTTTGAACGTATGAACAGCGTTATAAGTCCAGTCTAATGGGTGACCGCCTCAAGAATGGGCTGGTCCTCAAGCCGGTTCAGCTGTGGAGATTTGGGGTCACACTGGTTCACCTTGGACTGTTGGAGGTAATGCTGTTGCCGAAGTCTCTACTTTACCATTTGTTGTACTTCGTGCAGTGCTTGGTTTTTTCATTCGTGCAAATATAACATTCAACATCTTTGTTAGTGGTGCCTTGGCTGTGGTTTGGTTCTGGTGGCGATGGAAGGGGCATGATCCGTGGCATCTCCATGAAGTCATCCTTGGGAACCAGTGGAGGATCCGGCGTGTGCGTACGGTTCAGTTGCGAGCGTGGAAGGCGGCGCAAAGCTCGCTGATTGCGCCTACGCACCAATCCATCCGCCCTGCATGCCAGGAACAAGGTGGAGTCTTTTTTCTTTTTATGTTTGTGGTGGACGGCATCTTGTAGCCGATGGGTCGTTGCCATCGAAGTAGCACCATCACTAATATCATGCAAGGCGATGACTGTGCCAGATGTGGAAGTTGGCCGAGACCGTGCACGCTGGTTCCGGCCACCTGCTGTGCCGGAAGGGCGACTCCGCAGAGAAACGTCGAAGCATGTCGCCTTGGAGAGAGAATTGTTGCTCGCATCAACGTCTGCCGATGGCGCGAATTGGTGTGTCCATCTTGGACCGCCGGTGCTGGTTGCCACTGCCGACCCAGTGGGACTGCCACGCGATCCATTCCCTGTCGCCGTGGCATCCGCCGTCACCCTGAGCGTGCCATCACCGAGGCCGCGACACCGCCCGTCCGGAGCAAGGTCTGGCGTGCGCAAATCAGAGTCGGTGCTTGGCTGCTCCCCATCTGGAGTCCGGTCTGCCTTCCGTCGATGCCCCCCATCCGGAGTCCCAACAGGTTCACTGGAGGCAGCCGAGATTCCCTGAAGCTGCACTTCTGGAGTCGGAACATGCAGGAATGCACCAACCAGTGGAGAGGCTCGAGCCATCGAGGGTGGAAGCGGTGCGCCGTCACCGCAGTCGTCAGTGGTCCCACCGTGATCGTCGAGTGCCTCGGTACGCACTAGGCGAGGTCTGTCACCTTGCACCTTTTGCATGGGAAGTGGGATGCTGTCGTCACTCGTCTCACATCCCGTGGATAGATCCTCATTAGCAGCTTGTTGTTCACTAGGGTTGGATAAATTGTCAGAGTTTTCATCTGGTGGTGCACACCATGTCGGTGGACTGTCATTGTCTTGCCGTTGTCCTTCATTTGGGCTTTTCTTCTTTGGAATTTTAAATCTTCCCCCAGACATTGCAGAACCTTGTTTATTACCCCCAAATTCTCCCATATGTATGGTCTCGAATATAGGATCCAATGTTTCTATCGACATTGTACTATTTTCCAAAGAACATTCCGTTTCACTTTTCTTCTCAGGTACCTCATATGTATCTTTGTCTAATGTACATGCCTTCATGGTCTCTGGGTCTGATTTTGCTGGGACTGGCATGGTCACAGTCTCTCTTTTACTGTTCTCAATTGCCCACATTATACTCCCCATACATAACTGCTTAATCACTGGGGTTAGTGTGGTACAATGGATAATCGGGTCGACCTTATCTGCATCTTCACCATTAGTGGAAAGCACACTTGGTTCACTTGAAACTGCTGTGGGTTTTAAATTCGTTATCTGGCTACTCGATGTCGGTGTCCTCAGGATTCTTGCTCCAATGTTCTGCTCATTTATCAGTGGAGTGTGTATAGGTTCAATGCAATTAATGTTCCCCTCAAGGTTTGAAGAGTCATTACTGACTAACTGGTGGTCTCCGAAGTTGGGATTTTGCGGTGTTGTGTTGAAGGGAGACATTTGTCCCTGCTGTAGATATGATTCAGGTTGTGTTATTTCCATTACCTGAGGATCAATGTCTTGTCCATTTTTTCGATCCGTACTAAAACACTGGCAATTCTCAGTCTGCTCCTTGCAAGTTAAACATTCAATAAATTTCTTTAGCAAATCCTCAGCATCCTTCTGTGGCCGTGCAGCATTATTAATCTCTGTTCGGCTATAATGATCCTGAAGGTCAGCGCATAAACCTTTTTTCTTCGGGCTTGGACGAGGCGATTCTTTTGGCTTGTCTTCAGTTGGGCTTGAACAGTCATCAGCGCTGTGCCCTTCATTGTAGCATGAGAGACCTTCATGGTCATGCTGCTGTGTAGTGGAGCATGGTAGGCTGTTATAGCCTTCTTGCTGTTCACGTGAGCATGGCAGACTTGCATCATCTGCCGCTGGTTGGTCAGGAGAGGTTGCTAGACCCTCATGGTCTTGTTCCTGCAAGGACTGCACATTGGAGTCTTGCGTTGCTTCTATCGTGGAGGCTGTCCACGAGCTCTCTGTGGAGGCTTGTGACACTGGAGTCACTTCTTGTTCGTGCAAGGACTGCGCTCTGGAGTCTTGCGTTGCTTCTATCGTGGAGACTGTCCACGAGCTCTCTGTGGAGGCTTGTGACACTGGAGTCACTTCTTGTTCGTGCAAGGACTGCGCTCTGGAGTCTTGCGTTGCTTCTATCGTGGAGGCTGTCCACGAGCTCTCTGTGGAGGCTTGTGACACTGGAGTCACTTCTTGTCCGTGCAAGGACTGCGCTCTGGAGTCTTGCATTTCTGCAATTGTGGAGTCTGTCCACGAGCTTGCTGTGGAGGCTTGTGACACTGGAGTCACTTCTGGTTCATGCGAGGACTGCGCTCTGGAGTCTTGCATGTCTTCTTTCATAGAGTCGGGAACGTTGAGCGGGACGTGGACCACGCTCTGTGTGGCAGCAGGGCGCTCTCCGTGTGCTTGCACCGCTCCCTGTCTGTTAATGTCAGGCTGCAGCATCATCCGGTACTGATAAGTTGGAACGTCATATCTGCTGGATTGAAGATCCTCAAATCCGAAAAATGAATCCGCATCTGCGTCGGATTCAATGTGGGGGCCGCCAATGTGCAACACGAAAGGTTCGTCCGAGTCATAGTCGTATAGGACCACGGAGCTATCATTGGGCTCGCGAGGTCCGGAAACACTGTAAAGATCGTCATCGAAGTATTCGAGGTCGGAATCATCGGCTTGTGCGTAGGTAACTGCTTGTCGGAGGGTTCTTCGGAGGTCAAATTCATCTCCTGGGTCAATTTGCGGCACTGTGCTGTCATTCCAGGTGAGGGAAGGTTGTTTTACAGCTTTAACAGATTTTTGTTTTTTTGATTTGGGACGTTTCCCTTTTAAATTGGATTTGGGACGTTTCCCCTTTAAATTGGTGCAGTCTGGGGCCTCTGACATCCTGACGCTCGGTATGTAGCACGTAGGAAGCGACTGCGCATGCTCAAATCGCTGTTCCTTTACCGATGGCCGTTTTCTTGACAGCGCATGCGCAGCATCTCGCGCATGCGCAAACGAAACTTCCGGTTCTGCGCACTGCTCGCGCAACTGTGCTAGCGTGATACCTTTAGCAAGATGGCCACCGACCTCGACCCAGCCCCCTCTCAGGCCCGGGATTTCGGCCTCTGGGAATTCGGGCTCCGGGATCCCAGCCACGAGGTGAGTACTGCAGCTTTTCTTACCTTTACTTGCCGATTAGATTGCGTTTTCTTCACAGTACTTGGAGAATTTGTCCAGGACTTCCTGGTAATCGTACCTTTGCTGCCTCCTGAAGAACCTGAACCTTGTAAATATTTCTCTTGCCCTTGCACCGGCGATGGTGAGGAGAAATTCAATTTTTTCGCTATCATCCAGGTCTTGGAGTTCAGCTGCCACCAGGAACAATTCGAACCATTGCCGGAATCGGCGCCAGTTTTCGCGGAGATCGCCGTAGCACTGGAGCGGCTGCGGAACCGGGAGCTCTATCATTTTGCCTGGGCACTGCTGGTTGTCTGTGTACACGGAGGTATGCCGGCAGGTATCGATCCACTCCTGTACCATGTGGTGTTGGGTGCTCTGGTGCACAGATGAGCCAACACAGTTGTATGTGGTACAACTCTATTTTATTTTAACTCTTATAATACAGTTCGTTCTGGATACTCTGCACGTGCTGTCTCCCTGAGTGTGTTTGGTAACAGATGTGTCCTGGTTCTCCTCTGCAGCTCATACTGACCACCGGGGGTCGTGTCTGTGCTTTTATATCTTTCTGTCATTGGTTGTGGTGTTGTGTGTTCTGATTTGTCTGTTGGTGTGTCTATCATGATGTGTGTGTTTGAATATCATGACAGGCAGGGCTTGGAGGCAGCTGGTAGTCCTGTGGAGTGGGCCGGCTGATGGTCTGACTGTTGAGGCCTCTGCCCTGAGAGGGCAGTGCGCCAGGGAGGGTGTCAAAGACCATGCTGCATGTGTCCTCTGTTTGGGGTGTGCTCTGCTATTCCCCTGCTTTCCCTGCAGTGGAGCTGTGCTTTTGATGAGTGAACTGAGGAGTGCCAACACCTGGTGTGCCAATGGTAAGCTTAGCCATGCGCATCCCGGTGATGAGTCAGCTGGGGTCTGAGGGTTTCCAGAGGGGTGGCCTGGGGGTCTCCCAAATGACCGGTGGCTCTGTGAACATAGTACATAGAACATTACAGCGCAGTACAGGCCCTTCGATGTTGCGCCGACCTGTGAAACCACTCTGAAGCCCATCTAACTATTCCCTTATCGTCCATATGTCTATCCAATGACCATTTGAATGCCCTTAGTGTTGGCGAGTCTACTACTGTTACAGGCAGGGCATTCCACGCCCTCACTACTCTCTGAGTAAAGAACCTACCTCTGACATCTGTCTTATATCTATCTCCCCTCAATTTAAAGCGATGTCCCCTCGTGCTCGACATCACCATCCGAGGAAAAAGGGTCTCACTGTCCACCCTATCCAATCCTCTGATCATCTTGTATGCCTCAATTAAGTCACCTCTTAACCTTCTTCTCTCTAACGAAAACAGCCTCAAGTCCCTCAGCCTTTCCTCATAAGATCTTCCCTCCATACCAGGCAACATTCTGGTAAATCCCCTCTGCACCCTTTCCAATGCTTCCACATCCTTCCTATAATGCGGCGACCAGAATTGCACGCAATACTCCAAATGCGGCCGCACCAGAGTTTTGTACAGCTGCAACATGACCTCATGGCTCCAAAACTCAATCCCTCTACCAATAAAAGCTAACACACCATACGCCTTCTTAACAACCCTCTCAACCTGGGTGGCAACTTTCAGGGATCTATGCACATGGACACCGAGATCTTGCTGCTCATCCACACTACCAAGAATCTTACCATTAGCCCAGTACTCTGTCTTCCTGTTATTCCTTCCAAAATGAATCACCTCACACTTTTCTGCATTAACTCCATTTGCCACCTCTCAGCCCAGCGCTGCAGCTTATCTATGTCCCTCTGTAACTTGTAACATCCTTCCGCACTGTCCACAACTCCACCGACTTTAGTGGTGGACTTCATCTGCAAATTTGCTCACCCATCCTTCTACGCCCTCCTCCAGGTCCTTTATAAAAATGACGAACAGCAGTGGCCCCAAAACAGATCCTTGTGGTACACCACTAGTAACTGGACTCCAGTCTGAACATTTTCCATCAACCACCACCCTTTGTCTTCTTCCAGCTAGCCAATTTCTGATCCAAACTGCTAAATCACCCTGAATCCCATGCCTCCGTATTTTCTGCAGTAGCCTACCGTGGGGAACCTTATCAAACGCTTTACTGAAATCCATATACACCACATCAACTGCTTTACCCTCATCCACCTGTTTGGTCACCTTCTCAAAGAACTCAATAAGGTTTGTGAGGCACGACCTAACCTTCACAAAACCGTGTTGGCTATCTCTAATCAAATTATTCTTTTCCAGGTGATTATACATCCTATCTCTTATAAACCGTTCCAAGACTTTGCCTACAACAGAAGTAAGGCTCACTGTTCTATAGTTACCGGGGCTGTCTCTACTCCCCCTCTTGAACAAGGGGACAACGTTTGCTCTCCTCCAGTCTTCTGGCACTATTCCTGTAGACAAAGATGACTTAAAGATCAAAGCCAAAGGCTCAGCAGTCTCCTCCCTTGCTTCCCAGAGAATCCTAGGATAAATCCCATCCAGGGGACTTATCTATTTTCACACTTTCCAGAATTGCTAACACCTCCTCCTTATGAACCTCAAGCCCTTCTAATCTAGTAGCCTGAATCTCAGTATTCTCCTCGACAACATTGTCTTTTTCCTGTGTGAATACTGACGAAAAATATTCATTTAGCACCTCTCCTATCTCCTCGGACTCCACGCACAATTTCCCACTACTGTCCTTGACTGGCCCTACTCTTACTCTAAGTCATTGTTTTATTCCTGACATATCTATAGAAAGCTTTAGGGTTATCCTTGATCCTACCTGCCAAAGACTTCTCATGTCCCCTCCTGGCTCTTCTTAGATCTCTCTTTAGGTCCTTCCTAGCTAACTTGTAACTATCGAGCGCCCTAACTGAACCTTCATGTCTCATCTTTACATAAGCCTTCTTCTTCCTCTTGACAAGTGTTTCGACTGCTTTAGTAAACCACGGTTCTCTCGCTTGACCACTTCCTCCCTGCCTGACAGGTACATACTTATCAAGGACACGCAGTAGCTGTTCCTTGAACAAGCTCCACATTTCCATTGTGCCCATCCCCTGCAGTTTTCCTCTCCATCCGATGCATCCTAAGTCTTGCCTCATCGCATCATAATTGCCTTTCCCCCAGATATAACTTTTGCCCTGCGGTATATACCTATCCCTTTCCATCACTAACGTAAACGTAATCGAATTGTGGTCACTATCACCAAAGTGCTCACCTACCTCCAAATCTAACACCTGTCCCGGTTCATTGCCCAGTACCAAATCCAATATGGCCTCGCCTCTCGTTGGCCTATCTACATACAGTGTCAGGAAACCCTCCTGCACACATTGGACAAAAACAGACCCATCTAAAGTACTCAAACTATAGCGTTTCCAGTCAATATTTGGAAAGTTAAAGTCCCCCATAACAACTACCCTGTTGCTTTCGCTCCTATCCAGAATCATCTTTGCAACCGTTTCCTCTATATCTCTGGAACTTTTTGGAGGCCTATAAAAACCCCAAACAGGGTGACCTCTCCTTTCCTGTTTCTAACCTCAGCCCATACTACCTCAGTAGACGAGTCCTCATTAAACGTCCTTTCTGCCACCGTAATACTGTCCTTGACTAACAATGCCACCCCTCCCCCTCTTTTACCACCTTCCCTGAATTTACTGAAATATCTAAACCCCGGCACCTGCAACAACCATTCCTGTCCCTGCTCTGTCCATGTCTCCGAAATGGCCACAACATCTGGCCACAACACCAGGTACGCAAGTTCACCTACCTTATTCCGGATGCTCCTGGCATTGAAGAAGACACACTTTAAACCACCTTCCTGCCTGTCGGTACACTCCTGCAACTTTGAAATCTTACTCATGACCTCACTACTCTCAATCTCCTGTATTCCCAACCTCAGTTTCCCAATCCCCTGCTGAACTAGTTTAAACCCTCCCGAAGAGCATCAGCAAACAGTCACAGGACACAATGAGCAGTCAGCAGAGAGTGCAGCCAGGGGCCTGTAACCTGTACACAATGGCTGCTTTTAAAAGGCACACTGCAGCAATGGCGGTCTGTGCTGTGGTGATATGCCTGTGGGCGATATCATAGATGGATGGTGTGCGATCACCAACCAGCAGGTGGCGGTGCAGACACACCATGCAATCTCAAGGCCAAGATCATGTGACACATCTGGCCATCTTCAGAAGAAGACTGAGAGGGTAAGAAGACATATATGTGAATGCACAGTGCTAGGTGCAGATTCAGAGGAGTGGTTAGCAGACTCCATGATAACGTGCTCTGTAACAGATTGCTATCTTCCCATATGAGACTCAATAAAAGATTCTGGTTTGAACAAGTCTAAGTGTTTGGTGGATTCCTTTGTAAGGCATAGAAGACCAAACACAACATGGTATCATGAGCGCTGAAGATTTAAAGATAGCCACGGCAGTGATAACATTAGGCATTCGGCTTGAAGACCGGTCTGGGGAATTGCAACCTGAGGCGACCCAACGTGTAAGAAAATACTGAAGCTCGAGATGGACAGACTGAGGAGCCCCCACCAGCTTCAGATGTCCGGTAATATAGGTGAGAATTGGCAGCTGTTCAAACAGCAATTCAAACTTTGTGTTGCGGCTGTGGGCCTGCAGGCCCAGCCTGATGAAAGGCGAATCGCGTTGCTGCTAACAGTGGCGGGTTCAGAAGCTCTTGAACTGTATGACTCGTTTGTGTTTGATAATGAGGAGGATCACAAGAAATTTGATGAAGTGATGAAGCACTTTGATTTGCATTGTTCCCCTAAGAAGAATGGAACATTTGAGCGCTATATGTTCCATATGTGTACCCAGGGACCTCGCGAATCATTTGACAGTTTTGTCACGGACTTGAGGCTGAAGACCCAGTCATGCAACTTCAGCAGCCCGAAATCTTCATTAATTCGCAACCAAATTGTCTTTGGTATAGCTGATGATAAGATTTGGACGATATTTTTGCAGGAGAAAGATTTGGTGCAGGAAAAGGCGGTGAAGAGTTGCCAGGCAAGAGAGATAGCTGCAGAGAATAGGTGCACTCTGCTCAAAATAATTTGGGCACCAACTCGGAGGAAGCCAGCGCCATTAGTGCTGTGTCATGTGAGAATACCTTTAAGAAATGGGTGTTTATAAATGGGTGTGTATATAAATATCTGCAGTGAGGGTACCTTTAAGAAATGGGTGTTTACTACTGCAGTGATGTCAGAGAGTTGGGCTGTCTGTCAACTTTTTACTTTTGCTTTAGGCTTTTTGCTGCAGGGTGGGTTTGGTTTCATTTTAGTTTTGGAGAAGCTGCAGTCACAGCAGGATGTGTGTGAATCTCTGCAAGCTTATGAATGTTCATTTGCTGATTTCAACGTGGTAACTGTTCTCAGTAGTGAATTTAAACCTGATGTGCTTCTGTTAAAAGGTTTTGTTTTAAGTCTTATGGATGTTTAAAGGAAAGCTCAAGGATTACTTAGTGTTGTATTCTTTGGGGGTTGCATTTGAATGAATGATTGCTAAGATGTTCACTGTATGTTTTAACAAGGTTAACTTGAGTTCATAGAATAAGCATTGTTTTGCTGTAAAAAATACTTTTCCATTTCTGCTGTACCACACCTGTAGAGTGGGCCGTGTGCTCCCCATACCACAATCTATTAAAAGTTGTGGGCCAGGTGAACTCCATGATACACTTTGGGTTCTCTAAACCCTGGCCCATAACAGCTGTGGCGTACATCATGAAGAAACGTGGTCTCAGTGCGGGCGGCCATTTTAAGCAGCGGTTCACTTCCTCCTGAGTAATTTGTGTACTGCACCACACCACCCCTCCTCAAACGGATCGGCAGAGAGGGCAGTTCAAACTTTTAAAGCAACTAGGAAAAAGCAATCACCAGGATCCTTGCCGACCAAATTAGCACGTTTTCTTACTGTCTGCAGAACAATGCTCCACACGCCTCCAGAGTAACTCCTGCCAATTTGCTGGTGGGTAGGCGTATTCGCACCGGATTGGACCTGGTGTTTCCAAATTTGGCAGGAAGGGTGGAGAAAAAGCAGAGTGTGCAAAAGAAAGTCATGATTTGACAAAACCTGAGAGAACATTTGAGGTGGGTGATTTGGTAAATGTAAAGAATTTTGGTGCTGGTCTGGATTAGATCCCTGGAATGGTCGTGGCCAGAGCATGTCTAGTGTGGTATGAGATAGACGTCCGAGGGAAATGCGTGATGGAACATCTGGACCATTTGAAGAGGAGAGAATTGCACACCAAACCAGTGGGGCAGCCTGCCTCTCGTATTCCTGTCAGTGATATTTGTACGGATGAAAGCAAAGCTGCATCAAACCACCCCGAGGTAGAGCCCAGTGATATTCCAAGGGAATTGGGGGAATTATCTGCATGGACACACCTTCACACGTCAAGCGTCAACCCATTGAGGTTCAAACTGAAGTTACCCGTACTCCGGGAACAGCCGTGAGTGAATTCCGACCCTCATAGGTTCAGGACGTCCCCGGGCCAACTTAACCTTATAAGGGACTGTGTTGAGACCCATTTGTTGCTTACTGTTGTAAATAGAGTTGCTAATCAGAGACTTAAAGGGGAGGGATGTGGTAGTATGTGCCTTTAAGAGGCGGGGTCTCAGAGGGTCATGAGACCCATTCGGCCAATCGGGCTGGAGCACATGAATCCTGGGGCTGAGTGCGCATTTTCTGAGCCAGTCTAGAATCTGGGGCAAAATTCTCCTACCCACCCCGCCACATTTCTGCCCCGACCGGCCGGCGGGAGTCTCCGTAACACCGGCCGGTCAATGGGGTTTCCCATTGTGGGGCAGCCCCACGCCGTCGGGAAACCCCCGGGCGCCGGCAAAACGGAGACTCCCGCCGGCGGAGAATGACGCCCCTGGAGTCAAAGTCATCGGTAGCTTTATTAGAATTCTCCCTACATAGTTATATTGTGAATAATTAGTTCTATAGTTACTCTGCCTGGTGGTCGCCACGCCGTCCAAGTTATGACAGAGATGGTGATGTTGTGGTATTGTCACTGGACTAGAGACCCAGGGTAATGCTTCGGGGACCCGGGTTTGAAACCCACCACAGCAGATGCTGAAATTCGAATCCAATAAAATTCTGGATTGTTGTAAAAACACTTTTGGTTCAGTTATTCGCTTTATAGAAGGAAATCTGCCATCCTTACCTGGCCTGGCCTGGCCTACATGTGACTCCAGACCCACAGCAATGTGGCCCAGCAAGACACTGAATCCAAGGATAATTAGGATGGGCACTAAATGCCGACCCATGTTCCCTGAATGAATAAAGAAAATATGACACTTCCTCTGGACTGAACCTTTGCTTTTTAATCCGTCTCATTGCCTACATCAACATCCCTTTTCCCAGGTAATCGCTCACCTTCCACCCTATCACAGACTTTCCTATTTGTTCCTTCTTCTGCTATCCCCCTTTATCTGCCTCTGTACTTGTTTAAAGTCTATTACCTTTCTATCATCGTCCGGTTCTGGAAATAGGTCATCGACCCGAAATCTTAGAATCCATAGACTCCCGACAGTGTAGAGGGAGGCCATTCGGCCCATCGAGCCCGCACAGACCCTCCAAAAGAGGACTCTACCTAAGCCGACACCCCCCGCCCTAACCCGGTAACCCCAAATAACCTCTACATCTTTGGACACTAAGGGGAAATTTACCATGGCCAATCCACCTAACCTGCACATCTTTGGACTGTGGGAGGAAACCGGAGCACCCGGAGGAAACCCACACACACACGGAGAGAACGTGCAAACTCCAAACATTCAGTCACCCGAGGTCGGAATTGAACCTGGGTCCCTGACGCTGTGAGACAGCAGTGATAATCACTGTGCCACCGAGCCACCAGGCTGCCCAGTTAGCACTGCCAGGATGCTGGGGGGCACTGCCCAGTACCAGGCTGGCAGTGCCAGGGTGCCCGGTTGCCAGGATGTCAAAGCTCCGCCAAACTGGCCCAAATTGACACAGTCATTCTTGGTAGAATCGCACCCCTTAACTCTAATTCCAGTATTCACAGTACTTTACTTATACGCTGAAATGTTTAATGTGTTTTTTTAAATATAT